>NW_026068123.1:779056-858547 GCF_014885135.2 Alexandromys fortis
GAAAGAGGAGACTGACCCCTGCAAATTATCACCATGGATCCCAGACTGTTCTCCAACTTCCAAACCCCTTGCCGCTACCTGCACGATACCCAGTTTTACAGGGAACTATTGAAAGTATGTTCTGGACCCTGGGGCCATAGCTCAGTGGGTGTACTGATTGTCTAGCACACACAAGGACACAGGTTCCATACCTGTGTGGTGGTTCAGGACTGTGATCCCGGCATTCAGAAGGTGGAGAAGGAAGAATCAGGAGCCTGAGGCTGGGGATTGGAGGGTTGGCTGCTCTTTCAGAGAACCTGGATCCTGAGCTTCAGTGCAGCCAGCACAGCATAGGGAGACCACCCTGTGTCTAAAATCAAGAACTAGGGCAATGCCTAATGGTAGAGCCCCTGCCTAGAATCCCTTGATGATGGGCTAAAACCTGGGAGAGGAAATAAACTTTTCCTCCCCGAGTTGCTTTTGGCCATGATGTCACCACACCAGGAGAACAGCCTTGTCCTAAGATCAGTAGACGGACCCAAAGAAACACCTGTCACACAGCTGGGCAGGCTCCACTTAGCATAACAGGTACAGTTTCCATAAGAAGGCTCTGGGACAGAGACTGGGATGGACAAAGGAGAAGAGCTGGAGCTCACGTGTCAAGGCTCCAGCATCACGCAAAATGTAAACGATATAAATTGTCCTGGACTGTAGATCCAGCTCAGGAAGCAGAGTGCTCATCATATAGTGTGCAAAGAGCCCTGCCTGGCTCTGAGCCCCAGCTCTGAAGAAAACTGGGCATGGTGGTGTTTGGCTGTGGATATGGAGGAGGCAGGTCACCCAAAGGAAGTTCTTTACTTCCAACCATTATCCTGCCAGAGTAGAACTCTGATTTAATAAGAGGCCTGAGTCTCAGTAGTTTACCCTGAAACAATGCCTGGTTGCAGGAGGAACCACAAGCTGAGATTACCTGACCTCCACCCAAGAACAGACCATTCAAAGGAAATGCCTAAGGTTCCAACCTCTCTGTAGATAGGATCAACTGCCAGAACACACTCACCAGAACACCCCTAGACAAATGTCAGCCAATCAGGGGTCCTAAAACCTCAGAAACCCCTCACCCCCACCTTTACTACTATAAAAACCTAAATCTAACTGAGCTCAGGGATCTCCAGTTATTCCAATACATTGGACATGCGGAAAGACCAAGTTTGCAAACTTGATTAAAATAAAGGCTCTTTGCTTTTACATATGGGACTCAGTCTCCTTGTTGGCTTTTGCTGGGACTTCGTGAATTTGGGCATACCAAATATAAAACAAAAACAAATCAAAAAGGACAACTACATATCTAGTACTTTGTTTACACTACAGATATCACAAGTCAGAGAAGGAAACAGGTTCTCACTGTGTAGCCCAGGCAGGGCTGGAACCCGCTAAGCTGCCACCACATACATTTTTTTCAAGTGTTTGTTTTGTTTTGGTCTGTTCGCTGTGCCGGGGACCTAGTCCAGGGCATTGGCAAACATGCCTAGCACAGGACCTATTCTTTATCCTTATTTTAGCTGGGTGAATGAGTTCAAATTTATAGATTTCCCAAACCACCTGCGGGGCCGATGCCCTGAGGCTACTGGCAAGGTGAAACAATAAGGTTTTCTTACCCAGAGCGTTCTGAATCTCCACAGACCTCTCTGGGCTCAAAAGTGTCTCTTGGCCATCGTAGGGCGAGCGGAAGCGGACGCCCTCCTCAGTCACCTCGGACAGGGAGAACAGGGACACCATCTGGAAGCCGCCGCTATCCTGGGAGAGAGACCACGCCGAGAAGCTGTCAGGAGATGGAGATTGGGGACCTCTCACGACAACGCAGCACCCTAGGGCAGCGACCCCAACTCACTGTCAGCAGATTGTGAGGCCAGTTCATGAAGCCGTGAAGACCCTGGGCTTTCTGGATCAGCTCCGGACCCTGGGATACCAGAACCAAGTGCCAAGTTAGGCGATAGCCCGCAGCTCTCGCCAGACCCGGGCGGAGCCCAGTCACGGTGCCCCCTCGCCGCCGCCCCCGGATCGAGTCCACCCACAGGCCTCAGCCCCAGATGGTAGGTGTTGCCCAAGCAGAGGCGGCAGCCCAGGCTCTCCAGCTGCTCCGCCGTAATCCCCTTCATGGTGGCCTGTGTTCCCACAGGCATGAACACAGGAGTGGCAACAGTTCCATGCGGCAGCCGCAGCTCGCCTGCCCGGGCTCTGGAACGACTGCACTCAGACACCAGCCGCAGGATTCGTGGAGCAGACTCAAGCGAAGCGGGACTGCCTGCCGCCGCCATTTTCGGTCCTGGAAACACGTGGGATGAGGCCACCGTGGACAGCGCCATGTTGCCTCGCATCATGTGACCGGGAAGCTACAGGGAGCTATGGCAACCGATGCCTAAAACACCCTTGCTCAGGGATGTATTACTTCCTGATGGCAAGTTTAGATTACTGCTAAACCCGATGGCCTGAGTTAAATCTCTGGGACCCACAAAAATGGGAACTGATTCCTGCAAATTCGCGTGTGCGGACACATAATAAATGTAATTCTAAAACACTCCAAGACGTTTTTTTTTTTTTCTACTGCTCGGGAGGCAGAGGCAGGTGGATCTCAGTGAGTTCAAGGCCAGCCTGGTCTACAAAGGGAGTTCCAGGACAGCCAGGACTGTTAGACAGAGAAACCCTGTCTCAGGGGTGGGGGTGTTCACCAGGAATTCCAAGATTTGAGAGGCTGAGCAAAAAGGATTGTGTGGAGTCAGAGAACAGACCCAACACTACACAGTGAGTTTCTGGCCAGGCTGGGTTACCTAGAGAAGCAAAACCCTGAGATGGGCCTGTTGTTGCACATCTTTGGGTTCAGCAGCTAAGAGTACTTGTTGATCTTGCACAGCATGGATTTACTTTCCAGCACACACAACCACCTGTAACTCCAGCTCCAGAGAATCTGATGCCCTCCTCTGACCAGGCAGGTAGGGAGTGGTGCACACACACACACACACACACACACACACACAAAACAACAACAACTTTACAATTTTAGGTAAAATAAAAGCTTCCTGTCGGGCATGCATAAGTCTGTGGGTTCTACCCCTAGCATACACACACATACACACAACACGGACAGACACAGCATGACTGGCTATGGATATATTTCTGCACATGTATTTCATACACATAGTCCTAACTAGCCTCTGTCATTCTGTGTTTATTATTTTCATTCATTCATTTTTTTTGCTTGTTTTTTTTTAATTTCAAGACAGAGTTTCTCTGTGTAGCCCTGGATGTCCTGAAACTCAGTAGTAGAGCAGGCTAGCCTCAAACTCACAGAGATCTGCCTCTACTTCTTGAGTGCTGGGATTAGAGGCACGGCTCATTGATTAATTCAAAGAGCTTACAGAAAGACCCAGCATACAGTCAAGAGCTTCATACACCAAGAGCTCCAGCCATTTTTTCAAAGGAATCCTAGCATTACCAAAAAAAAAAAAAAAAAACCCTAAAGCCCAGGGACTCATCCCCCACCATTACTTTATTCCCACCGTGTGAGGTGTGTGTGTGTGTGTGTGTGTGTATGCTCATGTTTTCCCATGTCAGTCCTCTCCCTAAACAGGAATGTCCACATAAAGCTGATGTCACCTCTACCAGCAGAGGGCACCATCGTCCCACATTCCCAATGAGCTGCTATGGGGAAACAGCTCTGGGCAGGGCTACTTTCCCGAGTCTTCCCCCATGAAAAAGGCTAAAGAACAAGTTTCCAGGGGTTGTGGGGATGCGGTTAGTGAGAATGCCTCAGAACACCAAAGTTGAGGCATCACTCAGTGATACAGTACTTACCCAGCATATTCAAGACCCTTGTGTTTGTGTAAGAGCAGAGGCTAAAGGATGCCCAATGTGCTCTATTACTGTCCAATTTGTTGGTTTTTGTTATTTTGAGACATAGTAGCTTTGTAGCCTGTCCTAGAACTAGCTCTTGTAGACCAGGCTGGCCTCGAACTCAGAGATCCACCTGCTCCCGAGTGCTGTGATTAAACACTAACACCTCCCAGCTTACTCTCCACTTTAATCACTTGGGACAGTCTCTCACTGAACGTGAAGCTAGGCAGCAAGCCCCATTGATCCTCATGTCTACTATCCCCCTCCACACTCAAAGTGCTAGTGGTACAGGTCAGTCATTCTTAAAATTTTACATTATTTAGGTGGGTGAGTGTACACGTACCCACACACTTGCCACAGCACCCTTGTGGAGGTCAGGAAAACTTTAAAAATCTGTTCTCTCGCCGGGCAGTGGTGGCGAAAGCCTTTAATCCCAGCACTCGGGAGGCAGAGGCAGGAGGATCTCTGAGAGTTCGAGACTAGCCTGGTCTACAAGAGCTAGTTCCAGGACAGGCTCCAAAGCTACAAAGAAACCCTATCTCAAAACAAACAAATAAATAATAAAAATCTGTTCTCTCATCATACGGGTCCCAGAAGTCAAATTCAGATTGTCGCCTTAGTGCACTAATCCATCTCCCTAGAATCCAAAGCAGCTACTTAAAATTGTTTGTTTTCAAGGCAGGGTCTCTCCATACAGCCTTGGCTGGCCCAGAAATCAATCTGTAGATCAGGCTGGCCTCAAATTTAAGAGAGATCCACCTGCCTCTTCCTACCACTGGGATAAGGATGTGCACCACCACCCGGCTTAAAATTTTTATGTATGTTTTACCTGAAAAGCATCTGTGCACTGAATACATGCTATGCCTATGGAGGGAGTGAGCCACCATGCGGATAACGGGACTAGAACCTGTTGAGCCATCGCTCCAGTCTTGTATTGGTTACTTTTTGAGACAAGATAAGCTCTCACATAGTTCATGCTGACCTCAAATTCACTATGTAGCCCAGGCTGATCCTCCTACTTTCACTCCCCCCCCCTTTGTCAAGAAAGGGTTTCTCCAGGTAGCCCTGCTGTCCTAGAACTCAAGAGACCCACCTGCTTCCGGAGTGCTGGGATTAAAGGCAGTGTGCCATCATTGCCCAGCTCCTTTGCTTTTCTTGTTGCTGTAGTCAAATGCCTAGCCAGACTATGCCTGTCTTAGATGGTTTTGTAGTGCAAGCTGGCCTCAGGATTCTTAGGCTCAAGTAAACTTATTCTTTAGCCCCACATGGTCCAGAAGCACAGAAACAAGGAGTGAGCCTGGTGGAAGACCTGAATTGAAGGCTGGTGCAGAGACTGGAGAAGAGCGAGCTCGAGGAAGCAGGGAGAACAAAGTGCCAGGAAGCCTGAGCAGTGATGTCAGAGGGGGTGGTTGAACTGGGGCGATAGGGCAGAGGGACGATGGCAATGCAGGAAGCTGTGAGACACTGGGTGAGAGATGCAGGCTTTGACATGGGATAAGTGGACAAAGGAGAGTGGCAAAATATGACATCTATGGGAGGGCTGGGGATGCCCTGAGCCCTCCCCGGAACTGACATCATGGGGAACTCAGCTTCAGCACAAGGGACAGTGCCAGGACTGTCGCCTAGAGACTGGCGAAGCTGCTGCTCAAGAGGCGGGGCTGAGCAGCCAGGGGAGGGGACTCAGGGAGAAAACAGCTGAGTTCCCAGTGTGGGAAAAGTCCAGGCATTACCTAGGCAATTCTGAGGGGAAGGGGGAGTTGGGTTGGAGGAGGTGTGTGCACAAATTTCCCACGTACTTGCATTCTGTTTAGCCATAGGTGACCGATGGTGTCAGACTGTCCTCACCCTGGATTCTTGTGGAACCCCCCAAAGTGGAATTAAGAGGCTGGCATGAGAAGGCAGGGGTTTAAAAATGACATGAACTAGATAGGATTATGGGTTCAGAGAAAAGCAGAGAACTTTCAGAAATGTAGAATTTTTCAGGACCAACAGTGAAATGATGGTCGTAGGACCACCATGAATTCTGGTGGGTGCTGTTGAACTCCTAGACCTGGTAAGCTTGTTCAGCCAGCCAGGGTAGCGTTGTCCCATGAAAAACTACAATGCCTAGGTGCCAAAGCGGCTGGGATACGGTGGATTTCCTGGTGGGGAGAGGGGGTAGCGAGGTATGGGTCAAGGAATGATAATCACCATAACTCAGGCAATTATGCCTCAAAGCAAAAAGGAGTCCTTGCTCCCACCTCAGAGTTCTTCAAATCCAAGAGATCTCAATCTCAGAACATTCCAGAACTTCAGCACCTCAGGACTTGCAATCCCTTGTCTTCCCCCACAACTCAAAGGACTGAAGTGCAGCCACCCAGGTCTGCCCAGCTCAGAGTGATCCATCCACTTCATCGCCCTCAGGACAAGAGTTCAGGTGACCCCTGCCATCCGCCACACTGCTCATCATTCCCTTTTGCATACACAGTGCTTCAATCCATGTACAAACTGTTCCTCTGCCTGGCATACTCTTCCCTCACCCGTGAACATAACCCATCTTCTGGCTCCAACTCCCTTAGCCTGTCTTGTTTGAGATTTCCTTGACACTTGTTATCAAGCTGGGCTACGCCAATGAGGCCTGGAAGCACAATGTCTGTATCAGTAAACCACATAGTTAGAGCATACTACCCCAGTACTCAGAAGGAACCCAGTCAATGAAGTAAGAGTTTCAAAAAATTCAAACTCACACATGAAGTCTCTGTTTATTCTGGGAAGAGTGCAAGGGAGCCCTGTACCTAAACCTCTGTTATGATTTATCTTGTTTCTGAGTCTCAGCAGGTCATGTGCACTCCTAGACTTGATCTCACACAGTGCCTGGACGTTTAGCTGCAGAGGACAGAATCCATCAAATGGACAGTAAGCTGGTATATGAGACTGGCTGTCACAGTCCAGGGAGACATGCCAAGTCCCAGGGGCAGTGCTCAAGTATGTGGAAGGTCTCGGTCTGCAGCCCAGTTAAGAGACCAAATGTGGCCTTTCGTCCCCTCTGGAGTGGTTTGCACCTGGAGTTCAAGCCTATGCCTACACACCAAGTACCTTGTCATCATCAGAGGAAAACCATGACTCCTGCTGAAACGCCTGATGACCACTGATAATAATGACATGAGACTACATTCAAAGCAACCTGGAGAACAGAGCCCAAGGAGTGTGCCCATCATAAAAGAACTCCTGTTTACTTACTACTGGGGAGGGGAGGGGCAGCAGCTCCCTGGGTTGGCTTCCTATGTCTGGAGGGCCAACTGCCAGGAAGGCCTCTCAGCAGTGCAGATGAAGAGCCAGCAGCAGGCTCCCAAGGTTCCTGACGCCAGCTTACTACATTGATGAGCTTGGATTTGTTGCTGGTTGAGTGTCCACTGGGACACTTCAGTGTGGTAGGAGGGTGCCATCACCCAGATGGTCGCTTAACGGTAAAGTCAGCTGGCTGAGGGTGCAATTGCTGTTCTGGTCTTCAGAGTATTTCTAGAGGACTCTTCCCTCAGCCTATTACCTCACCTAAGGGACCCTTGTGTCCCTTTCTTGCACCAGAGAGATGATCTCCCTAGCTGACTTCCTGCACTGAGGCAGGAGCCTGGAGCAGCACACAGATCTTCTGAGTAACCTGTTACACATGAAGCTAAGGGACACCAAACTCAGGCTGGCAGCAGTGTAGGTGCTCGGAAGAGAGGAGGCTGACAAGGCGAGGAGGGGTCTGTTGATGGTGCTTGGGCTCCTCCCAACAGCGTGAATTGAAGTCTGGATGCTCTGTGTGGGCACAAGTGAGAAGGCCTTCCCTGGTAGAGGCATGTGCAGCATTCCAAGACACTTTCAATACAATCGGGACTTTGGGCAGCATCCCACCCTATAGTCAGAACCTCACCTGGGGGCAAAGACCTCTGACAGTGACAACCACTACCCTTAGGAACTCAGGAAGTCCCAGCCCACTTTCACAGTAACTCCAGGCAGGGCTGAAGCTGGGGAAACTTTACCTAGCTCTCCCTTGTGGTTTTCCAACTGAGTTACACAGCCTAACAGGGACAGTCTGCCTGCCACGATGTGATATTACACTTAAAAACTCCATCAAGGAGCTGGAGAGATGGTTCAGAGGTTAAGCAGACTGCCTGATCTTCCAGAGGTCCTGAGTTTAATTCCCAGCAACCCATGGTGGTTCACAACTATCCATGAGATCTGGTGCCCTCTTCTGGCGAGCAGGCATACATGGAAGCATAATGTTGGATACATAAAAAACTAAATCTTTAAAAACACAAAAGACAAAAAACTTCAGGGACTGGAGAGCTAGTTCAGTGGTTAAGAGCAGTGCCTGCTCCTGCAGAGAACCTGGGTTCAGTTCCCTGTACTCACATGCCAGTTCACTCCATGTTCCAACACCCTCACACAACATACATACAGGCAATAAAAGAAAAAAGAAAAGGAAGAAATTTCATCAAGAAGCTGGTGTGGTGGCTCACACCTGTCATCTCAGTGCTCGGGAGGCTGGGGCGGGAGGGGTGCTGCAGGTCTGAAGTCAGCCAGGGCCACATACAGTGAATGATAACCAGGAGCAGAAAAACAAAAGAGAAGAAAGCCTGCAGCTGGACTCTCCAGTAACTAGGATCTAGGGTCTTCGTGCCCTGCTTCCCCGCTGCTTAGAGACACCCAGGCCTGAGACGAGCACAGTTTTGTTTCTTTATTTGTCTACATTCAGCGGAATTCAAATGTACTGCCTGAATGATCCAGACACACACACACACACACACACACACAAAAAAAAAAAAACCCAAAACAAACAAACAAACAAAACCACTCTTTCCCACTGGTTTTTAAAATAAAATTTTCACTTATAAAACTGAAACACTAAAGCATTAAAATAAAGAAAGCTCATTTAACTCACTTCACAAAAAGCATTAACAGATGATGTATCCCTTCTGCAACTATTTAAGGACACCCGATGGAATTCACACCGGGCAAAAACAGACAGAGGGATACAGCACGGCAAGAACTCGAACACTACTCAGACAAGGTGTAATGGCAACTAACAAACCACTGAAGACACGGAGTCCCAAACACAGCTAAAGAGGGGTCACGGCACGAGTCCCAAGGACCACCACACCTCACAGCGTGGCAACGTCGGCAACGTGGACGGGTGGGCACTGCGCCAGTGGACATGGCAACTGGTGATGTGCAGACGCAATCTCCCGAGACGAGTTGGAGGCAGAGGTGCAGGAGGTGAGAAGGGGCAGTCTGGGCCTTTATCTGTACTGGTAATTCATGCTGTGCTCTGTGTTCCGACTGTAGCCACCTTGTGAGGACTGGTAGGAGCTGGAAGGACCACTGTAGCTCTGGCTGGACCCAGGGGAGCTGTAGTTCGACTGTGATGAGTAGCCTCCTGCAAGATGGAGCTAGCTTAGAGAACAGAGGTCCAGGCAACATTTCCACACTACTGTATCCCAAGGTGGCAGTCCAGTGGGCTCCTGCTTTGACACACAGGCCTATCACTCACTGCTACCCCAAGATGAAAAACTTTGCCTCTAGGGGCTCATGTCAAGTGCTAACTGACCAACCAGAGATAGGAGTCCCACAGCTCAGTTCAGTCCCTGTGACACAAATGGCTCTTCAAGTTGGTGCCAACATTTAAGAGTCGGGCAACTTGAGGTCTCTGAGAAGACTGAGCAGTAGGTGTGGCCAGAGCCCAAGTCCAGCCCCCAATGGAAACCAGCAGCAGTTGCCATATAGCCCCCCTCACAGTAGCCCTGCTCCTGTCAAGTTCTGTGCCTCTAAAGCTCCGCCCCCACCTCCCGCCGGGCCACTTGCTCTCCAGGCCCACCTTGTTTGCCTTGGTATGAAGAGCTGCCCCCAGAACCTCCGCCGTAACCCCCATGTGAGCCTGTGTTGTAGGATGACCCACTGGAGCCATAGCTGTTCCCGCCACTGCGACCTCCACTACCACTGTAGTCTGAGGGGAAAAAAAATCAGTGTGATTAGGGCCTGGGTCCAAGGGCAGATAGACGAGGAGCCTTGGTGGCAAGCCCAGTCAGTCACCCACTCTGAAGTTCCCACCTGCCTCTTCTCCCCTGGGGCACAATGCTTTACTGTCCTCCACCCCCACAGCATATTTAAGTCCCCAATTCTTCTGATGGCTGCTGTTCTGTCCTAAAGACAAACTTACACTTACACCTACGGGGTGACAGAGCACACAAGGTGGACGGAGGTCAGTGCATGAGGCTGGCTCACTGAGGAGCTAGATCTAACACAGCTCTTGAGAAGTTCCAGGAAGCAGCCTTGCAACTTTAATCCTGGTACCTAGCCACAGCATAGTGGCAGAGGCCTCAGCCATAGATGGAGACAGGGAAGGGACCCAGGGTCATGTTTCCAGATTTCTCCCTACACTCAGTCTCCCAGAGTGCCTCACAGTTAGTTCCTGGCTAGAGCTGAGCTTTTAGCCATCCCCAACCAGGAGGTGGACACTGGACGCCAACTCACTGAATTTGCTGTCGTAGCTGTAGTCGGAGCCCCCACCACCACCAGGGGAGTTGTAGGAGTTGGAGTAGGAGTAGCTGCCCTGCCCATGGCCATAGCCTTTCTGCTTGCCCTGCGGTGTGCCGTAGCTGCTGTACTGGCTCTGGTTGTAGGGTTGCTGCTGGCCCTGGTGGGACTGGTAGCCCGAACTGTAGGAGGGTTTCTGCTGGCCCCCATGCAGCGGCTTCTTCCCAGCATGCTTCGGGGGCACTGATGAGTTGTAGCTGTCTCCTTGGTAGTAGGAGCTGTAGCTGGATGAGCCACCACCGCCCCCGCTGCCTCCACCACCGGCATTCCCAGAATGCCCTCCATTGCTGTAGAACTGACCTAAACAGGGAAGCAGCAGATCAGGTGGAGGGTCCCAGGGTGAGGGCTGGGAGGGGAGAAAGGCAGCAGTTGTGGGCCCTGAAGGCTGGCCCACAGCTTACTGCTCAGAGCAGCGAGGAACAGATTGGAGCACGAGGCTCTGCTGGTCAAGGCAGCCTGGCTTAAGCCAGCCCAGCCTTCAGCTCCACTCACCCTCAGCTGATGACAAGGGGTCTTTGCCAAGCAGCAGCACGACAGCAGCTTTGCAGATGTCAACATTACAATGAGATGGGCTCCGAGCGTGGATGACATTCAGGACTAGCTGACAGCTACCCAGATGTCCCCAACGGTGACAGGAAAAGCAAAGCACCCAAAAGCAGTGAGCCACCCCCTTTCCGTGCAGGAAATGAGCTCAACAGGCACAAATCTTGGGGACCCCAGGAGATGCCTTGCCACGAGGTCCCTAAAACCATCATGGTCCTCAAAGACCAAGTGCTCTTAAGACAGTGACTTGAGACTCGAGACACTTGCCCGGTCTCCTTCCTTGGGTAAACAACACACAACTGAAGGCATAGAGTGTGTCCTTAGTCTCATGAGAAGGCAAGCACAGACTGAGGTTAAATGTTTGAATCGGGACCTCAGTGGCAAGACTGATGAGCTAGCACTGTGGCTGCTACAGTCTCTAGCCCCCATTTTGGATCACTGGGTTTATCAATGTGTTCCCTATTGGAGACTTTGGATGAAGTGACGGGAACAGGGCAGGGCAGGGCAGGGCTTCAGCCTCACTGCAGAAAGAAGTTCCCACCTCCAGGCTCAGGAGAAGACAGAACATTTCCCAGTGCTCAACAGGGGCCTTGGAGCTCCCAGAAGCCTGACTTCCCAGATTAAGTAGCCTCAGCATGCAGACCTTTAGCCCAGTAAACCTTGTCAGCCCCAGACAGGAAGAAGGGAAAAAGAGATATTCCCACACAGCCTGCCCTTCCTCCCCAGGTTGAGAACTAAAGGCACTATGCCTTCCCTCTACCCACCAGTGGATATACACCCCGCCCCCACGCTGATATTCCCCCCACTACTGGCACAAGCACTGGGAGAGGTAATTCCCCCGTGAAAGCCCTTCTGTAGACAGACCTCTCCCACCCCATCATAAAGCCACAACAATGCAGAGGAGGAAGTGTCCCACAATGCAAGAAAGCAAACACTGGAGGCTCAGTGAGGATACTGGGAAGCCCAGGGCCAGATCACTCCCAACCCCAGCACCTCCTCCAGGCCCCTGCTTTAGCTTCCCCAGGGTCCTATGCTGAGCAACTGAGCTGCCTGCTTGAAGCTGGGCATGAATGAAGACGCCAGTACGGAGGGCTCATTACTTTAACATGTATTCATTTAAAAAATAATAATAGTAATAAGGAAAGGGTAGGTTTTCAATGTCATTCAGAACTATTTCTTGGTATAAAAAGGCATTATTTGCAAACAATAACTTTCTAAAAAATAAAAATAAAATAAAATACATCATGCAAAGTCTTAGAAAGTTTCACTGACTTTTAAACCTTGGGGAACAAATCACACAATAACCATTTTGGCCATTTTTTGCCTGAATAAACGTCAAATCTTGCAAGTCAAAGCAGGGGCAGATCTGTAGCAAAGACTACAGAGCAGAGGCCTAACCACAGTATCACAAGGATTCCCACCTTGTACTTTATACACGGGGAGAGATTTCTAGATGCCAAGCAATGTAGACCCTGGTTGGGCCAAAGCTAGTTCTCTGTTAGAAAAAAAAAAAAAATCTGAGGATGTGTGGGCCTCTTCCAGCTCAGTTTTAAAGGCCCACTATGAAAAAGAAAAACTCAAACCCAATCCAGGGAGTCCATGCATTGACAGTTGTGATCAGGACTTGCAAAATTTCACGTTATTCTCTCCTTTCAAGCCTGTCTCATTTCTCACACAGGTAACGGAAGCGCAGTTTTGATGCCTTTGCAAGTTCACTCTTTTAACTAAAGCAGCCACAGAACCACCTCACCCCAATGATCCACCAGAGCATTTACAAAAGGTGGGAGGCCCTGCTCTCTGCAGTACACAAGTCCTGGCCATCCCAGAGGTTACATGCTCCTTAAAAGGGCAAGGAAAAGTCAGCTGCTCTGGACCAGATATGCTGAAATGGTTTTCACACTGCCAAAGGCATCAATGAGATGTGAAAGTTGGTGAAAAGGTTAAAAATGCATACAAAACCTGCCGTAAATTAAGACAAAGGTAGATTAAAACGTGCCATTATCTGTCTCATTAAATAAAGGAATGCTTTCCATAAAAAGCAAAGATGGGCTTTGCCTTGACGCTGAACAACGCTGGCTCTAGAATTCTGAATTCTGTGCGAGGATGCACAAAAAAGAAAAAAAAAAAACAAGAAAAAAAAAAAGAAAAAATCTGAGAAAAAGGTTTTTTCCACTTAGTGTGAACTTCGAAATGACCAAGTTCAAAGGCAAATTCATGACAGAAACTGCCATTGTCTTAAGTCTGCAGGCTAACAGTTTCAGACAAGCTGCGGTGGAAAGCCACGGTTGAGAACCCCAGTGAAGCACAGGGACACAGCACGGACACTTTGGGTTTTGGAGTTGGAGGAAATTGGAGTAAAAAGTTGATTTTGTGTCAATACTTTTAGACGCTCTAGGAAGCCCCAAAATCATGATAGCCGTAGCAGTCTGTGAAAAAGTCACCTACAAAAGGGGGAGACAGAGCAGAGAGAAGAAATTAGAATTCTTTTGAAAAAGGGCACAGAGCGCCACATTTGAAATTCAGGTTTTAGATTTCTCTGCTCATGTAACCCCCCAATGAAGGCTCCTTCTCACGACAAAGAGCAGTGCACGGGCAGGAAGGCGCATTCTCAAAGACTGGTGCTTAAAGCAGAGAAATTTAAAAAGCCGACTTCAAAGGAACTTAGGCGGTACACAGAGTGTGTTAGCATTAAAACTGTCAAGGACACACTTTGGGGATAGGGACTTGAGGGCCGGCTAACCTAATCACCGCAAAAAGGTACGGCTGGTGGCCCTGAACCTCAGAGATGCTGAGGCCAGCACCCTACCCTAACTCAGACCCAGACTACGTGGCCGCAGCTTCCCAAGTGCAGACAGAAAGATCTCACACTTACTGTAGCCTGCTGTGGCCGAATTGCTGCCGTACCCATAGCTTCCATATCCAGCGCCTGCAAGAGAACAGACAGGTTCCAGAACAGATATTCACCCATCCTGCACCTTCCTCCCAAGGAAAGGTACACTAACATCCCTAAAGTATGCCAGTAGTGTCACAAATGAGGAGGACCCTCACCAGCATTCATGTAGCCTCCTCCATGGTTGGCGCCACTAAATCCTCGCCCTCGTCCTCGCCCACGGATATTCCCTCCTCTGCCTCGGCCTCGAAGGTTGGGAGGTGGGGGTACCTCATTATGCATGGGGCCTCCCATGCCGAAGCCAGGATTGTGTGGCTGAAAGAGATTGCATAGGAGTGGGGTTCACCCCCCCCTCAGATCAACCAAATTCCTACCCAAGGCCAGAGGGGTCAAAGTTGCATCCTCACCTTGGCAGCAAATTTAGGTCCACCTCGGACAGGTACGGGGGCTCTTTTCTTTTTGTTGGCTTCAAGGGCCAGGGGGGCATCAGGAAAAAGCTTTTCTAATGCAGCAAGAGCAGCATAAGCCTTTGCCACCTTTTTGTTTGAACCAGCACCTTGAAACTTCTGTCCATCCACTTCAACCTGTGGAAAAGACACTGTGTGGAAACTGAGCTAACCCAGTACCTCCCTCCTCTCATTGTAAGGGTCTAGCTTAAAACCTTTCTACAGAGGCCCAGGCCTCTTCCACAGCACTGATTTCCCAGGAAGCTTAGGGTTTCCTCTAGCCACCAAATTACTCACCTCCATAACAAATCGTTTGTCGTGGCTGCCCCCAGTCTCAGAAATGAGCTCATATTTGAGGCCACGCCTCTTCTCATTAAGCTCCATAACCGGGTTCTTGCCATGCTTAGTCAATATTGGCCCCTGCTGCTTGCCGTCCTCAGGGAAAGCACAAAGAAAACCCACTAAATTAGATTTGGACACTTCACTACCCAAAAACCATAGCTACTAAGCCAAGCCCTCTCACTGGATCTGGACCAGCCTGTGTATGCCAGCTGACACGTCTCAGTGATACAACCAACCAGCTCCACCCACGCTGTTCTGGCTTCCTGGGTACAGGTTCTGGGTTCCACAGCTCCCTTTGCAGGTCACTTAAGATCTGACAGGTGAGTCCAACCTTTTGACATTGCAAAACATTACACACAAGGACCAGCAAGATGGCTCGGCTCAATGGGTAAAGATACTTGCCGCCAAGCCTGAACCCACACAGTAAAAGCAGACTTCTACAAGTTATACTATGACCACTAAATATGTGCTGTGGGTTCTCATGCCCTTGAGCATGCACGTGCATACAATAATGAATGTAATAAAAAATAATAATAAAATGAAATTGCCATGGGGCTTATTATAGTAAAGGGGGAAAATGGTTCAGGGGCCAGAGTGATGCCTCAATTGTTAAAAATACTGACGACTCTCTCAAGACGTGGACTTGGCTCCCAGCATCCACATGGTGGCTTCACAACCTTTGGTTTTTGTTTTGTTTTTCAAGACAGCGTTTCTCTTTGTAGCCCTGGCTGTCCTCAAACTCAGAGATCCACTTGCCTCTGCCTCCTAAGTGTTGGGATTAAAAGCAAGCACCACCATCAATCACCTGGCCTCACCCTTTCTAAACTCCAGTTTCAATGAATTGAATACACTGCACACATGTGCTGCATAGACATACGCACAGAAAAAAGATACACAAACATAAATGATAAAATGGGGGAAAAAACAAGTTCAAGTTTGAGAAACATTCACTCCAGTTACAAAAAGACCCAAAAACTGCAAAACAATCTCAGAATGTCTGAAGTAATTTGAGGATTTCATGTTAGGCCACAGGTTGGACATCCCTGGCTCTGTCCTGCATACAAGGACTAGTGACTACCTGCTCTGTCCTGGCAATATCACCCACCATGCACACATCATCATTCCAAGTACCCACCACAGGCTCACCTCAGTAGTGGCATCTGAAGGGAAGACAGAACTAGGGTTGGAGACAGCTTCTACCACAGGGGGCGGGGCCACTATTGTTGGCTTCCCATCTGACTCCTCAGCTGAGTCCTCCCCCTTGCTGGATTCTCTGCCTTCAGCTCCTGTTGGCAAGCCCATGTCTTGTAACACCTGTGGAGCAGACAGACAGACCCAGGGCTCAGATGACAGAAGGCTTTCAAGGAACCACCTACAAAGGCCCTCCCCATACTGCAGAGCTTTCTAGGATAACTTGCAGCACAATCTTAGCTACCTACAAAGGTTTGCTTGCTTGTGTTTGTTTTTTTTTTTTCCTTTTAGTTTCTCACGTTGCTTCTGAATATGTGACTTGTCAAACAATCAAAACTCTAACTCCCTGCATTTCTACAGTCTTTCTGAGATGTCAGTCTGCAAACGGAGGCCTAGCGGGAAGTACGTTTTCTGTTTTGCAAGGAGTATCCACCCTACTTACCTTTACAGCCACATGTAGTTTGGCGGTCTTTTTAGATGGCCCTGAAGCCTCAAAGGTACTGCCATCTACCTCCACAGACATGGTGAATATGGGGGCGTGAACAGGACCTGTCTGGGAGATCAGCTTGTACTGCAGCCCTGGCTTCAGCTGGTTCAGCCTCATCAGGGCATTCATAGCTTGGGGAGGTTCAGCCTTCTCCTCTAAGAAGAGAACAAGGCAAGACAGGATGAAACTTCCATAGCCCAGAAAAGCCAAAACTAAAGACGTCTAAATGACTCTGTGGCACATGGACTGGCCTGAGCCTCTCCTGCAGCCAGTGGAGGTGCAACTTCCCATGGGACCCTATCACTGCACCTGTGCCAGTTACTAGTTTTGGGGGAAAGTGGGGTGATGACTCTGTATCTCAGCAAAGACTTGAAGTCACAGCAGTTTTCTCACCTCATGGGCTCTGGGATTAGAGATGTGAGTCACAAGACCCAGACATTGGGCTTTTACAATAGTTAAATATCAAGGGCAGCCTGGTCTACAAAGCCAGTTCAAGGACATCTAGAGTTATATGACAGAACATGTCTCAACAAACCAACAAATAAACAAATGGATGAATGAATAAATGAATATCAAAGGCTGAGAAGATGGCTAAGAGGACAGAGCCTACTATGAATTGTCTGAGAGTTCAGATCCTGAGAGCTCACATTAAGCCACATGGGATGAAAAACATCTGTGATCTCCACACTCCCATGGCTAGATAGTAGGTGGAAGCAAAAGAATCTCCAGGAAGCCCATGAGGCATCTAGCCTGGCCTGCCCAGCAGGAAACAACAAAGAGACCCTGTCTAAAACAAGGTGGAAGGCAAGGGCAGGCCAAGGTTGCCCTCCAGCCTCCACGAACACCATGCCACATGTACATTCACACCCACACAAACTCTTTTCAAACACACGGATTTAAAAAAAAAAGTAAAGTAAGGTTTTTAATATGATCTACCAGGGAAAAAAAAAAAAAGACAAAGCAAAAGCAAAAAGCAAACTTATCACTTCCAGACGTACAGTGACTGAGCCAGACAGAGGAAAGGGGGCACAAGTCAGGGCATGTTCCTACCTTTCTTCTGAATCTTCTTTTTCTTTTTGCTGGGAGACTTCTCCTCCCCATCTTCTTCAATGGGGCGTTTCATGGGTGTGATGGCGTAGGTGGTACTGGGGGGGATTTGAACTGAAAAGAGACCAAGAAGAAGCACCTGAGATATGCAGACAGCACTATGGAGAGAGCCCTGTCATCAGTGTCCACGTGTCCTTACCAGTGTAGTCCACTGGGTTCTCGGTCTTTGGTTTCTTGGGCATTTTGGAAGGCAAGGGGTCCATTCCTAGGACTTTATGGAGTTGACCAAAAGCAGCCAGCCGTAGAGCATGCTAGAGAAAGGAATAGGAATCTGACTCAGCTGCCTCATGCCACAGGTACCAGATGTGCGCTCACTAATGCCTTCTGAGATGGGGTGGGAGCTGGGGGGCCTGCTAATAGTCTCCCCTAGGTCAGCAAGGGGTCCCCCGACAGCCAGGGCAGGGCCTGACAACTCTGGCCCAACCTTGCTGTGGGGGAGTGGCAGCCTGTGACCACCCCCCTCAAGATGAGTACAGGAGACCCCAACCTGGTGGCTGGCTGCCACATGGAGTCAGGTGGTGGACCTGCGGGGAAGAATCCCCAGAGCAGTCCTCACAGCAAAGCTGTGGCTCACTGCCCTCGCTGTGCCAACATGGCAGTAGGGCAGGGCAAGAGACAGACAACCATCACATGTGGCACCAGAACAAAGAAGCAGTCCAGATTGGGGCTCCCTGTATCAGACACCATGCCTTTGCCTTGGTCCCCAACCTGAGCCTATGTTCCAGGGGCTGCCCTTCAAATGCCCAGTAATGGAACTGGGAGCCAGTGAGTGCAGACTGGGTAAGGGCTCATGTTGGCAATGGCGACGACTATACCTGCGCACTCTGTGTGATATCTTCCCGTTGCTGTCTGTCTAGATGCCCAATAGCATCAGTGGCTTCTTTTTCACAAGGGTCATAAATGCCAGAACCATCTGAAGGCAGGAAACAAGGAAGATATGCAGAGGATTATCCCTTGTCGTCTCATAAGAGTTGTTGGCTGAGGGAACCAGGTGTGTTACCCCCCCGCACCCCATCCACACCCAGCTCTGGAAAACATACCGAGCTCGGTGACCCACTCGGCATCCAGCCCTTGACAGAAATAAATCATATGTGTCTCAGAGCAACAAAGTCATGTGGGAGTGGGTCACCACTGGCCCCGGGTCCGCCCTGATTCACGGCTGCGGACCCGGCACAGGGCTGGATATGATGGTGCAAGAGGGTAGTCACATGCTTTGGCCCTAGCAGGGGGGCATGGAGCTGCTATGTCCCTAACCCAGTCAGTGGACCAGTGAGGCAGTGGCTATAAGACCTTCATCCCTGTCCTTGTCCCTGTCCCTTGAAAGCCACAAGGCCCCAACCTGGCATTACGATGCCGGATGCCAGACACTCCAGCACTCTTCGCAGGGCTTCACCAGCACCCATTGGCCTATTGGCAGTGCCGATGGACTTCTCACATAGCAGCTCCAGAGGCTGAAAGGCAAAAGGGACAATGAGCTTCCAGCTGCAAAAGGGGATAGCCTAGGAAGCCCTATCACTGGATTAGAGGGGTTAGAGGTCCTGAGATTCAAAGTCAGCCAGTGAGATGAACGTGCAACATCAGACATCTAGGCAGGGGTTAGAGGACTTTCATAAAGGCAGCACGGGCAAAGGGACAGCACCGAGGACCTAAGAAGGTAATAGGCTTTGTAACCACTCAAAAAAAAAAAAAAGAACAGGGTTTCTCTGTATAGCTTTGGAGCCTGTCCTAGAACTTGCTCTGTAGACCTGGCTGGCCTTAAATTAACAGAGATCTGCCTGCCTTTCCCTCCCGAGTACTGGGATTAAAGGTGTGCACTGCCACTGCCCGGCCTGAAACAATATTCTTAATAATGGCCTGTTGAGAAACAGACAGTTTTAAAAAAGAAAATAATAAAAAGAAAGAAAAACAGGCAGTTGGCAGAATAGGCAGTAGGTCCCTGATGGGAGGCTATTCAAGAACACTTGCACACCTACCCTTCCTTATATGACTAGTCACAGCAGACGGCCTAGGCAGTTCCCACCTCCTTTCTAAACTACTGCCACCCCACTCCATTCCACTCCACAACAGCCATCCAAATCAACAACCGTGAAGCTATGGAAAGGCTGAAAGTGCCTGTCTGGACAAACACTACCCCCAGCCCTAGTCACAAGGTGACTTACCCAGCCTCTGAGGGGACCCCAGGACGGCACTCGGGTACACAAGTCCCTTAGGACACGGATAACAATGACGCATGACTTCAGCCCATTGGCTCTGGCCTAGAGGAAGAAAGCACAGGCTCTTCATACTCAGGGCACCATGGAGGACAGCAGGCAAACATGAACAACATAGTCTCAAGGCACTGCTTTGCCAAGGGTAAACGGTTGCAAGGGTGCAAAGCCACCAAGTGTGTGGCCAGCACTGAGCTCCCTGTGTGTGTGGAAGCCTGTTACTCTTACTGCAAAGCAGCCCACTGCTCAGCATGAGCCTCCTCAGGGTTGTCAAGTCAAATGGATTTAGGCACGCTCCTTTAGCAGCTGCACGTTGCAGGTGCTAACAAGATCGGCACGATACAAAGTTATGGACACTTTATGGTCAAAGTTAGCCATGTTGTAAAGCTTAGGCATTCTCTACTGAAAGACAAAGAGAAGAACAAAATGCAAACCTGGAACCACTTGGCGTGTCGGAGGGACGCCAAGGCAGCAAGGCATTTCTGCCTGTCCAGAACGTCCGGGGGGTCGTTGACTGATAGCGTTTCTATTCATGGATGGAATAAGAAGACAAGGCACAGTTTGACCAAGGGGTTCTGTCAGGTGCAAAGGGGATGTGGCAGCTTCCTAAATAAAGGGCAGCTGAGTCTCCCATAATCTCAATTTGTGTCCACCCTGGACAAGGGAAGGAGAGGCTAAATTGCCATCAGCTCTGCTGAGAGGAAGTCAGAAAAATTGGGAGGCCCTCTCCAAAATTTTAAACCACTGAAACAAAAACCAAAATCGAAAAAGAAAAGTTACTCTAAAAGGCACAATTGGTGGGGAAGGGAAAAGATAGGCCAACCCTATCTTCTAAGAGACCCATTCCCTTACTTTTTCCCCATAAATTAGCTAGGCTAGAATTTATAATAAGAAAAACAAAAATAAAAACAAAAAGGTGGGGGGGAGTGGAAATGAACTCCCTCTCTGCTTCTCAAACAGGTATCCACCTGCATATAGCACAGGGGACCACCTCCGCACACCAGGCGGGACTGCCCTAGCCCCAGGCCTTGACAGAGAGAGTCCTGTTGGTCAAAGGTCCAGCGTCCCTGAGTGGATAAGCTAAGAGGGTTTTCTTTGGTCATTGGCATCAGATACATGAGCCAAAGGAAAATCAACATGTCAGCCTCCACTGCGGCACAGCTAGCAATGCTGTCGTTTGGCTCTGCCAGCTATCAGGGATTTGGATAAGGCCTGACAGCAGGCCCAGGAGGGCTGCAGGGAGACCATGAATTGTGGATGAGTGCAAAGACTGGGCTGGAAGACAGCACAATGGTTTAAAACCTTATCCAAAAGTCTGCTGCAGCTCCTGGACTCTATAAAGCTCAGAGTGCCACAGGCAGAGGCCAAACGAAAACACCCAGGCTGTGCTGCAGGGCTAGCCGATAGCTACTCCTACGTGCCGTTTATACAGAAGCCATCTGGTTGCTGCTAAGCAATGCAACACTGTAAGACTCCCGGGGACATACTTTTTTTCAGAGGGAAACAAGTTTAACAAAGAGGTTCAAAACAATTCAAGAAAATGAGAAACGAAATGGTGCACACCCTATGCAAAGTGCTACTCACTTTTAGTGCCACTGTTGAGTCAAACTCCCAAGAACACAGGGCCAAGGGGAGACATAAATTTAAGTATAGGCAGTCAGAGCTACACCGACACCCTCAAATCAAAGCACTCTAAAACTGAATAGCACATTTGAGCGAGAGGGAACACCAAGTCTGCAATGTTCTGCTGGCCGTTCTCGGCATCCCTACCTCCGGCTAATACTTTCTCCATTTCTTCTCTGACAACAGGGGAGGTCAGGTGGATGGTCAAGGACAAAGGGGGTTCTTTTGTGTTTTTTATCAAAATCGCAGCATCATCCACAGACTGGAGTATTTCGTACTTGTCTTCTGTCACAGTCTGGAGGAGGAAAAGAAGGTAGCTTTCAAAACACTTTCTCTGTACAGCAATCAACAATTCTGACAAACTCCATTGGGTCTCAGGTTGTGAATCTGAAGAGAACCTCTAATCCTGCAGTCAGAGAAGCTATTTCCACGAAGAATGTTAAAATGTAAAGAGAGGAGTCAAGTATGGTGGCTCATACCTATAATCCCAGCAGTTAGAGACTAAGGTAGGGTAATGAGTTCAAAGCTAACACAGACCAGAGAACAAGACTATCTCAAGGGCAGGGAGTGAAAGGAGCAGTGGCAGCCACTCCAGTGACTTAGGAGACCGAAGTCAGAGGATCACTTGAGCCCAGGAGGTTAGGGCAGGCCTGAGCAGCATAATGACACCAACAATCAATGTTAATTAAAAAAAAAAAAAAAAAAAAAGAAACCAAATGTAATTCAAGCCTAAGATCAGAGTACATGCCTGAAATCCCAGCACTCTGAAGACAAAAGCTAGACAACACTGCTGCTTGAGGCCAGCCTGGTCTACAGAGCAAGCTCAAGGCAAGCTACAGCTACCCAGTGAATCTAGGATAAAAATAAATAACTTCAACACTAGTCAACCAGGGAGGCACATACATATAACCCTAGCTCTCAGGATGTTGAGGATGAAAACTGAACTCAAGGCCAGACTGAGATACAACGGATAGCTCATCTGGAAAAATAGGTCTTCTTTCTCATTTTCTAAGATAGGCTCTTCTTGTCCAGTGGCTTTCCTGCCTCAGTCTCAGTGCTGGTTCAAGGCTGGGACTTCTAATTTCTAACATGGCCTTAACATGCACACACTTCAAGGATGCAGAACAAAGCCCATGTCACTGGATACTGTGTGGGACACCCAGTGTTCATGACAGAGGGTGATCCTCAGCCTGAACAAGTCCCTGCAGGGAGGAGCAGTCGGCAGACCCCATGGGAGAGATGCACATGCATTTCTATAGCTTATAGAATGACAGACATGGGTGTATACGCGTCCTGCAGAGAATAGCTATGGGTGCTCGACAGTCCAACCTCAACCTCTTTATAAGATAGCTTCTATTAACTGGGAAAAAAAATCCAGTTTCTTAAACTATTTTTGTTAAAAAAAAAAAAAAAAAAAAAAAAAAAAGAAGGAAAGTGAGCTGGGAGCTGGGCAGTGGTGGTGCACGCCTTTAAACCCAGTACAGGAGGCAGAGTTCAAGGCCAGCCTGGACAACAGAGCTAGTTCCAGGACAGCTTAGGGCTGTTACACAGAGAAACCCTGTCTCGAACAAGCAGAGAAAAATAAATAAATAAATAAATGAATGAATGAATGAATGAGGGGGGGCACTGGTGGCACACGCCTTTAATCCCAGCACTCGGGAGACAGAGGCAGGCAGATCTCTGAGTTAGAGGCCAGTCTGTGCTATAGAGTGAGTTGCAGGACAGCCAGGGCTACACAGAGAAACCCTGTCTCAAAAAAGGAAAGTACATATACTGTAGAGGACATATGCCCTGGAAATTGGTATGCAGATTTCTCGACCTCAGCATGGCTCACCTGCTGGATGAGGTCATTCTCACCTAAGAGAGGAGGCTGCCCTGTGTCATACAGGGTGTTCAGAGTATCTCTGGTAACCACTTCCTAGGGGTAGGAGTACCTCACTTCTCCCAATCTCAAAAGTACCAGGGAGGGTGGAGATGTCAGATGTCAAGAACCACTGATATAATGAGCATGGCCTAGTGTACATACTAGAGACAGACTTGGGCAGGCTCACTAAACACAGCTATAGGCACACGTTATAAGGCTCCTACCACATCCATTACAGAGCCTAGAGAATACAAAGCTCTTTCTCTCTAAATATTTACCAAAGTGCTCCACATAGAAAGAGACAATAGTAATCATGAAATCACAGCTATGAGAAACCATCTGAGGGTATGACCTTCAGGAGTTCCTCAAGTTTCTAACACTTGCTCTTTCAGATCTCAATTCATACCATTCTCTGAGCAAGTACCCAAAAAGCCTTATATTATGGAATGTTTACTGACACACAAAGATATTTTTCTTTGCAGAATAACGTAACAATACTTAAAACCAACTTTGAATTTCTGTGTGTTTATCTTTTAAATTAAATCTAGAAGAACTTTTCTGGAAATGCAGAATACAATAGTAAAGAATCTCTGCTGTCTCTGGTGGCCCCCACTGGGGACAAAATGGACAGATTATCAAAGCAATCTTTAGGGGAGATAGATAAATATAAATCTGACCTGGGGTCTGGTTCAGTAAGTATCAAAGACTTATTTATGCAATATTTTAGTAATAGAGGAAATGATTTGATTGAGGGTTTTGGGTGATTTTTTTTGGGTAGTGGGCCCTTACTCTAGAGCCTAAGATGGACTTAAATACTCATAGTCTTCCTGACTCAGCATCTTAAATGCTGGGATTACAGGTATAAACCACCACGACCATACTGTTCCTCTTTCTCTCACTGAACTGCACCACTGAGCTCAGTCAAGTGAGTGGAGTTTTAAGTATGTCCAGGTCTGATCCATGAAGAATTAATGCCCTTCCTTCATCCCATCCGGCCTACACGATATTTCTAGCCCAATAGTCTAGGCTTCACACATGAGGGCACAAGGCTTTCACTAACTAGCAGAACGGCACCACTATAAACAGCAGATGCCACAGACCCTCAATGGCTCTGTGGTGACCTGCTTCTTATCAAGGTGAACACATGGCAAATACAAGAGATGCTCCCTGGCACATGGCACAGATGGGCCCTCTCTTCCTCTGATCATCTTCTCCACAAGTGCTAGAATCCCCTCTGGCATGGTAGTGTTGCTGGTGACTCACAGTGAGCTGGATGGCCAGGTTGTCAGCCACCTTGTCCAGAAGGGCAGTTGTGGGCTTCTCCTTACAGAGCAGAACCAGCTCCAGATCCAAGTCCCCCTTGAGCAGAAGACCCTTGGCTACCAGGCCGACCCGCATCACGCCCCTCAGGGTCCTAGTCATGTGTTCCGCCTTCTGTTCCCTGTGAGACAGACAAAAGTCAGGCTCAATAGGAAGCCAACCTAGCCAGTACCCAAAGAGACTGGCAATTCTTAAGAGAGATGCTAGCCTAGTTGTGAGACCTGCAACCCCAGCATTCAGGAAGCTGAGGCAGAGGACCTCTGTGATTTTGGTGATATAAAATGAGCTGAAGATAGGCTATCCCCTAAGATCCTGTCACAAAACAAAACAAACACACTACAAGAGCTAGGCAAAGCAGAGGCAGAAGGCATCAGGAATTCAAGGGCAGCCTTTAATACACAGAGAGGAAGCAAGTCTGGGCTACATAAGACCCTGCCTGAAAAGACCTGCCTTCCTCAACAAACACACAGAGAGAGAAAGAGAAAAAGAGAGAGGGGGGAGAGGGAGAGAGAAAGCACCTGAGACTCACCCAGCCCCTTCTTTGCTCTCGTCGTCTGGGGGTGTGTCCATATTGTCTGCCTCGGTGAACTCATTGCCTTTCTCCTGCTCATCAATCCAGTCAGAGACAGCCTTGAGGGCTCGCTCAGTGTGAGATACCATATTCTGTACGGCCTCCAGTTCCTCTTGCGTTGGGTATACTGAAGAATGTTTTGCCATGACATGGCGATCATCATTCACAAAAATTCTCATGGGACGCTGGAAATGTGAAAACTATGCTAAAAATGATGCAAAGACAGGCAGCAGCCCACCCCTTACCACTTAGTACCATTCCATCCTTCACAGAAGATAGACTATGGGAATGTGGCCAAGGGCCTGAGAGGACACTCTCCACGCAACAGCAGAAATGGGGTACTTTACGTATCGCTCACTATACTACAGTAGTCCCCCCTTATCCGCGGGGTACACATTTCAAGACCCCAGTGGATGCCTTAAACCGCGGATAGCACCAAAACCAAAATATGGCCTGAGTTTAACCTCTACGCACACTGGTATGGTAGTTTAATTGGTCAATCAGGCACAGGAAGGGCTTAGACAGGACGGAATGTGAATGTGCTCTCCCTCCAAGTAGCTGATCATCCTACTCACCCTTCTTCTTCTTGTGATGAAGTGATGATGATACAATGCCTACGTGATGAGATGAAGTGAGGTGAATGACGCAGGCATCAGGACGGTGCACAATTTAAAACTTAGCTATTTTTTCTTTCTGAAAATTTCCACTTAATATTTTCAGACTGCGGTGGACCGCAGGTAACTGAATCCGCGGGATGCCAGAATACGGCTAAAGGGGGACTACTGTATTCACGTTGTGACACGTAATTACTTTAGAAATTCAAATGTCTAAGACAAAAATTCTAACAGTATCAAATACTTTGGGGACACGCTACAGGTATCTTTGTATATAAGTGAAGAAATAGTGTCTATGAGCAAAGAAAAAAACTGTCTTACCATTTTTCCTTCCTTTTCTCTTGTAGTGTCTGGAAATCAATCCTGGTTTATCTTTTCAAATTGTGACAGCTTTCCTTGGTGTTACCAATACTTCAACTATCTATAAGACCAGAAAACCTTTTTAGTTTGAAATACCCCAGAGACAGATAATCTCAGAAGCCATATACTTGGTTGTAAAGATGAAGGAGTTTGCTCACGAAGACTCTGCTCACAGCAGGACACATCTGTCTTCCCAGGTAGCCAAGTCAAGGCACCAAACAACTCACTTCAATTTCCCTTCATATGAAAACAGCAGGCTTCCAGACACCTATCTGAATCCAGCCACACAGAGGCAGGCACCTGTTTCCCTGTGGTCCAGTTCATTTCTTCCTATACAGCATGCGGGGAGTTGGGAGGGGGGAGCACAGCAGAGAGGGGTACCAGGATTTTATGCGACCCAGGCTGGCCACAAAGTCCAAATCTTTCTGCTTCGACCTCCGAAGTGCCAGGAATACAGACATACACCCCTCAAACCGAGCTTGGACTCTTGCAATTCTAGAACAGGGACTCATACAGGTCTATGTTCTACCACTGACTATAACCTTCAACCCCAAGTGTCAATCATGCAAGTGTGTGATATATGCACCCAAGTCTTTTACCAGTTTTTCAAAACAGGGTTTCTCTGTAACTTTGGAGTCTGTCCTGAAACTTGATCTATAGACCAGGCTGGCCTCAAACTCAGAGATCTGCCTGCCTCCTGAGTGTTGGGATTAAAGACATGCATCACCACCACCCAGCTATCCACACAAGTCTTTGTGGGTACACAGGAAAGACGAGAGGGCTGTAGGTGTTCTGTCCTATAACTCCCCACTTTATCCCCTTGCAATAGAGCCTCTCACCAAACCTAGAACTACATTGGCACCCAGAAAGCCCCTGGTATCCTCCTGTCTCTGTCCCACCCACAGCACTAGGGTTATGTTTTTCATGAGGCCATTGTCCAGCTTTTTACAAGGACACTGGGAATTCTTATTTCATTTATTTCTTTTGATTTTGGTTTTCAAGACAGAGTTTCTCTGTGTAGCTTTGGAGTCTAGCCTCAAACTCACAGAGATTCGCCTGCCCCTGCCCCACCAGTGCTGGAATTAAAGGTATGCAGCAACATTGCCTGGCGACACTGGGAATTCTAACTCAAGTCTTCACAAGCATTCCTATTCATTAAGCCATCTCCCCAATCCCAGGGTTGGTTTTTCAAGTCAGGAACTCCTATAGCTCAAGCTGGCCTCAAACTTGCTATACAGGGAAGATGACCTTCAATAACCGATTCTCCTCTAGCCCTACCTACCTCATAGGCATTTGTCACAGAAAGAAAGATTTTACTTAGTCTGTAGTTCTGGGCTCAACCAGAGAGACTCATGCTCAGAGTTAATTAAGTACATGCTCATTTCACTGGCTATACTCCAACACCAAAGCATGCTGGGCTTTACAAATGAACTAGAGCAGAAAGTGAAACAGGATGCTCAGTAGTACAGCATGTGCTTAACACACTGCAGGCACTGAATGTTGTCCTCAGAACTAAAAACGAAAACTCAAAACATAATGTAAGTTGGGAATGGTGGCACACATAAGTGATCCAGACAAGATATCTGGAGTTCAGGGACAGAAGGAGTTACATAACAACCCCTGGCAAAAACAAGAACAAACAAACAAATTTAAAAAAAAAAACACAAAGGAGGGTTGGCAACATGGGTTGATGGGCTGCCACTAAGCCTCATGACCTGAGTTTAAACCCGAGGGCCCACACAGTGAAAGGATAGATCCATAGGTTGTCCCCTGACCAAATGTATGCCACAGCACATCCCTCTCCTGTGCAAATAAATGCAATAAAAAATTCTGAAACATCAGTTAGGTGATGGTGGTCACACCTTTATTCCCAGCACTCAGAAGGCAGAGGCAGGCAGATCTCTGAGTTTGAGGCCCAGTCTGGTCTACAAAGCAAGTTCCAGGACAGCCAAGTTTGTTACACACCCCAAACAAACAAACAAACAAACAAACAAACAAAAAAACAGCCCTATCTCAAAAAACAAAGCAGTAAAACTCAAAGAAGTAAAACTAAAACATAAGATTAACAAGCTACCAAAAAGTGTTATAAGTAGAACTGTTCATCAAAATATGAGGGCTAGGGAGCTGGAGAGATGGCTCAGAGGTTAAGACCATTGCCTACTCTTCCAAAGGTCCTGAGTTCAATTCCCAGCAACCACATGGTGGCTCACAGCCTATCTGTAATGGGGTCTGGTGCCCTCTTCTGGCCATCAGGCATACATACAGATAGAATATTGTATACATAATAAATAAATATTTAAAAAAAGATATGAGGGCTACTCTTGTATAATCCTAGCAGTTGGTGAGTACAGAGGCAGGAGTACAGTAAGATAGAGGCTAGTCTACAGAGCAAATTCCGGGACAGCCAAGGTTACACAAAGAAACGCTGTCTCAAAAAACAGGAAGGAGAAAGAAAACTGCTTGTTAGAAATGGAAGTACTCCTTGTAGCCCTGTATTCAAGAAGCGGAAGCAAGTGGTGAAAAAGTTGAGGCCAGCCTAGGCTACACAGCAAAACTCTGGTCTCAATAAATAGACAGGGCAGATCATGGCACTTCCTAAGCAAGTATGAACACCAGAGACGAATCCCTAACACTCATGCAAGAAAGTCTGCAAACACAGCAATGTGTTGGTCAGAGACAGGAGGATGGCTGCAGCATTCTGCTGACAGTGTAGCTCCAGATTCAGTGAGTGAGCTTGAGTTAAAGGTCTTAAGATCTCTGGACTGCCAGAGCAAGACACATACAATCCTCCTCTGGCCTCTTCTCCCCTCACATACACAGATACACAAAGAAATCAAACATGCACACATATGCATACAAATAGACCAAAATATCAACTCTAGGTGTTTGAAGAAGAAAAAAGGTAGGAGCACTGACCCTAAGGACACTACAGTGACAGACAAAAGGTCCTAAAGAGCTTCTGTCACATAGGAAAGGAGAGCTCTCAGCTTTGTTTGCAGAGAGCCTGGGTTGATGCAGACTCCTAACCAGTTCAAGCACTGAAGATAAGTGATTATTGAGTGCCTGACCCTAAATAGAACACCACAAGAGAGGACAGAGAGACAGTAAGAGCTGGATGTGGTAGGAGGGCTGTGAAAACATGTCTTCTGGATGGCATGCACTGTACTCATGAGCCAGTCGCTGGAGCTAACTGGACAAGAGCTACACTATGTAGGGCATGCCAACATTTTACCATGGACGAAGGAGGCGCTTATGAGGCTGCATCCTTGCTGCGGAACTTCTGGTAGTTAACAGTTGCTGATGGAGACAATCATTTTCAATGATACATGCCCATGCTCTAATATGAAACAAGCCCTCCTCACCATCACCACACAATACACACTTACACAAGCAACCCTAATTAAAGATAATGGTTACAAAACAACAAATAAAACCTAGGGCAAGAGGAAACTTGTTGAAAGGAATTTAGCAGGAATATGATAATATGATGAGGGCAGTGAGACTAATCAAAATATATTATATACATGTACATAACTATTGAAGGAAATTTCTAAAAGGAGGACCAGCAAGATGGCTCAAGGGGTAAGGGCACTGACAACCAATTCCTCCACTAAGCGATCCTCTGAACCTCCTCAGGCATATCATGGCATGTGTCTACCCCCAAGCAATAAAAAGTGAACACAATTAAAAGACAAAGTAACATTTGGAAAAGTTAAAAGGTAGAAACAAGTGCATCAAACAGACACCCCCATGGAGTCTAGAAAAGTTAAGTCACCCAAATGTTTAACACAGTCTGCAGGGCAAATGAAGCTATACACTGACCCTCTCTAAACAACACGCAAACTGCAACATACTCAAGTCCTGCACTACGAATAGCCTGTCCAGTCTGCAATGTTGACTAGTGTCAACAGCTGAGCCCCTCCACAGCACTCTGTGCTCCATCACACCAGTGAGGCCCTCCATCCACACCGTTACAGCAAACACTGTAGACACAACTCTCGAGAGGTATAAGGTACAAGGACAAACTGCCAAGACTGACCAAAGAGACATTCCCAAAAGGCTGCAGGACTGCCCACCAAATACTGCCAAGTTAGAAAGTTAAACACCAGAGTGGTACTCGAGAATGTTGGAGAGGTGGCTACCAGGAAAGAGGAGCAGAAAGGCTTCACAGGAACACAGTAGGGAAAGAGAAGAGTGTGGGAGTATGGGATGCTAAGAGTTAGGAGACCAAGCCTAGGCTGTAACTGCTCCTAAGCAGCCACAGATGGAAGAAACCACAACCCTGTGAATTCAAAGTTGTTTGTCTGGCTTTCAACTTTCTATGGAGCTTCCTTCTTATACCTGCAGCACAGAGAGACCTCTGTACAACATCCCAAAAACCAAGCAGATCAGCCTACAAGAGCCATGAAGCCCAAGTCCCTCTGACCCCTAATGTGGCAGCAGCACTACTCCGAATAGTTACTGTCACCAGCTAATCCAAGTTATTTCCACATCAAGGAAGAGACTAGAACTCAACTAGAAGTCAGCTATCCTTAGCTGTGCTGAAAAAGGACACCTATGCACACCTGTAAGTTCAGCACCTGGTAGGTAGAGGCATGATCAAGGATCAGGATCCTGTTTGAGGCAGGCCTAGGTTAAGAGAAAATTTATCTCAAAAACCAATACTTAAAATTGGGAGAAACAGCCGGGCAGTGGTGGCACACACCTTTAATCACAACACTCAAGAGGCAGAGAGACAGGCGGATCTCTGTGAGTTCAAGGCCAGCCTGGTCTACAAGAGCTAGTTCCAGAGTTCCAGGTCAGGCTCCAAAGCTACAGAGAAACCCTGTCTCGAAAAACCAAAGAGTTGGAGAAACAACTTTGTAGTTAAGAGCACTGGTGGCTCTTGTAGAGGACTGGAGCTCAGCTCCCAGCACCCATTTTGAGTGATTTACACATTTCTATAACTCCAGCTCCAAGGGACCTTCTTCTGGTCTGCCTGTACTCTCATACTTATCCACACCCATACACAAGTAAAAAGAGAATGATTTTTTTTGTTGTTACTTGTTTTTGTTTGGTTGGTTGGTTGATTTTGAGAGACAGGTTTCTCTGTAGCTTTGGAGCCTGTTCTAGACCAGGATGGCCTTGAACTCGCAGAGATCGGCCTATCTCTGCCTCCCAAGTGCTAGATTAAAGGCATGTGCCGCTGCCACCAGGCTGAAAAAAAGAATTATTTTTTTTTTTTTAAAATAATGCTTAGGGGCTGGAGAGATGGCTCAGTGGTTAAGAGCATTGCCTGCTCTTCCAAAGGTCCTGAGTTCAATTCCCAGCAACCACATGGTGGCTCACAACCATCCGTAATGGGGTCTGACGCCCTCTTCTGGCCTGCAGGCATACACACAGATAGAACACTGTATACATAATAAATAAATAAATAAATAAATAAATAAATAAATAAAATATTTAAAAAAAAATAATGCTTAGATGTGATAACTAGAGGCTAGATGGCTTAGCAGTTGCTGCTCTCAAAAAGACCCAAGTCAGCCAGGTATAAGGGAACATACCTTTAATCTCAGAACTCGGGAGGCAGAAGTGGCAGGGGATCTCTGAGTTTGAGGGCAGCTTCATCTACACAGCACACAGTCAAGGCTATGTCTCAAAACACAAAAGAAAAGACCCAAGTTCAGCTCTCAGCATCCACATGAGGCAACTCACACCCTCCTGCCTCTTCTGCCTCCGGTTCCAAGGAATCTGACATCGCTCTTATGAACTCCACAGTACCTGCATACAGGTACACATACTAAAATATAACTAAATACACACATAAATAAAAAACTTAAAGCAAATCTTTAAAAAAAAAAAAAAAGATTCCTTTAATCCAGCAGGAAGCAAGGCAGGTGGATAGCTCAATTTCAGGCCAGATTGGCTATATACAAAGCAGGGTTCAGACCAGCTAGAGGTATGCAGTGAGAGCCTGTCTAGGGCGGGGCTAAGGGTGGGAGAAGAACAATTATGGTATTTTGATGCCTTGAGCTGTAAGAAGGGGAGGAATAACTCAATCTACCTGCTTGTACCCAGCACAGATAAATACAAGGCTGAAATTACTGCATGCCTGTTGTTTCCCAGAAATACTCTAGGGAGAAAATACAAAAGGATGAGTAAAACTGGGAGACGCTGGCAGGGGTAAAGCTGGGAGGACGGTAGCTGTCCTGGGCTCATCTGTGTTCCTTTGAGAATTCAGGACAGATCTTCAGTTTCAGTTTGCAGTACTAGGAATGAAAGCCAGGGCTGTGAGACTGCTGAGCAAGTGCCCTACTGGTCGTGCCCCCAGCCCCCTTTCACTTTATTTTGAGAAAATCTTGACAAATTCTCCCGTGGACCTTCACCTCACCTCTCCTGGCTTCCCCTCCCCCATGCTGCAGTTAGAGGTGTTACAGGTGTTCAGCAGTGCACACCACTAGTTGTTGTTTTATTTATTTTGTGGGTCTTTGGTGAGACTGGAAGGTGGTGGGCATATATGCATGCCACAGTGTGCCTGTGGTGGCTCTCTCCTTCCACACCATGTGGGTCCTGAGTATAAACTCAGGTCATGAGGCTTGGCAAGATGGCTTGGTCCCGTGGCTATACACACAGGACCACTACACCAGCCCTATTAGTTTACTTTACTGCATAATAAACTTAGGTATTTTTGATAAAGCACAGCCAGTGGCAGAGTAACTAGAAACAAATCCAAAGACCTGAAAACCAACCACAGTCTGGATTCTTCCAGGCAAAGGAAATACCAATCAGCAGTAGCTGGCTGTCATGCCAGTCCCATGTACAGTACTATCAATCAAGCCAAATCTTTGTGAAATCTCGTGAATACATGACCTCTATTTGGAAGTATATTCATGCAGGCCGGAAAGGTGGCTTGGCAGTTAAGAGTATGTGCTGCTCTTCCAGAGGACCCCCGTTCAATTCCCAGAAAATCATGGGGGCTCACAACCTTCTATAACTCCAGTTCTGGGGAAATCTACTCTCTTCTGGCCTCAGGCAGCAGCAGGTACAAACGTGGTACACAAACATACACAAAGGCAAAACACTTATTCACATTAATTTAAGAAAAGTTTACTTGTGTGTATGTGAATTTCAGTATGCAGGCACAGCATAGTTAGCGAGAGGATAGCTTCAAGTGTCAATTCTCAAATACCATCCACCTCTTTTTTGAGACTGCCTCTCACCAGTCTGGAGTTTCCCAAGTAATTGTTGGGCTGCCTACCCAGAAGGCCCAGCAATCTTCCTGTCCCTAGTTCCCATACCTGGAATTATATAAGTAAGTAACACTATACCTGGTTATTAAGTTTATTAGATTTATCCATTTTATTTTATGTGTATGAGTGTTTTGCTCACACCATGTAAATGCCTGGTGACTAAAGGGGTCAGAAGAAGGCATCAGATTTCCTAGAACTGAACATGTAGATGGCTATGAACATGCGTATGGGTGCTGGGAACCAAACCCAGGCCCTCTCTAAGAGCTACACGTGATCTTAACCACTGAGCTATGCCTCAAGCTCCCAACCTGGTTTAAAAAAAAAAAAAAAAAAACTTGTTCTAAGAACAAACTCAGGTTTCTCCTTGCAAGAACTTTACCAATGGAGCCATCTCTGCAAGCCTTAAAGTTCTATGTATTTAAACAATAAGTATTTATCAGATATCTCTTTTGTATGTTTTAAGTCAGGATTGGGTCAGATGAAAGATAAGGCAAACAAGTCCCCTGTTCCTAGGGCCTTGGCCACCTAGTCAACAGTAAAAAGGAAAAACCTTCCTTCCCTCCACATGTAATCTGGTACCAGGAGTCAAGGCTTTACTCCCAACACTGAGTCTCTGGGACTCTAGGTTGACCTCCACTATAAGAGCAGGCCCTTTAGCCAAGGTACAGAGGCTAAGACCATTATTTCATTAAGGGGTTTATGGAATTGCATGGTGATTCATGCCTGTAACCCCAGCCTTCAGGAGACTGAGACAAGTTCAAGTACAGCAGAGCTATGTAGAGAGACCCTGTATCAAAGAAAAAGCCAAACAGGCACTGGTGACATGGCTCAATTGGTACACGCTATACATATGAAGTTTGGAGTTCCATCCCAAGCACCACATGAACTTTGACGTAGTGGCACACATCTCTAATTCCAGCACTCAGGAGGAGGCAGAAAATCATCTTCTGTTACATAAGGTGTTTGAAGCCTGATGTGGAATTCCCATCTGTATGCTGTGAATACCATTGGTTAATAAAGAAACTCTTAGGCCTGCACAGGACAGAATAGAGGTAGGCAGGAAAAACTAAACTGAATGCTGGGAGAAAGAAGGCGGAGTCACCGAGAAGCCACGTAACCCTACCAAGACAGTCAGAACTTTACATGGTGAGCCACAGCCTCATAGCAATACACAGATTCATGGAGATGGGTTAAGATATGAGTTAGACAAAACAGTATTACAAATAATATGGTTTCTCTGTGATTATTTCTGGGTTGAGCAGCAGGGAACAAACAGTCTCTTACAACAGAGGCCAACCTAGGTTATGTGAAACTCTGAAGGTTGAGGCTGGAGTTCACTCTGAGGCCAACTTGGGCAAAATGGCAGAAAGCCTAGGGGGAGTGGGGGGGAAGAAGAAGAGAAAGAGAAAACAGAAAAAAAAAACCCTCAGGGCAATGGAAAAGGCTCAGTGGATAAAGGAACTTGCTATGTAAACCGAGTCTTACACAGTGCAAGGAGAGCATACAGCCCCCTCCAGGAGTCCTCTGATCATCATACATATACTCACACCCTCCTAAACATCAAGCATGCATGCACAATAATCTATGAAAATTTTTAAATTAAAAAAAAAAAAACAGGCTGGAGAGATGGCTCAGTGGTTTAGAGCACTGCCTGCATCTTTAAAAAAAAAAAATCAAGGACTAGAGAGATGGCTCAGTTGTTAAGAGCACAGGCCGCTCTCCCAAAGATCCTGAGTTCAATTCCCAGCAACCACATGGTGCCTCGCAACCATCTATAATGAGATCCCGATGCCCTTTTTCCACACTCAAGCATACAAAGCACTCATACCTTTAAAAAATACATAAAGCGGGGCAGTAGTGGCACACAGCTTTAATCACAGCACTCCAGAGGCAGAGGCAGGTGGATCTCTGTGAGTTCACGGCCAGCCTGCTCTACAGAGTTAGTTTTTGAACAGCCAAGGCTATACAAAGAAACCCCGTCTCAAAAGACAAAAAAAGAGAAGTTCCAGCAGTCAGGGACAAGAAACAGGGTCTCCACAACACAAAACCTTAAGCTTATGGTATGTTGGACATCTTTCTACCTCTAATTATACACAAGGTGAGGTTTTTAACACTGTGCTGCCAAACAACAAACCAGATAATAATCAAGCCTTCCCAGACACTGGGGAATGGTCCTGAAGGAGAATTCTCATCTTACAGAAAACGTGGCTTTAAGCTGACAGCACTGTGCAGCACTCAGGTCATTCCTTCACCTTGGACTCCACTACAGATTCCCCCAAACAATCTGAAAGCAGCTCCCAGCCCACTGCCTACCACCAATCTAAACTGACAAGTCATGTCACTCTATTTTTGTTATTAAAACATTCTGAAGGAATGAGCTGTGTGTAATTCCAGCAGTTCAAGGCAAGCCTCAGGGGCAAGAGACCTTGTCTCAAAAGATAGTTGTTGCTCTTGCAGAGGACCAGAGTTCAGTTCCCCGCACCCACACTGAGTGGCTCACAACCTCCTATAACTCTAGCTGTAAGATCTCTGTCAAATGTGGGGTACAGGCCTTTGATCCTGGTATTCAGGAGGCAAAGGCAGGTGGATTTCTGAGACTACTCAGGTCTACATAAGGAGTTCCAGGCCAACTAGAAATACACAGTAATACCAGAAAAAGAAAAGGGGGTGGGTGGGGGATGGCCTAGAACATACCTTAATGGTAGAGAGCTTTGCCTAGCATATATTAAGACCCTGAATGCAATCTCTAGTACCACCAAAATAAACAAACCAAAAAACCTGAATAAAAAACTCAGAGAGACTGAAGAGACAGCTCAGTGGTTAAGAGTACTTACTGCCTGCTCTTGCAGACAACCAGGGCTCAGTTACTGCACCCACATGCAACTTACAACAGTCTGTTCTAGGGGATCAGACACCCTCTTCTGGCCTCCTTGGGCACTGCACACATACAATGCACAAATACATACATGCAGGCAACACACACACATAGATATATTACTTTAAAAAAAAAAAAGGAAGAAAACCCAAAAATGAAGGGAGACAGCTCTGGGTCAGAGGATTAGACTGTAAGGATCAACAGGACAACATGGGACAGAGGCTGTGGGGCAACAGTGTATAAACCAGAACTGCAAAAGGAACCGGTGTACCTATTACTCTGCTGTCAGAACCACAACACACAAAGTACGATGTAGCAAAATTATCAACTGTTCTTGAACTGTGAAAGACCACAATATTACAGAAGACATTTAACAAAACTCCAAGGGGATTTGAGGCAGGGAGAGCAGGCAACCTTACCTCCCTGTGTTCAGGGCAGAGGCACACTGCAGCAAGGCCTTATATAAAGGTATCTGTTTGTTAGGCAGATTCTCACTGTAAAGCTCTGGCTGGCATGTAACTCAGAGATCTGCTTGCCTGTCTCCCAAGTGCTATGATTAAAGGTGTGTGCCACCTTGCAGAGATAAAAATTTAAAACAACGACAACAACAAAAAGACTCACTGCCCAATTTTCTAAGTGTACATCTTTGAAAATGTACTTTCTTCTAGCTAAAAGGAAAGAAAACAGGACCACCTCTCAAACCATGTTACTTTGCTAACACACAGCTGTGATTCTTACCCATAAAGATCACCTTTTCATTGTTCTGGAGGTGCTAGGGATGTTCTTCAGCAAACTGCTAAGACTTTTTTTTCCCTAGTTTTTCAAGACAGGGTATCTCTTTGTAGCCCTAGGTGTCCTAGACTAGACTGGCATCGAACTCATAGAGATCTGCCTGTGTCTGCCTCCCCAGTCCTGGGAATGAAGACATACACCACCACAGCCTGGCTAAACTGTTAAGACTGCTAAGAGCAAAACATATTCCCAGTGTTTTGTGCTAGTGTTGTTAAAAGAGAGTCCTGAGCTGGGGAGGGGACTCAGTGCCAAAAGTGTTCGCTGTGTAAGTGTGAGAACCAGTCTGGATTCGCAGATTCCACACAACAGCCCCGTAATCCCAGCACTTGGGAGGCAAAGGATTCTCTGAACAAACTGGTTAGCCAGATTAGCAGATCTGTTCTGGGTTCAACTGAGAAACCCTGTCTCTATAAAATGGAGAGCAAGTAAGACACCTGCTTTCAACTTTGGACCTCCATATTCACTTGTATACACATGTGGACAAGCACCTGCACACACATGCAAACATGCATACACACAGGAAGATTTGTGTTGCCCAGGTTGGGTCCGATGGACACAAGAGAACCTCCAGCCTTAGCCTCCCAAGCAGCTGAAAGACAGAAGCCTGTCCAGTGTGGTAAATGAAACTTCATTCTGAAATAACTGCAGCTACACACACAGCTCCATGAAGCCAGACAAACACACTGAGCCTTAGTCCTTCCACAGTCACAGTTCAACAGACTGACTATGATGCTGACAACAACATGGTGGAAGCAAAGAACACTGCCCAGGCATAATGATCCCACCCCTAACCACTAGCAACCACTTGCCCAATTACTATGTTAAGAATGGCAAATGGGCCTGATGGCGCACGCCTTTAATCCCAACACTCAAGAGGCAGAGGCAGGCAGATCTCTGTGAGTACAAGGCCAGCCTGGTCTACAGAGCAAGTTCCAGGACAGGCTCCAAAGCTACAGAGAAACCCTGTCTCAAAAAACAAACAAAATGAAAAGAAAAAGGCATAGGGAACAAGGTGGTGTCTGCACATGCCTTTAATCCAAGTACTTAGGAGGCAGAGGCAGGCAGATCTCTGAATTCAAGACCAGTCTGATAACAGTTCCAGGACAGCCAGGGCTACACAAAGAAACCCTATCTCAAAAAACCAAAAGAATGTCATAGGGGGTTAAGGCATAGCTCAGTGGTAAAGTAAATAAGATACCCTGGTTCAAACTCAATCACCACAAAAAGGAGAAAGAATATCACAAAAACAGAATTGCAGGGCTGGGGTGATGGCTCAATGGGTAAGAACACTTTCTATACACTACAAGAACCAGAGTTTTCATTCCTGACATGGCCAGCCAAGACATATTCCTGGAGTCCCTGCACTGGAGGCAGAGACAGACAGAGTTAATGGGCTCAATGGCCAGTCAGTCTAGCTGAAATAGACAGCTCTGAGTTTACTGAGACCTATCTCAAGAGAACAAGGCAAGAGTGATACATACAGCAGAACATGTAACTTCCCCTCTGGCCTCAGTGGACATGTGCACAAATGTGCACACAGGCACACACATAAGCATATATCTCACATAAAGTGAGGTCAAGCCAGGCAGTGGTGACACATGCCTTTAATCCCAGCACTTGGGAGGTAGGAGCAGGCGGATCTCTTAGTTCCAGACCAGCCTGGGCTACAGAGCAGACATATGACAGGACTGTTTGTTGCACAGAGAAACTTTGTCTCGGAAAACAAAAGAAAACAAAACTCAGGTATTAGGCTTGTGTAACAAAAGCCATTAGCCCTTCAAGCCACCTTACAGGTACATTTGGTTTTAAAATGTGTATGTGGACTCTCACAAAAAGAACCACACTTGTCTGTCTGACTCTGAGGCCTGCTTTAGAAACCCACTGTTCCTACTGGATTACTTCATTTAGCCTTAAGAAAAGAGGAGAAGCCTAGTCTCACTGCAACTTGATATACCTTGGTTGGCTGATATCCATGGGAGGCCCACCTGCATCTGAAGAGAAACAGTGATTGAGTGAATGGGGGAAGGGTAGTAGGGGAAGAATTTGGAGGAGAGGGAGGGGAAATTTTGGTTGGGAACTAAAAACAAAACAAAAAACAAACAATAAAAAAGAAATAACTTGTGACCACAACATTTTTAAAAAGAAAGAAAAAAAAAGGAAGAAAGAAAATGTGTATGTGGGTACCAAATATGTTCAGGTGCCAGCAGAGTGTTTGTCTCCAGACCTGGGTACTGGGAACTGAAATTGAGTCCTCTGGAAGAAAACAAAGTGTTTTTTCTGGTTTTGGGGTTTGTTTGTTTGTTGTTGCTATAGTTGTTTTGGTTTTGATTTTTTGAGTCAGGGTTTCTCTGTGTAGCCTATCCTGGAGCTCACTCTGTAGACCAGGCTGGCCTCGAACTCACAGAAATCCACCTGCCTCTGTCTCCTGAGTTCCGGGATTAAGGGCATGCACCAACCACCACTACCACCCAGTTTTTTAAAATAATCCTTTTAAGATTTATTATGTATACAATGTTCTGTCTACATGTATGCCTGCAGGCCAGAAGAGGGCACCAGATCTCACGATGGTGTAAGTCACCATATGGTTGCTGGGAATTGAACTTAGGACCTCTGAAAGAGCAGACAGTGCTGTTAACCACTGAGCCAACTCTCCAGCTCCCACAAAGTGTTCTTAACCATAAGCCATCTTTGCTTCTTTTTTCCACTTTGCGGGGATGGGTGGGAGTATGCAGAAATTCACTGTGTATCCCTAACTTGCCTGGAACTCACTATGAACAAGGATGATCTCAGAGATCCACTTGCCTCTGCTTCCTCCATGCTAAGATTAAATATCACTATTCCCAGTCATTTTTGCTTTGAAACAGTGTGTCACTTGGTAGCTCAAGCTAACCTCAAACTTGATACTTTCCTGTCTCAGCCTCCATACTGCTGGTTTGCCAACATTTGGGAGGTAGGAGGATCAGCAAGTCAAGGACTACATGAGATCTTCCTTTGCCTTGCATGTGTGAGGCCCTGGGTTTGATTTTTAATGGCACAAGAAAACTAAGTGAATAAATAGACTGAAGTAAACATACCAAAAATAATTCAAGCTCCCTTTCCCACTTGGCAGATACAAACCTGAGTTGCATAGCTATGGTCAGGCACTCTAGAATACCTTTGAGGACACTGAAGAGACCCCTTCTGGTAAGGCTGCAAAAGTCCCTGTGTGCAGAGATCAAACAGTTTGTTTCTGAAAGGCTGGCACCTATACTCTGGTGCCAATTTAAATGGGTCTTATTCTGCTCCCCTCCAACCCCTGGGTTCACAACAGCCTTTGCTCCGGCCTTAGGCTTTTTAAATAAATTATAGAGAAAAAAATTAACCTACAAAAACTCCAAAACAGTACACCCAGAGGCAAATCTAACTGGCAACATTTCATTCTTTAAAACCACACACAAGCAAGGCATGGTGACCAGAACCAGAAGTCCCAGCATCTGGGAGTTAGAGGATGAGGTTTGGGAGTTCGGGGCCAATCCCACCCACACAGCAAGCTGCAAGAGACCGTCTCAACACACACACACACACACACACACACACACACACACGCGCGCGCGCGCGCGCACACACAGAGAGAGAGAGAGAGAGAGAGAGAGAGAGAGAGAGAGAGAGAGAGAGAGAACAGACACTGAGATGAAACCAAGTGTTAGCAGTCATAGGGCAAGCAGCAGAGCAAGCAGTTGGAAAGACTGATGACCCCACACACACCTAAATGCTGAGCCAACCAGGCCTCATGAAGATGAAATGACAGCTGTGTAGCATGCCTGAGAACTCCAGAAATGCCAGTAGAACCATTTCATACCAAGCACCCAGGGTCATACTCAAATACATACTCTAATGACAGCATACAAAATTAAATGATACTTGGTGCTTAGATGAGGCCCAGAAGATGACCCTGCCAAGCCAAGCATAATGGAAGATGCCTGTAGACATACTCGGGAGGATGAGGCAGGAGGAATACTGTGAGATGGAGAAGGCCAGCCTGAATTAGAAAATGAGACACAGCTTAAAAAGTTAAGATAAAGCTGGGCGATGGTATACATAGGCCTTTAATCCCAGGACTCAGGTGGCAGAGGCAGATGGATCTCTGAGTTTAAGGCCAGCCTGGTCTACAGAACTAGTTCCAGGACAGTTAGGGCTGTTACACAGAGAAATCCTGGGGGTGGGGATGGGGCATGTTTTTAATCCCAACAGCAATCTGAAGGATCTGAGCTCATGAGTTTGCGACCAGTCTGGTCTACATGATAGATTAGGGTTTAACCGAACTACAGTGAGACCCTGTCTGAAAAGAGAGAGGGAAGAAGGGAGGCTGGGTGATTAAAGAGCATGTACTGCCTTTGCAGAGGACCTGAAGTCAGTTTCCAGCACCCTCATAACTCCAGATTCAGGGTATCTAGCATTCTCTTGTGGCCTCTGAGACTACCTGTACTCACATTATGCATACACATACACAAACAAAAATAAATCTTTTAAGAAAGAAAATCTGGCTGGGTGTGGTGGCCCACGCCTGTAATTCTAGGTAGGCGGATCTGTGTGGGTAGATTAGGTCAGCCTCATCTACATAGCAAGTGCCAGGGCAATCCAGGTTTCAAAAAAAAAAAAAGCATTAGGAAGAGGAGGAAGAAAAGAAGAGGAAGAAGAAGGGAGGAGGAGGGAGGAGGAGAGAAGGAGGGAGAAAGTGAAGAAAAAGAAAAGTAAAAAAGAAAGGTGGCACACACCCAAAACTTAGCAAGCAGAGGCAGGAGCATCTCCTGAAGTTGAGGCACAGAAGCCACAGACCAGCCAGGACTACACAGTGAAACCCTAGCTCAATAAAGGATGCAGAGAGACCTTGGGGGACCGGAGAAAGATAGCTCAGTGGTTATGTACTCATACTGGTCTTGCAGAGGACCCCATGCTTGATTCCCAGCAGCCACAATGGGTAGTGGCTCACAACTGTCTGGGACTTCAGCTGCAAGGAACACGTCAGGCCCCTCAGCCACCAGTACACACTTGCACATACCCACACACAGACATTAAAAACTAACTAACCTAGTTGTGTTTTTTTCCTTTAATTTTTTGTTACATTTGTTCATTGAGTATATACTACAAAATATATGTGCAGGTCAGGGAACTTTTGGGAGTCCTGGTTTATGTGAATTCAGGATTGGTGACAAATACCTTTACCCACTGAGCCATCTTGACTGCCCTCGGTTGTATTTTCATTATCTTCATTATTTGGACATAAATAAGAGAAAAGTTTCAACTGGACATCCTTTCCACAAGACATTAAAGAAAGAGAAGCTAGAGGCTGGAGAGATGGTTCGTGTGTTCAGAGGCTCATGTGCTGTGCTTGCAAAAGACAAGGATTCAATTACTAGGACTCACACGGCAGTTCAGTCATCTATAACTCCAATTTCATCCTCTTCTGTTCTCAAGTACCAGCACAGACATAGTGTTGCAGAAACATACATGCAGGCAAAAATACACACACACACAGAAAAGCTGGACTTCAAAGTGTCCAGCTTTCCACTGCTATAAAAAGGATCACCTATGACATGATGTCTTGTAAAATCTCAAGGACCTAACATATCCAAACTGTTAGATACTTTAAAAATTTAGTACAAATGAAGCTCACACACCCTTGCCTTCCCTACTTTTATATATTTTTTTAAAATGCTGCAAGATCCCGGGTGGCACTAGGCAGCAGAAATGCTGTAGGTCCCAAATGGTGGTAGTGGGCCATGTGGCAGCAGGCAGCGGGCTCTGGGAGCAGCCAGAGGTGGCTGCGGTCCTGGAGCAGTGGCTGGTCCCAGGCAGGGAGACACATCGCAGGCGGGCAGGAGACAGAGACATGGATAGGCACGACTTGCAGAGTGAGGTTGAATATTTATTCAGGGGTTTGTGGAAGGGAAAGGGGGGACAGAGAGTGAGAGAGAGAAGAGGAGAAAGAGACAGAGGAGGGGGGAAGCAGAGAAGTGAGGAGAGAGGCAGCAGCAAAGCTGCCTCTCTGAGAGGAAGAAGGAAAAGAGAGCAAGCTCAGGACCGAGGCTGAAGATCAGCATCAGCCTGCCTTGGCAGATGAGGGGGAGGGAGTGGGTGTGGCTTGTCTCTTAAAGGGACAGAAAACCAGAAAACCTATCATTTCAACACTGTTAAAGAAGCAGGAAGGTGAGGCAGGGCAACCACGGCTGCAGAAGGCTGCAGCAAAACTCAAGTCCATTCATCTCTCCAGAAGCCACAACTCTCTTCATTCACTATGGAGATTTCAGTCAAATCTCTTTCTGCTCTAACTCTAATCCACTGCAAACAATAAATAAATCTTTTTCTCCCAAGACATTATGATGTGGGGGAAGCACCAAATGTATAGAACATAGGAAAAATAAGTTCTAATCCCCTCAGGACATATGATCACACTGTGAACCCTGAGACTGCATTTACTGGAAAAAACTGTTTCAGGTTGTGGTGTGGCTCAGCCCTAGCACACACCTTTAATCCAAGATCATTCTGCTTAAATAATGTAAACAAGATTAATAAAGCCAACCATATGTCAAGAGGCACACAAAGCAACCATTTGACATGAAGTAAGCAGATTAAGAAAAAAAACCAGCCTTTAGTCCCAGCACTTGGGAGGCAGAGGCTGGCTATCTCTGAGAGTTCAAGGCCAGCCTGGTCTACACAGTGAGTTCCAGGACAGGCTCCAAAGCTACAGAGAAACCCTGTCTTGAAAAACCAAAACAAAAAAGAAAAATTAATATTTTCAAACAATAATTTACAAATGCATACTTGCCTTACTGACTTGAAACAAAAAATGGGTTATCTAAAACCTTTTTTTGTGTGTGTGTTTTTAGAGACAGGGTTTCTCTGTGTAACAGCGCTAGCTGTCCTAAAACTAGCTCTACAGATCAGGCTGGCCTCGAAGGCACAGAAATCCACCTGCTTCTGCCTCCCAAGTGCTGGGATTAAAGACAAGTGCCACCACCACCTCGGGGTCCTTAAACCGTCTTTAAATCCATTCTAGGATGTTAAGACTGTAGATTGCCACGTGGCCCACATCATCTGGATATCAACTTTGGAGTTGTTTTCTTAATGGATATTTTTGTTGTTTGGTATTAAAAACACAGTTAAGAGATTAAGATGTTTTAAGTAAATTCAAAGGATTACTATAGTTCAAACTTATTTTCTAAATCTCTAAGCCTGGAGTGATTTGGAACTAAAATAAAATATTGGGGCAGGGCTTTGGTAGCCCTTTAATCCCAGCAGACACTAGTGGATCTATATAAATTAATTGTTCTCTATATTCTAGAGTTTACAGTGAATAAGGTGGTGGTAGCGCACGCTTTTAATGCCACCATCCAGGGACAAAACTCAGATACAACTCCTAATTAGGGTATTTACACACTAGAGAAATCACATACCATACTTACAGATTATTATAAAAACCCTCTCCAGGGTTTCTAGAAAGGCAGCTAATTTCAAATGGGGACAGGAACAAAGAGCAGTTTTTGTGACTGCCGGTAAGCTCTTCTCCAGATATGTAACCCTGACCAATACTGAATCAGACAATACCCTAATTCTAGATATGTTTATTGGTGAATTGGAAACTGGGACTCTTCATAAAGCAAAAAGGAATCCAATCCACCAACATTTGCTGTTGGCTTCTATTGTAAACACTTTTCATATATAGAGAATAAATATTCTCTCTTTGAAAATCAAATCTGAGGGGGCTGGAGAGATGGCTCAGCGGTTAAGAGCACTGCCTGCTCTTCCAAAGGTCCTGAGTTCAATTCCCAGCAACCACATGGTGGCTCACAACCATCTGTAATGAGATCTGGTGCCCTCTTCTGGCCTATAGACAAAATACTGAGAATACTGTATACGTAATAAATAAATAAATCTAAAAAAAAAAAAAGAAAATCAAATCTGACCTGGGCAGTGGTGGCGTAAGCCTTTAATCCCACCACTTGGGTGGCAGAGGTAGGCAGATCTCAGTTGAGTTTGGCCAGCCTGGTCTACAAATTGAGTTCCAGGACAGTCAGCAGCCAGGATAGTTACAAAGAGAAGCCCTATCCCGATGCCCCCCCCCCAAAAAAAAAGTAAAAAAGAAAAACAAACGTGAACATTTTATTAGACATGGAGAAAGCTATATTCACTCAGTCATTGCCAACCACCCTATGGTCATAAGAGCTCCCCTTACAATGATGGATTGAATCCATTCAAAGGCAGAGTCTTTCACAGGCTTAGCCACGGAAAGAAAGGTGTTATAGTGAAACTGGTACCTATCTGAATTTCTTAGTGACCAAGATGTGGTAAGCAAAGGGGTCTGTGCCTTCCCACCCTGAGGAAATAGCTCAGTTGCCCATAATCCTCAACCCTAAACTTCTCACCCCTCCCCTCAAGAGAGGCACCTACTGAACTGTGGGGATCAATGCTAACCCACGGTTTACTGATAGTTCATCAACCACTGGTTGAACCAAAACTGAAAAGCGCAGTCTATAGACAGAGGAATGGAATGGCCAATATTGAGAAAGGATCCACAAAAATTAGCACGGCACTATTGGCTATAAGACAAACAACTAGGAAAGCAAAAGGAAAATATCTACTTGTTCCAATTTATGGTGCCATGTATAATCAGTTATATGAACATCAAAATGGAAAACCACTAAATGGCAGATAAATGTCAAATATATCTGGTCATGGGAGGCATGAATGGAAATGGCAAAACTGAGCAAAGACAGCAAATTTTATGTAGCTCATACAGGCAAGACAAATAAAACATCTGAAAATAATGAAATAGTGGACAAATTGGCATCACGTTTAATAAGACTATAGGATATTAATTTTTTTTTTTTTTTTTTTTTTTTTTTTTTGAGACAAGGTTTCTCTGTGGTTTTGGAGCCTGTCCTGGAACTAGCTCTTGTAAACTAGGCTGATCTCGAACTCACAGAGATCCACCTGCCTCTGCCTCCCGAGTGCTGGGATTAAAGGTGTACGTCACCACTGCCCAGCTAGGGTATTAAATTTTGACAGGGAAAAAAATTCAGAATAAATCAGCAAGAATGATAGATTACGGATTAAAAAGCTTGAAAATTTGCCCCTCACACTAAAAACTAAGGGGAAATTGAGAAGCAAATTAAACTAGCACAACCCTAGAAGAATAACTGCTACAAGGAATCCATAGCCAGGTGGTGGTTCGCACCTTTAGTCCCAACATTTGGTAGGCAAAGACTGGCACAAGAATTATAGTGATTTAAATTAAAAAACCACTTGAAAAAGGCAGGTTGAAATTCAAAGTGAAAGTCCTTTGTGATCTAAAAATAAACATACTTAAACTTTGAATTTATATATAAAGAGGAGGAATATAGGTATATTTATGCACACACACTAAGGGATATTTAGTTTCAAAATTTCAAAAGAATTTTCTTAAATGAAAGATAATAATTTTTCTGTTGCCAAAAATCATTCCACTCTAGGATAGATACAACCTGCTGAAAAAGGACCACCCCCCATCCAGAGTTACACTTGAGGTGGGGTTTTGCATCCAACTAAAAAATCCAGAGACCACTGGACAAGTGAAACATCTGTAGAAAAAGGATCATCAAGATCATCAAGAGAAAATATCCCAAAAAAAAGGAGTAAAATGGACAAACAGTATCACCCACCTCCAGCTAACTGTCCTGAAATTCTGGCTCGTAGTCGCAGACTAGCTAACGCTGACACCCATTCCACCATTTTGCCTGGGTAGCTAGCTAACCCTTCCTGACAGACGACCTTCCTCAGATAACCATGGGGAGTTGGAGGCAGGACAGTCAGATTCCCAAATGTTTGTAGTTGCTGCCCTCTATAGACATAAGTGGCGAATGGTCTTTATGTAGTACCAGTTCAATTAAAAACTAAAGATGGTGGGGGCTGGAGAGATGATTCAGAGGTTAAGAGCACTGATTGCTCTTCCAGAGGTCCTGAGTTCAATTCCCAGCAGGCACTAATCTCATCATAATCTTTTTGTTTTCATTTGATTCTCTTAAACTTCTTAAGGTATACATGGTCTCAAAACCTGTAAGATCATATGCATATAAATTTTCCACTGGAATACTAATGGTCATACAGAATTCTGACTAATCTAGAAATAAGCCTCATCTAGCTTCCTGTACATGTTTTCAGGTTTGAGTCTGAAGCAGGTAACTAGGAACCAAGTTTATGTACCTCAGATGTACTTACTAGATTGTGGTACTCAAACCTTTCAGAGAGCTGCTGAAAATGTTGTAGTTTTCTATGATAAACTGTGACCATTCCTAACAGTGACCTTTGAGGCATCCAAGATGATATGCCCTGCAATGACAAATCTACCTTGAGTGTGGTAATGCTAACCACTAGACAAACCTGCTCCATGCCTCTGATGCTGCCAGGTTCTGTCCAATCAATGGACACCTTTGGATTGACTGTTGTGCTCTATCAAGCCTGGATTGCCACTAAATTGACAACCACTGCCCAAAGATCAGCTTCGGACTACAAACTGCTCAGGATATTCAAATTGCTGAGTTCATGAGAATGACATGAACGTTTTACAGAACATCAAAATTTAAAAAAAACCCTAAAACTGTCAAATATAACCAAGCTAGACACTGTAAATGGTTTTACTGTTAGAGTTCAAACCTTTCCTTTTTATTTAGACTAAAAGGGTGATCATAGTGTGAACCCTGAGATTGCATTATCTACTGGAAAAAACTGTTTCTGCTGTGGTGTAGCTCAGCCTTATCACACACCTTTAATCCAAGTGCTTTCTGCTTGAATATTGTGAACAGGATTAAATAAAGTCAACCAAAGGTCAAGAGGCAGAGCAAGCAACCAGTTGATAGGGAGTAAACCGGATTATTAAGGAAAAACCATAGAGTAAGATTGAGTCAGGAGGATGGATGGGGGACACACACAAGTAGAAGGGAAGGGCATTCAGTTTGAGGAGTTTGGTTTAAGAATGCATGGGAGGGGCTGGAGAGATGGCTCAGAGGTTAAGAGCATTGCCAGCTCTTCCAAAGGTCCTGAGTTCAATTCCCAGCAACCACATGGTAGCTCACAACCATCTGTAATGGGGTCAGGTGCCCTCTTCTGGTCACCAGGCATACACACAGACAGAATATTGTATACATAATAAATAAATAAATTAAAAAAAAACTGCTTTCAAAAAAAAAAAAAAAAAGAATGCATGGGAGAAGAAAGGGGCTTCTGGGACACTGGTTGAGGAGAGTCGGGTGCTTTCTCTGCCTCTCTTGAGCTAGCAGGCTCTTCACTCCAGTGTCTTTCTCCCAAGTCTTTATTGGTAAAATTGAGCAATAGAGATTTTGTTAAAAACAACACTCAATCACCTACACTGTAAAGCCCCACCACTGTAAAGTCTAAACCAGGAGCTGAAGCTAGGCTAAGCTGGCTAACACATGACTACATAGGAAAAGGAGGGGGTAGGGGGGTGGGGGTGTTACAAGTTCATGGGCCACGCATATTGATACAGAATAGCTCAAGTAATCAAAGAACTGACAATATATAGCAGATCCTGACTCTAAGCAAATAAATATACAGCTTATAATAAAAAAGTAGCAGCAGTGTGTTAGTTGGGCTGTGGTGGCGCATGCCTTTAACCCCAGCACTAGGGAGGCAGAGGCAGGTGAATCTCTGTAGTTCCAGGCCAGCCTGCTCTACAGAGTAAATTCTAGGACAACCAGGGCTCCACAGAGAAACCTTGTCTCAAAAAAAAAAAAAAGGGGGGGGGCTGGAGAGATGGTTAAGAGCATTGCCTGCTCTTCCAAAGGTCCTGAGTTCAATTCCCGGCAACCACATGGTGGCTCACAATCATCTGGAATGAGGTCTGGTGCCTTCTTCTGGCCTGCAGACATACACACAGACAGAATATTGTATACATAATAAATAAATATTTTTTAAAAAAAAGTAGCAGCACAGGCAAGAGAAAGAAAGAGAAATCTACATTTCTTGAGGATAAGAATCACTCCCCCGGAACAAGAAAAGTAACAAGGAACTAAAAAAGGACATTCAGCACAGCCTGCAGTCCCAGCACTCAGGTTAATGCACTTTGCAACCAGTCTGGACTTCAGTGTGAGACTCCATCTACATGGGGAGAAAGCCCAGGAAAGCTATCTGAGCCCAGAGAAGAACTTCTGGTCAGATGTGTCAAAAACAGTTGATCCCCGCACTCAAGAAGCAAAGAAAGGCAGATCTCCAAGGGTTAAGAGGTCACACAGTGGGGCCTTGTCCAAAGAAAGACTCACATCTACACCTTACTCCCACAACAGATCCTGACCATAACTAGATGCCTTCTCCATAGAGCAAAATCCTGCGGGGGGGTCGGGAAGCCTGGTGTGGTGGCACACAGATATAATCCCAGCCCTCAGAAGGTTGAGGCAGAAGGATTCCAAGTTCAAGCCCGGCCTGGGATACACAGTGAGACAATACTTCAAAAAAAAAAGAAAGAATAGCCGGGCAGTGGTGGCGCAAGCCTTTAATCCCAGCACTCGGGAGGCAGAGGCAGGCGGATCTCTGTGAGTTCGAGTCCAGCCTGGTCTACAGAGCAAGTTCCAGGACAGGCTCCAAAGCTACAGAGAAACCCTGTCTCGAAAAACCAAAAGAAAAAAAGAAAGAATAGGCAGCAGTGGCACATGCCTTCAACCCCAGCTTTCAGGAGGAAGAGACAGGTGATCTCTGATTCAAGAACAGCCTGGTCAGCCGGGCGGTGGTGGCGCAGGCCTTTAATCCCAGCACTCGGGAGGCAGAGGCAGGCGGATCTCTGTGAGTTCGAGGCCAGCCTGGTCTACAAGAGCTAGTGCTAGGACAGGCTCCAAAGCTACAGAGAAACCCTGTCTCGAAAAACTAAAAAAAAAAAAAAAAAAAAAAAAAAAAAAAAGCCTGGTCTACAGGGCAAGTTCCTTGGACAGCCAAGGGATACACAGAGAAACCCTGCATCGGAAAAAGAAATGAAAAGGGAAGGGGGGGGGGAGGAAAAAAGTCTTATAAGTAGTACTCTTGTAGGACTTTGAGACCAGAAGAATTTGAACGAAATAAGTAAAGCACAGTTTATTCACAATGACATGAGTCAAGAAAAACAGTACTAAAAGGAGCCAAAGGAACTTTTGCTTACAGGTATCCATCAGAAAAGCCGAAAACAATCAGGCACTTTTCAGCTCCATAAGGTGGGGATCCCCAGACTGGTCCAAACTCGCAGCAGATAAAGAGGGATGGAGCGCCCAGTGCTGCAAAGGCTGGTCTCGCACCAATCAGCAGCCTCCAATCTGGATTGCAGACTTCCAGCCAATACCCATGGGCTGCAGAGTCCATTCACAAACCCCAGTGACCAGGAGCTACCCACAAAGCAAGCTAAAGGGCAAAGACCTCAGCTCTACCGGACAAGAGCGGCAGCACCTGCCAGTGCCCATTCTCCTTTGCGGCTGTGAAGGAGGCTCTCGCCCACCACACATCGTCCACAGGCTGGATAATTGCAGTAGCTACCCCAGGCAGAAGACCACACTCAAACAACAGTGTCAACCCACAATGGGTCTCCACCACAAAAACCTGAGGTCCTAAACATGAACCCTAACTTGGAATAGTACCTCTCCTTTTCCTGTGGACACATCATCACACTGAACATTTCAAATGGAACAGAATTTTGAACCAAAAAGACACATTCAGAATCATCAAATCCCAACAGAGAAGCATATCACAGAAACTGAGGCCTCCTTGCTGATCCACCATGTATCCTAAAGTAGCAACTTACCAGCAATTTTACTAAGAGATGGCTTACTCTTCCCCAGTTGGGGTACATAACGGGGGAATCAAACAGACCGTTATACACTCCAAATAGTTTATCTGAATTGTGGAATAACCTAAGGTGAATTCCCATCATTCAACTACTTTAATAAAAAAATCTAAAGCACGCACGTTCGAAAGCCTTCAAACATGCTAATCTCGCAGATCAGCAACACCACATCACCGTCTTGAGGATTGGAGGCAGAGCCTAAACAACCTGGGAAACATGATCAATGGAAACCACCTGGTCTCAAAGAAGGAGAAACTCAGTCTTAAGTTTGGGTCTCCAACTGGAGGAAACCTAAAGACCTGGGCTTTAATAAAGGACCCGATGAATCCATAAATGCTTCCCTCAACGATGTCTAAGGAGAGGACCGTGCTCAGGACAAAGAAGATATGTTTCCCGCCTTGGGAACTGGGATGACCTGGCAGGCTCCTGGAAGCCAGAGATGTAGCTTAACAAAGAGAGAACGCGGGTAAAGGAGGGGGATCGACCCTTCCGCGCTCGCTGGGATGCCCGGGATGTGAGGGGGTGTGTGCTTCAACACGTGCGCGCGTGCGCAGGGTCGAAGCAACAGACAAAAGCTCGGCCTAGGACAAAGTAAGCAGCCCGAGAAGCGGGGGATATCACAGTGCTTGCGCACCCCCAGAGAGCGGCGCCCAGGCCCTGGCCGAGGGGGCCACGAAGGGGGAGCACGGATGCGCGCGCACAGGGGCACTCCCGCCGCCATTTTGTTTCCTCGGCACAATGGGGGAGAGTAACGGCCAAGCGCGGGAGCGAGGCCGGAGGAGGAGGAAGGAGCGAGACGCCGAGGGGAGGAAGATCCGAGCAGAGGAGAGGCTCGGCAGGATGGCAACTGCCCTGTCACTAGCGTCCCGTCAACCAGCCTGCGCTGACAAGTGGGAGAACGGACGGGGGGGAGGGGCGGAGGCGGGAGACGCCACATTGCCACTTACCTTGTCGGCGTTCCGGTCCCTCGACCTCAGCCGCCGCCGCCCTCTTGCTCACCAGTCTTCACAGCCCCCTCAAAAAAAAAAAAAAAAGGCCACGCGGTTTTCGCCGGGGCTGCTCCAGTCCCAACTGCAATGGCGAGAAGAGGAGGAGGAGCCGGGGGCGAGCGGCGGGCGGGCGCGCGCCGGGGAGGTGCGAAGCCACGTGACTGTCAGGGCCCCGCCCCCGCATCACGTGGGCGACCGACCTAGGCCCAGCCCCCAGTGGGCGGTGGGATTGAATGTGATTGAGGGGGCGGGGCCTCATCACGTGACGTTGGCACCGGAGCTGCGCCTGGTTGCGTGACGTCAATGCCTGGCCTCTTCTCGCGGGTTTGCTGAGTCACATGACAATGGCTGGCCACCGCTTCTGTCATGTGACAGGGACTTTTTGTTGTTGTTTCTTGTCTCATTGTCCCTATTGGTAGACCTGTATCACCTGATGAGACGCATATGTTTTGTTTTGTTTTTTTTCCCAGTGGCGGTTTTTCCGAGCGACCGTTATCACGTGACGCAATGGAGTAAGGGTGGGCCCTCTGACTGCGCACGCCCCACGTTCCCCCTGTCCGCCTCAGTACGTAGACGGAAACCGGACTGGAAAACTTGCAAGTGCGCACGGTTTTCGCACTGACCCGGGTCTCATCAGCTATAGGCCGAGAGGCTCAGACTCACGCCCTCTGGCTACTGAGCCATCTCACTGGCCCTCATTTTTGTATCTGTAAGATAAGTAGTTTTGCCGTGACGCCTTAGGCTGACGATTCTGCCTCCACTTTAAAGTAGCTAGTTTACAGACAAGGCCATGGCTTCAGGCTACTGAGGGTTAATAGATTGCCTCGGTGTTGGGTGCTTACTTAGCATCAGGAGGCCCTGGGTCTGACCCCAGTACCAAACACAAAAAAAAGTCAAACTCCAGACAGGATGTGAAAGACCAAAACTTTCAAAACATCCTTGCCCCTTCTCCATATCCGTTGTGTATCTACAGGAATTTATTTTGTCATCATACCAATAAAAAATAGTTAACATGAGTTGGTGTCTGGTTTTGTTTTAACTCGGTTTTTAGATATCTGTCTCACCCAAAGGCTGAAATTAATGGAAAAATTATAAATAAGCCAATTTGTAGGTGGTTTGAGGTCTTAACCAGACACACCTAAGATGCTTCTGACAGAAGGGAACCACGGGTGTCTAAAATGACATGCCTGTTCTCACAGCGCCACCAAGTGGCGGCTAGTAAGGCTTTCCTGAGGCTTGTTTTTAATGTGTATGGTTATTTTTGAATGGCTGGGCATCCCTGGTGCCCTAGGAGGTCAGAAGAGGGTGTTGAATCTCTGGAACTGGAGTTACAGATGGTTGTGAGCCTTTATGTGGATGCTGAGAATCAGACTTTGGCCCTTTGCAAGAGCAGCAAGTGCTTTTAATTTCTGAGCCACATTCTCAGCCTCTCTGGGCAGATATTATTTTGTTTGTTTGTTTGTTAGGGTTTCTCTGTAACTTTGGAGCCTGTCCTGGAACTCATTTGGTAGGCCAGCCTGGCCTCGAACTCACAGAGATACACCTGCCTCTGCCACCCAAGTGCTGGGATTAAAGGCGTGCGCCACCACCACCTTGCTGTGACAGTATTACTGAATTAGTATTTTCTCTCAGTCTTTCTCAGTGCCTCTCTCTCTCTCTCTCTCTCTCTCTCTCTCTCTCTCTCTCTCTCTCTGTAGTCACACAATGTATAAAGTTCAAAGACCTTCACAGAGTGGACTTTCTCCTTCCATCTTTACGTCTTTGAACTCGGGCTGCTTATCTGCTGCATGCATGTAAAAAAATTGAGCAGTGATAGTGCCCCCTGTAAACCAAGCCTGGGGAAGTGGAGACAGAGGAGCCCTTGGGGCTCATTAGCCAAGCCACCTAGCTGAATTAGCTAGCTCTAGGATTAGTGAGACAGACCAGAGAAATGGTGACGACACCAAACAGACATGGACCTCTGGCCTCCAAGTGCAAAGTGGAACATGTGAACCAATGTATACCATACAAAAAGAACCATTCTCAGAAAAGTGCACCTTTGTTGGGCCCTGGCCACCTACCTGTGAGCTGCTGTACACAAGGCGCTGGCCACTATGATGAGCTGCTCCCTTCACTCTCCTTGCTCACGCCATCCCCTTGGTCACTCTAAATGCTGAGAAGCCCAGGTGCCCTTTGCCGCCGTCCTGCCTGCATCATCTCCTCTGGGCATGGACACAACAGTCCCCATGTACTATCCTTTCCCTCTGGCCCCTAACAACTTTCCCTGCCGCCAGGCTATCCCTCTTTCTCCTCACACTCCTCACTGGTGACAATGATTGTACATGCCCTCCCTTTTGCCTTTTGGTCCCCCTAGTCTGCCTTCATGAACTACACCCCAGTTACTGCTTTCAACTGCAAGAGCGCTCCCACTACCCCGCTGGAACTCAGAGAGGTCTTCCTTGAAATGTTTATATTACATATATTTATATACTGTGTGTGTGCACTTGAGAGTACAATAAATAATGTGTTCATGTGGAAGGCAGAAGGCAGCTTGTTGGTCTCAGACCTCTCTTTCCATCATGCAGGCAAGGATCAAACACTTCCTCAGGCAGGGCAGCTACCCCCTTTACCACACAAGCTCAGTCACCTGGGAGGAGGAACCCTCAGTTGAGGAGTTCCCTCCATCGGATTGGCCTGTGAGTATCTTTGTGATGCAGTTTCTGAATTGGTAATTGGCTGGCCCATGGTTGGCAGAGCCACCCCTTCCCTAGGCGGGTGGTCCTGGGCTGCATGAGAGAGGTAGTTGGGCAAGTGGAAGAAGCCAGCCAGTGAGCTGCTTACCAGCCTGCACTCTGATTCAGCCCCTGCCTCCTGGACCCTGTGTTGAGCTCCTTACCTTAGCTTCTCTCAAAAACACAGACTATCACCTGTGTACCAAATAAACCCTCACCACCCCAGTTGCTTCCAGATGTTTTTATCACAGGGATCGACACCAAAATGATGCACGGACTGAGCCTTCTCCCCCATCTGGATGTGTTTGGATCCTCTGATGATTTTTTTTTTCTATGCTTGTTGTTTGGAATTTGCCTTTTGGTTTTGTTTTGTTTTTTCGAGACAGGGTTTCTCTGTGTAGTGCTGGAGGTCCTGGAACTCACTCTGTAGACCATGCTGGCTTCAAACTCACAGATATCTGCCTGCTTCTGTCTCCTAAACGTTGGGAATAAAGGTGTGTGCCACCACTGCCCAGCTTGTTTGGGTGGTTTTGGATGGTTTTTCATTATTGTTTTTTGTTTGTTTGTTCGTTTCTCCTCTGGGCTCACTACTTTTCTGAACTTTTAGTAGAATGAACAAATGTAAGGCGACCATGGCAGAATGCTAACTCGAGTAAGAGTGACTAAATATAGAAGCTCTCCTGGCAGTGGTGGTGCATGCTTCTAATCCCACCCAGCACTTGGGAGGCAGAGGCAGGTGGATCTCTGTGAGTTCAAGACCAGCCTGGTCTAGAGTAAGTGAGTCAGTTCCAGGACTGGCACCACAGCTACTGAAAAACCCTGTCTCAGATAGAAAAATAATAATTTCATTGAAGACTGCTCCCTGCCTAGTCTGGCAAGCTCACGAACCAATCCATCTGGAGGAGCTTACCTGTGGTGGAGTGGGTGTGGGTTCATGCAGGCCCGTGGGAAGAGAACAGAGGCACTCTAAGGATGATTTTAGCCTTTCCAATGGTAGGAGCACTCAGCCTCACGCTGCAGACTGACTTCTTTCCCTTAGCCAAGGGCTTCTTTATCATTCTCCAATTTACACCTTAGCAAGTTGATGTCCATATCCTAAAACATCTAAATTAAGTTTCCAAAGGGACAGTGCCCAATGTAAATTCTCTATCAGGAATACTGTGATTTTCCAGGTTTTTCCCGACAAAGTTTGGGTTTTTGTTGTTGTTTGTTTTGTTTTTGTTTGCTTGTTTTCGAGACAGTGTTTCTCTGTGTAGCTTTTGGAGCCTGTCCTCAAACTTGACTGACATTCCATTATCAGAGAGTATCGAGGCTTACTGGTGTGGTGTTTGATTTTTAGAGGCAGAAACCCTTGTTACCCATACAGGGAATTAACTTGGAACTTGCACACGTGGTTTCCACCTTTCATCTTCATGCCAAGTTGAAAGAATAAATAGGACTTTAAAAACAACACTGAGCCAGATGGTGATGGCACACACCTTTGGTTGCAGCACTCCAGAAGCAGAGGCAGGCAGATCTCTGTGAGTTCCAGGACAGCCTGCTCTGTGTAGTGCGTTTCAGAACAGCCAGGGCTACACAGAGAAACCCTGTCTTGAAAAAAAAAATCAAAGAACAAACAGCACCAGCCCAACATTGCCAAGAAACAGATCTCCCTTGGTCAGAATCCTGTCACTTGTACTGTCTAGGGTACATTATGAGACTGTGCTTGGCCCCCACCTCCATGAACTACTTCCCAAAGGACTCGGGGGACCTCCAAGGGTATGAACACCCCCGCATCTGGTGGCTCTTGAAAGATTTAGATGACCCTGCACAAAAAATGCCCACTCCTCAGCTCTTAAGGTTGCAGGCATCAAGCTGTGGCTACACCACACCCATGCCAAGGCTGCTGTGAGCTCAAGCCATAAGTGGGCCAGCCACAAGAGGGAGCCAAGATTAGCCTCTGAAACTGACCATAAAAATAACCTGGGAATGGGGATAACAGCTCAGCTCCTGCTGTGCCTCCTGATATCCCCTGGGGGCCTCCAGGTGTGAATCCAGGCAGACCCGACACATGGAGTAGTCTGGAGAGTAACTTTGTATCACGGCACCTCCGTTTCCTAGAGACCTACCATGATAGCCAGCTGGCCGCACAGGGATTCTGTCCTTCCTGCGGTGTTCATCCCATGTCATCATGCTGTGACAGATGGAACTGCCCACACCAGCACAGCAGACTTTTGGGGATAGTCCCAGCTAGTGACAAACTGTGGACACTGGACGAGTGGCCAGAAGACAAAAAGAACGATTGTGGGGCAACTATTAGTCTTATCTTAATACTAGCCATAAAAAGCCGCCTTTAATCCCAGCACTCGGGAGGCAGAGGCAGGCGGATCTCTGTGAGTTCGAGACCAGCCTGGTCTACAAGAGCTAGTTCCAGAACAGGCTCCAAAGCCACAGAGAAACCCTGTCTCGAAAAACAAAAAAAAAGGGGGCTGGAGAGATGGCTCAGAGGTTAAGGACACTGACTGTTCTTCCAGGGGTCCTGAGTTCAATTCCCAGCAACCACATGGTGGCTCACAACCATCTAAAATGAGATCTGGTGACCTCTTCTGGCCTGCAGGCATACATGGCGGCAGAACACTGTATTGTACATGTAATAAATAAAATATTTAAAAAAAAAAAAGAAATAAAAAAAAGGAGGGCTGGTGATGTGCTCAGAGAACTGGTCCAGCATACACAGAGCCCCGTTTTAACCCCAGCATCATGTAAATGCAGTGTGGTGTCACAGGCCCGCTTCCTGTCCCACTGCTGGGGTGACAGAAGCAGGAGCATCAGATGGTTATCTTCAGCTACATCCTGAGTCAGAAGCCATCCTGGGCTTCATGAGATACTGTATCAAAAAAAAAAAAGAAAAGAAAAAATAGGATTGAAGATACGATTGAGTGGTAAGACATCTGCCTGGCACGTGCAGAGGTCCTGCTCAACACCATACTTTATACGGAAAAGGAGACATAGAGGCAGAGGTGTCTGTGGCAGTTGACAGATTGAAATTTTCCAGGAGTCAAAAAATTGGCTAGAAACAGTAACAAAGTCAGACACCAGGGGGCAGCAGTACTGCAGTCTGGCAGCCAGAGGACCCAACGACAGCCAAGCTGAAGGAAGCAAAGCTGGTTTAGCTGCCGAACCTGGGGATCTGAGTTCCACCTCTGGGACCGCCCCGGCCCCTCACACACACACATAGGCACGTTCACACAATAAAGGAATAAATGTAGCTGGATGCTGGTGGCTCACTCCTTTAATCCCAGCACTCCAGAGGCAGAGGCAGGCAGATTTCTGTGAGTTTGAGGCTAGGCTGGTCTACAGAACAAGTTCCAGAAAAGAGAAGGATACACAGAGAAACCTTGTCTTGAAAAAGCAAACCAAACCAAACAAATAAACAACAGCAAAACAACAACAACAAATGTAAGGTGCTAGAGAGATGGTTCATTGCTTAAGAACTCTGACTGTTCTTACAGAGGCCCTTGGTTCAGTTCTAAGCAGCCACATGGTGGCTCCCGGCCATCTGTAACTCCAGTTCCAGGGGCTATGATGCCCTCTTCTGGCCTCTGCAGGCAACAACTATGCACTTGCTACCCATACATCATAGACAAAACACCCATCAACAGTTATTTTAATTAAAAATACTTTTAAAATAGCTATTATTTCTTGCAATCACTTGTGCTTGTATCTGTGTGTGAATTCAGGTGTCCACGAAGCCCAGTGGTGTCAGTATCCTTGGAGACTAAGTTGTAGGAGGTTGTGAGTTACCTGATGAAGATGCTGGGCACCAAACTAGGTCCTTTGTGAGAGCCAAATGTACCCATAACCCCTGAGCCATCTCTGCAGCCCCTGCAGTTTTGTTTAGGGTTTTTGTTGTTGTTTGTTTTTTTTTTTAAATTATCTTAGATGTGTAGGTGCCATTTGGGTACTGGGCATTGAACCCAGGTCCTTTGGAAGAGCAGCCAGTTCTCTAACAGCTGAGCCATCTCTCCAGCTACCCCACCCCTCTCAGCTTGCAGCTTGAAAAACAAACAAACAAACCCAGTGCCTTTTTAGGGCTCACAACTGTCTATAACTCCAAAGGACCCAAAACCCTCTTTTGGTCTTCAAGACCAAGGAGGCACACACATAGTGCAGGGTTCCAGCACCCTCTTCTGGCCACCATGAGCAACTGCAACTGCATACACATGGCATATTCACAAATTAAAAATAAGAGCAGCTCTCCTCAATTGTGCGACATCAGGTACAGGGGCAGGACGACTGTGTGCAGGGAAGTTACTGAGGGAGGAGGAGGTGTTTCTGGGCTCTTTGGATCAGTTCCTAATCAAAACCTTTTGTTCATTAGGGGTGCACAAGAGACCCAACAGAAGCTGCAGAGGTGGCTCTGGAGGTGAGCAAGGCTGGGTTCTCATCCCTCCTCTTCCCTTTGAGCAAGCTGCCATAGCTCAGAGACGCCCAGAGCTTCCCACATTCCCCCCACACACATGCAGGTCAGGATCCGTACAAGAGGCACTTTATTTAATGGTTGGAATGCAATTACGTAAGCACAGGGCTGGGCGTACAGGAAGAAGGGCCAGTGATGGCACACAGGCAGGCACAGGAAACTGAGGGACCCAGGCTGCTTCCACCATCCTGGTATCTTACTGATAGGCAAAGAGGGGTGAGGGAGGGCCTGGGCAAAGACAAAGGGGAGGGTCAGTCAACTGGCCCCCAAGTTCGAGAAGTTTGGCAAGAAGATTCTAGTGTTAGGTGAAAGAACACCCACCTCATCCCCGGAAACCATCCCTTGGGTGAACTCAAGTTTCTTTCCTCTTACAAAGACAGCAGTGTGGATTCCTGGCAGAGAAAGGGGCGGGGCAGCAGCCCTGTCCTCTTTCATCTTCCAGCGTGAACCTCAAGTTTTCCATTAAGAAGCCTTCAGGCAGGCCACTCTGGAGGCTCTAACAGAGGCCCCACCTCCAACCACCACTCTCACTCCTTGCATCAGCCCCCCTCCCCCACACTGTCTCTTTATCAGGAAGAGTCCTTCAGTTCTGGGTGCACACTCTTCCTTCCTGTGACCCCAGCCACCTCCATGCTAGAGGTGGCGCTACAAATGAAGGCACTCGGTGGCTCCCTCCAGCTGTGGAGCCTGGTGGAGGAAAAGCAGACAGACCCCTTACTGTATGTCTAGATTAAAATGTGGTAAGAATGAGAAAAGCATGTCAGCCCTTGGGCTGAATCAGTCATGGAGATCCAATCTGTCCCAGCAGGAGCAGGTAGGGGAAGCTTGGATCTGGGGTTCATTGAGCCCACCTACAGGGGCTTTCATCCAGTCTTTCCCTCTCGGCTGGAAGGGGCACAGGAAGTACAAAGAAGCTTGCTGCAGACATCCTCGGGCCAGCTCCCGCCCTCGACTTCAAGTCACTTCACCGTATTGGCACCATCTGAGCCAGTGAGAACTGGAGGCACCCATACTGTCCCATCTCCCAGGGCTCCACTGCCCTCGGGCATAGGAAAGAATGCCCCAAATCCTCTAGGTCCCTGGAAATGGGCATTCAGGGAGGGTAGCAGAGAGGCAGTGATGTGACTTTAGGCAAGCCCGATGAGATGGGGAATCTGACCCAAGCACCGGATCACAGCTTCCTGGGAGGGCCAGGAGGCAGATGTCTTTAGGATTCTGCTACCTTCTTGTTGGTTTTATTCAACAGTTTCTTGAGGGTGGAAGACATGAAGTAAGGCCTCTCAGCTGAACCGTCATTTCTCTCCAGATCCTCCACTGTGGACAGAGCCCCAGAGCAGGCAATGAGAGAGGGAGCCAACAGGCAGGGGTTGGGATGGGGAACAGGGACGGGAACAGAGGGCCAGAGAGAAGCCTCAGGGGTTAGGAAGCAGCCTGTGGAGGAGCAGGGCGTGGCAGCAAAGGCCGGTTACCCAAGGTGCTTAGGAAGCTGAGACAAGCACAGGCTCAAGACCAGCTTTTAAGGTAAGTTCAAGGCTGGCCTGGGCAACTGAGTGAGCCACTGTCTCCCAAAGAGGAAGTAAACAAGGCTAGGGGCATAGTTCCCATAGTTCTGGGGTAGAGCCTCTGCCTAGAATTCTCCAGCATGAGGCTGGAGCTTGGCTCAGTGGTAGAGCCCCTGCCTAGAATCCCCCTGTGGGAAGATGGGGGTGTGGCTCAGTGGTAAAATGACTTCCTAGTCTTGGGAAAGAGGAGGGGTAGGAAATGACTACAGGAGCCCCACATTCCCGGTCAGGGGAGCCCCGTCACATGCACAAACCCGGTCTCCAGAGGCCCCCTGGCCTGCTCGCCAGTCTCCCTCACTCTCTATTCCTCCTCAACTTCCTCCTGCTTGCCCTCCTGCGGACTCCCCTTCAAAAAGATGTCTCTCATCTCGGGCGACATGAAGTAGGGTCGCTCCTGAGAGCCGTCATTCCTCTCAAGGTCCTCACCTGGGCCCCCCAGGAACCAGCAGGGGGTGAAAAATGGGGTGGTCAGGAAAGGAGGGGGTGGAAAAGAGGGGCAGAGGAAAAACAGGAAAGAAGCCAGCAGGCGTGGGGAGAGAAGAAGGGGGTGGAGGGAGAAAAGACATGTGGAGACCAGAGTTAGTGGCAGCCATGGACCCACTCTAATTCCCAACAAAGACAGAAATTTCAAAGCCAAAGACCCAGGGGCAGAGTGTTGCAGCTACAGCTCGGGGATAGGAGGGTGAGTTAGCTTGGAGCACGGTGAAGAAGCACGCATGGCCTGTAAGGGATATGCAGGACCCAGGGAACTCTGGGACGATGGTGGTGCTTTCGTGGGAGGAGGGATTTCCTTGTCCACTGGGGAGAAGGGAGTCAGGGCCCCTGTTGGGCTGAGATAAAGGGGTCACTCACAGAAACAGAGGAACAATGTGTCCACACACATGCCGTAGACGCTGAAGAAGCCATGTGCAATCATATAGGAGCCAATGATCACTGTCTACACAAGAGGAACACCTTGTTTTAGTCCAGCTCGGTTCAGAAACCCACTGTTCTCCTTAGCTTGAGACCTCTCATTCTCACGAGCCCAGAGGCTGTCTGCAGTCGTAGCACTTATGGCAATCCTCCTGCCTCACCTTTTTCTTAAACAGATTTGTTTATTTATTATGTACATAGTGTTCTGCCTGCACACCATAAGGGGGCATAAGATCTCATCACAGATGGTTGTGAGCCACCATGTGGTTGCTGGGAAATGAACTCAGGACCTCTGGAAGAACAACCTTAGCCTCTGAGCCATATCTCCAACTCTCTTTTTAATCTTTTTATGTGTGTGAGTGTTTTGCCTACATGCTTGTATGTGAACGATGTGTGTGCCTGATACCCAATATCAGTCAGGAAAGGTCATCAGATGCCCTGGGACCGGAGTTAAACATGGTTGTAAACCACCACATGAATCCTGGGAACTGAATCCTGATCCTTTGCAAAAGCAACAAGTATTCTTAACTGCCAAGGCATCTCTCCAGCCCTTTAAAACATTTATTTTTGTCTGGTGTGGTGGTAATTAACCCCAGCACCTGGAAAGCAGAGGCAAACAGGTCTGTGTGGGCAAAGATTACCAAGGTCTACACAGAGTTCCAGGCCAGCCAGGGCTGCACAGCAAGACCCTGTCTCAAAAAAAAAAAAAAAAGGTTATTATCATGTCAATGTGGCTACACCGAGAGTAAATCTTTTCCTGTTGTTCCTCAGTGAAAAAGATTTTTTGTTTTGCTTTGCTAAGGATGACACTGAACTTCTGATTCTTCTGCCTGAGCTTCCGAGTGCTGGAACGGCAGATGTGTGTCAACAGATCATCACTAGGTAATGCCCCTATGCATCTAAACTGTAAGGTCTTGCCTGGCATGACAAGATTTAGCAGTAATCCTAGGGTTGGGAGGCAGGAAGATCAAAAGTTCTTTGCCAGGCTAGGCAGAACTCTGTAAGTTCCAGGCCAGCCAGGGTGACACAGTGGGAAAGTGTTTCAATCAAGGAAAAAAAAAAGGGGGGGGGGCTGGAGAGATGGCTCAGCAGTTAAGAGCATTGCCTGCTCTTCCAAAGGTCCTGAGTTCAATTCCCAGCAACCACATGGTGGCTCACAACCACCTGTAATGAGGTCTGGTGCCCTCTTCTGGTGTGCAGGCAGACATACAGGTAGAACATTGTATACTCAGTAATGGTGGATGAATGCACTTACCACCAAGGCAGATGACCTGAGCTCAACCCCTGAAACATGTATGGACAAGCAATCCCCACAAGTTGTTCTGACTTTTCACAAGTGCACCCGCCCCACACAAACAAATTAAAAGTTAGTAACAACACTAGCACCTGTTAAAGAGAAGTCCCTCCATCCCTGTGCTTGTATACAGCAGGTGACTATTCAGGGACCAAATAACTAATGACTGTCCCCCAAAGGAATCTGAGCAAACCCTAACTCCCCACCCCTGCTTCTACCCAGACCCTGTGTACCCAAAGGTCCTCACCAGTATCGGGACCCAGTAATAATTGAGAGGCGGGGCTGTATCTTGCACAATTCTGATCCGATGGGTGAAGAAGAAGAAGGCTAGGATGCCTACAATGAAAGGATGCGTGATGGTTGAGTCCCAGGAAGACTCAGCGGGAGACAACCTGCACCTGACACTGGGTCACAGGTCACTCCCACCAGGCTTCCACACCCAGCAGGGACACCCAATGGAGACACTCACCCACACTACCCACAATCAGAAGTTTGCCCAACAGGAAGAGGAAGTCAGTAACTTTGTCCAGGACAGCCACCCTGTAGGAGATTGAGGGAATAAATGTGAATATGGGCTCAGAGCCTGGGAGAGGAGGCAAGATAAGTGGAAGGCTGGTTGAAAAAGGGGCCAGGAGGGGGCTGGGACAGGGAGAGAGGCTGGGGACGGAGGTGTGTGTGTCCCCTAACCTGATGATATTTCTCATAAGCAGAAAGAAGGCGTTTCTGGCTGAGGTGCAGAAGTTGGTGCCGTAGATCGCAATCTAGAATGAAGAGAAAGTCCAAGGTCCATGCGATGGACACAGGGGACTAACACACACACACACACACACACACACACACACACACACACACCGCCGCAGCAACCAGCCCTACCGCTCACCATGATATACGCATTCCTATTCAGGAACTTGATAAACTTCTCTAGGCACCAGAAGCAGCACTTGAGACAGACCATGACGAACCTGGCAAACTTGTTCTGTGCAGCTGAAAGAGGAGAAGGGATGCAGGGGTGGGAAGAGACTGGTCTGGTTTGGTAGAGACCCCAGAGTTCAGCAAGACAGTAAGGATTACAAGTCTGGGGCTTGCCTGAACTACTAGGCTAACCTGGACAACTTAGCAAGACTGCTCAAAATCAATCAATCAATCGATCCAGGTGCTGACCCACAAAAGGAATCTCCAAGGATCAGGAATTAAGGTCATCCTTGGCTATTTAGTGAGTTGGATGCCAGCCTTTCAAACCAAGACAGCTGGGGGTGGTGACGTTGCCTTCAGCCCTAGCACTGTTGAAGGAGCAGGCAGACCTGTGAGTTCTAGGCCAGCCAGGACTGCACAGTAAAACGCTGTCTCAAAAAAACAAAACCAGAAAGCCTTAGTCCAGTCTTGCTAGCCAGACTCAACGGTCCACAGCTCCTGCTGGACCTCCCCTTCAAAAATAGGAACTCTAAGCAGTTCAGATGGCTGTTCTAGCTGCTCCTCTGCCTCTTAGCACCCCTTCCTCTAACAGAAAGGTAGAGGCTTAGCTCTGGCTCCTGGCCCTCAAGCAAGACCCAGCCCATGCCCTGGCTGAAGCTCCAGGCAGGGCGGCACCTTTCAGGCGCTGGTCCAGGTACTCCAGCGTCACTCGGATGATTTGCACGACAGCCAGGATAAGCGAGCCGAAGGCCAGGGAGCCTGTGTGGTACCTGAAATCAACAGGGGCAGTCAGTGGCCCAGCCAGAGGAATTCCCTGTGTCCCTTCTCTTCCCAACTCGACTCCCCATTACCTGAGCGCTCTGCCAAAAGCAGAGAAGAGGGGAAAGGCAGGCATGTCCTCAGGCTTACGCAGAGCCCAGTAATAGGAGGCAAAGGCTCCGGCCAAGGTAACCTGGCCCAGCGCCAGCACGAAGTTGGACAGCCAGAAGAACATGAAGGCATTGAAGAACTGCAGGCCCAGCAGGGCACGGTGGTAGGCAGACTCGCCACCATAGAAGGCAAACTGGCAGTGGCCACTGGGACACAGGCGGCTTTCATTCGCTGAGGGGAAGGTCTGGGGAAGGGGCGAGAGGCCCCGACAGAACACAGGTCAGAAGTTCAGAGTAGGCTGATGTTGGACCACAGGGCAGGTCCTAGAAGCAAGACTACCCATTACAAAAGAGAAAGGTGTTGTGGGGCCCTGAGGAGATGGCTTAGTAGGAAAGGGGTCTTAAAAATGAGGACTTGAGTTCAAGCCTCCATCATTCACTCCCATAAACATCTGGGTGTGTCCTGTGCTAGCTTGTAGCTCCAGTGCTACAGGGAGCAGAGATGCTGTCTGAAGGGAATCAGGCTGAGAGATACAGAGCAGGGCATTTCCACAAACACATATGTACCCATACCACACCACACGCACATGTACACACACACACCAGAAGTCAAGAAAAGGGTAGAGGGACAAGAAGTGATACCACGGGGGGGGGGGGGAGATGTATACAGTTGAGCATGCGGGGTGGGGGACAGCCAAGTTGATCAGCTCCTGCCTTCCCCTGAAAAACTACCAAATCCAGCAATGGCTTGAGAGCTCCACTCTACCAAGCCGAACACACAGAGCAAGTGCCACACATTTGCTGAATTATCGTCAAGGGGAGGCTGCTGGGGCAACGCCTGTCCTCCCACAGGGATGCCTACCTCTGGGTTGCAGGTTTGCCCCAAAAGCGGGCAGGATGTGTCATCGAAAATCTTGTACACAGCTACATTAGAGGTAGACAGGAAGCTGCACACACATTAAGGAAACTGAAATCTGGGACTGGCAATCCAAGGAGTCAGGGGAATCCAGGAGTAGGGCTCACCCTTGTAATCCCAAGACGGGAGGCAGAGGGAGGAGAGACTGCTGCACAGCGAGTTGCAGGGTAAGGCTCTGTCTGGGAGAAGCCGCAGGGGCAGGGAGAGCCATTAGGACACAGGACCCACTCAAGAGGGTCTTATGACCTCTGAATACTGCTGCCCCTTTACCCAAAATATATGAACGTAACAGAATATTTTTTGTTTGCTTTGTTTTGTTTTGTGAGACAGGGTTTCTCTGTGTAGCCCTGACTGTCCTGGAACTCGTTATGTAGACCAGACTGGCCCCGAACTCACAGAGATCTGCCAGCCTCTGCCTCTTGAGTACTGGGATTAAAGACATGTACCATTACTGCCCAGCCTAGAAATTTTAAAAATAAAGAGAGCCATGGGAAAAGGACCACACAGCCCAACCCCACCCTGAGCTGCAGGACATTTAGGGACATTTGTCCCTGGGGATCACAGACTGACAGTTGAGCAGTGGATACACAGCGGTGCTGGCCCAGTAGGCAATGCAGAGACACAAGAGGAAGAAAGTCACCAGTGGGTAGAGCATGGAGCACATGACATGTCCCACAGCCCTGCGGAGAAACAGAGATAGAAGTCAGGGCCAGATGCCCCAGGCTGAGACCCCAGGCACATCCCTGGCTCTTCCAGCTACCTGCTGGCTTCTTTGATGAGGGCTATGGCGATCAATATCCTCTTGCGAAGAAAGATGAGTAACAGGATGATAACCACCTCCAGGATGCTTAAAATGATCACTGTGGAGAAGGATGGGCAGCCACCAGGAGGCTCATCAGCTGCAGGCTCTCGTGCCAAGCCTGATGCTCTTAGTCCCATTCCCAGGACCCACAAGTAAAGCAGAGAACTGGTAATGAAAGTTGTTCCCTGACCTCCACACAGCAGGGCTTTGGTATAGATGCCCCCTCCCAACAAGGAAATATTATACATAATTTTTAAAAAATTAAAAGTAATAAGAAATGAAATAGATTTAAAAATAAAGTAACATACAATTAAATGATTTCTATAAAAACTGAGAGTGAGCTTTTTGGGAGTCCACCCCAATCCCTCCAAAGTTTCCCATAATGCAAACATGGGGGGCAAATGACCCAACTCACTGAAGGCCATCCAGGTCTGCCGCAAGTGCAGGTACACTCGGAGGTCCGTCTGGAAGCCAAGGTCCACCAAGGAGATGTCCGAGCCCGCCTCTCCCCTCAGTCTTGAGTACTCCATATAGCAGTGAAATATTCCTGCAGATAGCCACAACCCAGATAGTAATTTTCTTTTTTGTTTATTTTTTAAGACAGGGTCTCACTAGGTAGCCCTAGCTGGCCTGGAACTTACTATAAGACCGGGCTCTCATGGGGCTGGAGAGATGGCTCAGAGGTTAAGAGCACTGACTATTCTACCAAAGGTCCTGAGTTCAATTCCCAACAACCACATGATGGCTCACACCATCTATAATGAGATCTAGTGCCCTCTTCTGTATGCATGTATGCATGCAGGCAAGAAACTAAATATAATAAACAAATATAGTCTTTTTTTTTAAGATTTATTTATTATGTATACAACATTCTGCCTCCATGTATGCCTGCAGGCCAGAAGAGGGCGCCAGATCTCAGTACAGATGGTTGTGAGCCACCATGTGGTTGCTGGGAATTGAACTCTGGACCTCTGGAAGAGCAGGCAATGCTCTTAACCTCTGAGCCATCTCTCCAGCCCCACAAATATAGTCTTAAAAAAACAAACAAACAAAAAAAAGACCAGGATCTCGCTTGATAAATGGGTGAATAAATGGGTATTAGGATGCTCCCCACCTGATGACAACCTGAAGCCATCGAGGTGCGGCACACCCCTTTAAAGCCAGTAGTTGGGAGGCAGAGGAAAGATACAGTTCTAGGCCAGCCAGGGCTATATACATTGAGTATATACCTGCCTCAAAATTTAAATAAAAATCAGGTTAAATTATCAACAACAGTTTGGACCATAGTTAACATGAACAACTTTTGTCTTTTGTTTTTTGAGACTATGTGGCAGGATCTATATTCAAATTTATGATCCTCTTGACTTTGCCTCCCTTGGCAGAGGATAATAGGTATGTGCCACCATGCTAACACAAGTGTTTTAGTATCTGGATCTTCAGATTGAGTTCCAAGGGAAAAAAATCAGAATAAGGGCCAGCAATGGCTCAGTGATTAAAGGCACCTGCTGCCAAGCCCGATGACCTAAATTCAATCCCTGGTACCCATAAAGTAAAAGGAGAGAAACCACTTTTGCAACTTGTCCTCTGATGTCTATATACACAGCGTGGTACACGTGTAAGAACACACATATGTGTGTACACAGACACACACAATAAGTGAACATAATACAAAAATACAGAAGAAATGTCAGGCAGTTGTGGCACACACCTTTAATCCCAGCATTCAGAAGGCAGAGGCAGGTGGATCTCTGAATTTGAGGACAGCCTGGTTTCCACAGTGAGTTTGAGGCCAAGGCTACACAGAGAAACCCTGTCTAGAAACCCCCCAAAACAAACAAACACAAAAGAAGAAAACTCAATCAGAACAAGGGCCACTGGTTTGCACACTAGGCCTCTGCCCTGCACAGGCCTCCTCTGATATCATCACATGCTACCACATCACTGCCTTCTCACTGAGTCTCCAAGTAGGAAACATTAGTTATTCCCATTAGATAGTGGAAGTAATTGCGCACAGGGAGGCTTAGTCATGTGCCTGAGGACAGAGCTAGGAAGCAGCAAAGCTGGGATTTGAATCCAGCATCCTGGCACCACAGGACACAAGTCTACTTGCTAGCCTAAGCAGATGTCTTCATTACTGTCTTTTGTTGTTGACTGCAATATCAAACTGAGACCTGGTTCTCCAAGTTCAGAGGAACTGTGGTAGGGGCCTTGCGTGTGCTAGCATTGTAACAATGAGCCAGTAACAATGAGCCAGGATGCCAGCCTCTCACTGGAGGATTCTCTGCAGGTGTTCTACTAAGCTAAGCCCTCAGCCCCTCACTGGGGGACTTTAGGCAGGGAGTCTACCACTGGGCCTCACACCAGCCCCTCACTGGAGGGAAAGAGGCAGCGCCTGAGTAAACAAGCCTAGCCTCAGCTAGTTAGATCTCATCCACCGCCTCTTGATGGGCTCCGGCTGCTTCAAAGCGTCTACAACAGTAGTGTGAACAGCTCACAAACATGCCAGTTAAGCAGTGGGAAACATCGGAAGGCTTCAGATGACATTTGACACCAGGGCAAATGACATTGGCATGTTGCAGACCTTAAGCAGGGAAGAACCTAGGAGGAAGGGGAAGACGCACCATAGCCAAGTACCAGGATCACCATGACAATCATCACCCAGACCATAATGCCTGCCAGGAACCGTAGCAGGATGATGAACAGGAGACTCAGCACCATGGCAATGACCAAACCTCTGGGGATAAGACAGGAGCATGAGTGACACTGTCCTTAGGCTCACAGATGTAGTAGCCAGGGGACAGCCACCTTCCTTCCAACTCACATTACAATCCAGTACCAGGATACAGTGTAATCTTCAAATATCTGCATGGCCAGCTGCCGGGCCTCTAGAACCATGTTGGCCTTCCTAGGGGCGGGAGAGATTCAGATCATCCCAGAGAAGGCCAGCTCCAGTCCCACCCACCCCGGGAAATCCACAGAGGACTGCCTTCTCACTTGGCGCCCTCCACTAGCTCTGTGATGTTCTTCCTGGTGCCATTTCCGTCCTCATAGGTTGTCTCGTTGCCCACCATGAGGACCCCTTTGTTGGAGTGGATGGCCGGGAAGCACCGCTGGGCCACTGTGGGACCACAGAGACTATCAGATGAGCCCATACAGATTCGCTAATCCTGTGGGATCCCCAGTACTCACAAGGTTTGCTGGGGGTGATAACCGCTGGACAGTCCCCATCGCGGAGCACCTCAGCCAGCCCCTGCATAGAGAGTGGGAAGAAGTGAATCCCTGAGCAGGGCGACTTCCCATTCCCCTCCAGTCTTCCCCTCCCTGGGCAGGCGCTGAAGGACTCTTTCTGCTCACTTTATTGTTCTGGAAGCCAGGCACGCAGAACTGCTTGTAATAGTCAAAGTCTGGGGAGGTGCGTGCTTTCAGAAAGGTGAGATAGCGATCCGGGCACTGCTTCACACAGATCTGGGGGGTGGAATGAAGGGGGTGTGGAATCAGGACACGGGGACCCCACAACAGAGGTACCCCGATGTTTGTGAGGAGAGCGCTGTGAGAAGAGGTGGAACTTGTTACCTGAGGGGTGGGACACTGAAATTCCAGCAGGACCAGGGGGCTGGCACACTTGACGATGTTGAAGTAAAACAAGAAGGGCTTGTTCCTGGGGTTGGAGGGGGTGAATGGAGTTGGTCAAGACTTCTCACCTACTGGGCCCAGAGAGGGCTCAGAGGGTGACAGCACCTGACATCAACCTTGCCAACCTGAGTTCCATCTCTGGGAACCACATGATGGAAGGAAAGTACAAATTCTCTGCCCTTCACATGGGGGTGTGGTTTAGTGCACGCACACAAATAATAAACTCACGCATTTTTTGTTCCCTTCTGCCCACAGAACTCGCCCCGGCTATCAGTAGGGTAGATCACCTTCCGAGGGTCTCCATGGGTCCAGGCTGTGGAGAGACCCAGGGACATTGAGGCTCTGTCACTTCATAGCCACAGTACCACCCTGTGCCCCAGAGCCTGTGCCGGCCCCTCCCCCCGAGAAGCCCAAGTCCTCTCCCTTCCCGAGCTCACCTATGATGCCAACAGCCACATAGCCCACGATGGCCAGGAAGAGCAGCACACAGCAAATGACATCTGTGCAGCCCCTGGGGAGCAGAGCAGCATCAGTGCACGTGACCTTAGACACACCCCTTTTTATGAGAAATCTGAAATGTGGGCTAAGAAGCATGTGCCTTTTTTTTATTTTTTGAAAAGGGGTCTCAACGGGTGGTGATAGCGCACGCCTTTAATCCCAGCACTCAGGAGGCAGAGGCAGGCGGTTCTCTGAGTTCGAGGCCAGCCTGGTCTACAGAGAGAGTTCCAGGACAGCCAAGGCTACACAGAGAAACCCTGTCTCAAAAAAAACAAAACAAAACAAAACAAAAAATCAAAAAGAAAAAAGAAAAGGGGCTCACCATGTAGCCTGGCTGGCCTAAAACTTGCTATGTAGACCAGAATGGGCTCAAACTCACAGAGCTCCACCTATCTCTGCCTCCTGAGTGCTGCTGGCCTACATGCATTAAAAAAATTTTTACTTTTACTTATGTTTATGGGTGTCTTACCAGCACAGTATGTCTGTGAGCCATGTATGCGCCTAGTGCCCATGGACTCCAGAAGAGGGCGTCAGGTCCCCTGAACGTCATGTAGTGTTGGGAATTGAATCTTGAGTCCTCTGAAAGAGCAACCAGTGCTCTCAAAGGCTGAGCCATCTCTCCAGCCCCAAGTCATTGCATTGTACCGCTTTTACATTTCCTGATTGTGTGTGTGTGTGCATGAGTGTGTATGTGTGTGTGTGTGTAGGAGGACAACTTTGGGAGCTGGTTCTCTCTACCATGTGGGTGCCAGGGACAGATCATCAGGTTTGGGGGTAGGCAGCTGTTTTTAGCCATTCCTCCAAGACTTATTTTTACTTTATGTGTAAGAGTGCTTGCTTGCATGCATGGGTGTGCATCACATGTGTGCCTCGTGTAAAGGCCAGAAGAATGTACTAGACAGATCCCCAGAAACTATGTGGGTGCCGGGAACAAATCCTGGTCATCTAGAATTGGAACAAATGTTCTTAACTACTGAGCTGTCTCTCTGGCCCTATATTTTTTGTGTGTATGTCTATGTACCTGTGCACAGGCAGAAGCCAGAACCATGCACTGGAGTTACAGGTTATCTGTGAGATACCTGGCTTGCTATGTGGTAGCTGAGACCCAAACTCCAGTTCTTATCATTGGACAAGTGCTCTTAACTGCTGAGCCATCTCTCCAGTCATCCAATGGCCACACTTCTTAATCCATCACACTTTAAAAAGAAATTCATCCAGCTGGGTGTGGTGGCATCAACCTCTAACCCCAGCCACTTGGAAGACAGAGGGAGGCAGATCTCTGTGAGTTTGAGGCCAGTTTGGTCTAGTGTGAGTTCCAGGACAGTCAGGAACTACACTGAGAAACCCTGTCTCAAAAACCCAACTCACCCAAAAAAGCAAAACAAAACAAACAAAAAGTACTGCTACCCTTCCAGGGAATGCAGGCTCAATTCTCAACATCTATATGATGGTTCACAACCATCGGTAACTCTAGTTCCAGGGGACCTAATGTCCTTTTCTGGTCTCAGTGGACAGCAGGCATGCATATGATGTATATACATACAAGCAGGCAAGCACACATATAAAAATCAATAAAACAAACCCATTTAAAATTTTGAGAAAGAATCTCTGAAAGTCACCCGGGTAGGCCTGGAACTAACTTTCTTTCCTCTTTTCTTTTCTTTCCTTTTCTTTTCTTTTCCTTCCTTCCTTCCTTTTCTTCTCTCTCTCTCTCTCTCTCTCTCTCTCTCTCTCTCTCTCTCTCTCTCTCTCCTTCTTTCTTTCTTGTAATAGCCATTAGCCAGACAGTGGTGGCACACATCTTTAATCCCAGCACTCGGGAGGCAGAGACCTGTGGATCTCTCTGAGTTAGAGGCCAGCCTAGTCTACAGAGCTAGTTCCAGGGCAGCTAGAACTGTTTACAGAAAAACCCTGTCTTGAAAAACAAAACAAAAAGGAAAAGGAAATAAAATAATAACCACGAATAAAAAGAGAGTGGCTAAAGAGCTAGCTCGAGGTTCAAGAGTGCTGGGTTTGTTTCCCAGCACCGACCTGGAGACTCCCAGTCCCAGGGGATCCAATCCCTTATTCTGGCCTCCTTGGATACCAAGCAGGCACACAAACCAGACATAAATGCAGGCAAGACAACCATATAGTTCCAGGAGATCTGAACCCTCTTTCAACACATACACACATGCAGACAAAACATTCATACACAAAAAATTAAATCTAAAGTAATTTTAAGTAAAAGTTGGGCATAGCAGTACATGCCTTTAACCCAGAACTCTGACAGGGTTTCACTGTGTAGCTTTAGCTGTCCTGGAAATCACTCTGCAGACCAGGCTCAGGACTCTCTCTTTTATTTTTTTATTTATTTATTTTTTTTCGAGACAGGGTTTGGAGTCTCTGTGGCTTTGGAGTCTGTCCTGGAACTAGCTCTGTAGACCAGGCTGATCTCGAACTCACAGAGATCCGCCTGCCTCTGCCTCCCGAGTGCTGGGATTAAAGGCATGCGCCACCATCGCCCGGCTGGACTCTCTTTTTTTAAATAATACTTGTATTAATAATTTGAGAATTCCATGCAATATATTATGAGTGTATTAATCCCCTCCCCAAGCCTTCAACTTCTGATCCTCTTGCCTCCCAAGTAGGTGGAATCACAGGACTGCGAAGCCACATCCAGCTCAAATAAAATGTTATGTGTAGAAGGCTCATGCAGAGACAGGTAGATGGATGGATGGATCTCTGTGAGTTCAAGGCTAGCCTAGTCTACATAGAGGGTTCCATGACAGCCAGGGCTACAAAGACCCTGTCTCAAAAACAAAACTACAAAACTAAACAAACAAAAAGTAGGGGTGAAAATGTCACCCACTGGTAAAGCCACTGTTTAGTACTGAGGCAGAGAAGGAGAGAAGCCACAGTGATGGCCCAGCAGGACAACTGTTTTGGATCCTTGGGACCCCATGATAGGAGAAAGCCAACACCTGCAAGTTGTCCTCTGACCTCCACACTGCACAGTGACAAAGACATACCACAGCCATACACACCAGCATATATACCCATACACACCAGCATACACACCCATACACACCAGCATACCACACCCATGCACACAGCATACATACCCATACACACCAAAATACATACCCATACACACCAAAATACATACCCATACACGTCAGCATACACACATACACGCTAGTATATACACACATACACACCCAACATACACACCCAGCGTACACACACATACACACCAGCAAACACACACATACACACCAGCATACACACCAGCATACACACACATACATACCAGCATACACACATACATACCAGCATACACACACATACATACCAGCATAATACACATAAAAAAATGTAAATTAAATTAAATTTTAAAAAAAGGATCCATGTAAGGGCAGAGGCATAATATATGCCTAAGGTTTGTGTGGCTCAATTCCATTCTCAGCTCCAATGGGAGGAGTCTAGAACCTTAAGGAAACCAGCTCTTGAATCACATCGCAATGGTTTATCCTGCTTTGCTGGAGAACAGAGACACATTCTCCCATCCTTTCCCCTCTTCCCCAGGAAGGCAGGGCCTCCTACCTGTTGTAAATGGGTCCTTTGAAGGTGGGGTCGTATTTCTGAGGCGTCCCTGAAAATCAACAAGAATAAACAAGGGTGGATGAGAAGTTGAAACAGCCAAGGAAGCTGGGGGACCCAGGGTCCCCAAACCATAAGGAGTATTGAGCTGTACCTGCATCCTACCTCCAGGGGACTACACCCAAGGTCATCAGAGACTACAGCAGGGACTAGAGTCCCTGGGGGTGACCAGCTGACTGATCAGCTAGCTGTGGCCCAAGGAAAATGCCTGGAAGGGTTTACAAGGACCAGAGCAAAGAACGCAAAGTTCACTGTGGAGAGGTGCAGGTGCTCTAGGGATGGGTGTCGGCCTGGTCCTAGGTAGGAGAGTGGAACGGTGTCTGAGGCAGCTGTGGGAGCTAGCACAGACGGTACGGTAAGGGGGACGGGGAGGTGGGCGGACTACTATTCAAGTGCAATTACTCCCCCTCCCTTTTGCAACCTTCCCTGACAGGCCAAGGTCCACGCTGGTGTCCCCGGGGTGCACTAGGAGGGCTCGCATACCATGCTTCCCGTAGTAATGCTGCGAATCCTTCCCCATCACTGCAGTGCGGCCCCGACGGCGCCCTCCCGGACACAGCCGCCACCGGGAGCAGCTCCTCCAGAGTAGCAAGCGGGACGGCCCAAACCGGTCAGACAGGCCCCAGCCAAATAACCAAGGGAGGGAGGGAGGGACCGACCTAGGGGGCCGGGCCGGGCGGGGCTGCAGTTGCTCCTGCCACTCACTGGAAGGCCGGATTTAGCTCTCCCAGCGCCCCCACCTTCACCCAGCCTCCATCCAGGAGCCTGAGGTGGCTCCTCCGGGCTCTGGCCTCACCCTCCATCCACCCACCTTCCACCGACCCACGCAACAATGCATCCAGGAACACTTCTCGACTCTAAAAGATTACCCGACTGCTCTACCATGCACGATGGAAACTGAGGCACAGGGAGGAAAGAAAGCAGGCAGACACCTGGGCTGTGGTGGCGCACGCCTTTAATCCCAGGACTCCGGAGACAGAGGCAGGTGAATCTCTAAATCAGCCTGGTCTACACACGAGTTCCAGAACAGCCAAGGCTACACAGAGAAATCCTTTCTCGAAAAAACAAAACAACAGAAAAACAAGCAACCAAAAATAAATTATTTGGGCTAAAACTCAAATACATGAATGAAATTGGAGGGGGGGGCTATTGGTGCTTTTTTTTTTTTTTTTCACCCATATGGCAACACACAACTGTGTATAACTCCAGTTCCTGGGATTCTGGTGCCCTCCCATAGACATACATCCAGGCAAAGCACCAATGCACATAAAATAAAAATAAAGATTTTTAAAAAATCAAGTTCAAGACCAGTCTGGGATTCACAATAGCAGCAGAAAATGCCGATCCTGGCCGGGCGGTGGTGGCGCACGCCTTTAATCCCAGCACTTGGGAGGCAGAGGCAGGCGGTTCTCTTTGAGTTCGAGGCCAGCCTGGTCTAGAAGAGCTAGTTTCAGGACAGGAACCAAAAGCTACAGAGAAACCCTGTCTCGAAAATCAAAAAAAAGAAAAAAAAATGCCGATCCTGGCCTTGCGGATAGGGCACAGAAAGCCAGGGTAGCAGCTGGCACTAGGGCTTAAGGAGCACTGTCAGGTGTTCAATCAAGGTGGGGATCAAGGACAGGTGTCAGCATGGGGCACAGCTGGGATCACGTTATACAGCAGGCAAGGAGGTATATAGTGTGCATTTCCATATATCCGCCAGGAGGCAAACTGAAAAAGGGGGATAGCCAGGTGGTGGTGGCGCACACCTTTAATCCCAGCACTTAAGAAGCAGAGGCAGGTGGATCTTAGCGAATTTGAGGCCAGCCTGGTCTACAAGAGCTAATTCTAGGACAGCCAGGGGCTACATAAAGAAACCCTGTCTCAAAAAGAAAAAGAAGCAGGATATACAGTTGGTGTGATATGTATACCATCACAGACATATATATACCTATACACACACACACACACACACACACATATATAAAATACGAGGGTATCCAACATACGTGGTGAAAATCCCAAATCCCTGTTTGTACCCTCATCACTACCTCACACACCCAAAACAACCACCAAAACCAAACCACACTGAGGTGTGGCTCAGTGATAGAGCTGCTACCTAGAATCCACCCTCCTCAGCCAGGGGCTGGGTCGTGGCTCAGGGGTAGAGTACCTACCTAGAATTGTCTAGTGAGGGGCCAGGGCGTGGCTCAGGGGTAGAGCACCAGCCTAGAATCCCCAACCCCAGTGAGGGGCAGGGGTGTGGCTCAGGGGTAGAGCCTACCGTGTAAGGCATGAGTTCTAGCTGAACACCCTCACACAAAAACTATTAATACCTGCAGTTGCCACCACAAAGTCTAGCACACCCAGCTAGGCTTCGCTCTCTAATCAGCTGTCCCTAGAGAAGGCCAGTTCCCTTGCTCTGGCTCACTGCAGGGAGGCCAGCCTTGCCTGACCCCAAAGCCACAGGCATCAGCAAACAGGCGGGGCTAAAAGCTCCAAGCCCTGGCCTAGGCTGACCAGAACTCCCAAAGAAACCCGTGTTTCTCGAAAGCCCACAGCCCTCACATCATTGGCCCCCACGAAGGCCCTCACCCAGATTTGGCAGTGGACAGAGTAGATTGGTCCTGGGCAACAAGTTGCTTCTGTTCCAAGCTGGACAGTGCCTTGAGGACAGTCAAACAAAGTCTCCAACCACCACGTCCTCAAATGGCTCCCTCAGGCTGGCTCACCCAACCCTTGCCACCCTCGTGGAGGCCTCAAGGTCATCTCATACCTGCCAAGGTCATTTGCAAACACGGTCTCCCAGTCTGACACAGCAGGGTGACGTCGCTCCTTTTGTGCTGGGCTTTGGTCTGAGCCCAAAGGAGGCCAGCTTCAGATCAGTTCCTTTAATTGAAGCAGAGGGCTGAGGGGGCTGATTTCTGTAAAGCCCTAGGCTCAATCCCAGGCCACCTCTTTCCCCCAACGCTGGGCTAGGTGGCTGGTCTACAAGTGTCACCCTAGCACTTGAGAGACTGAGGCAGAACTGTCTTGAGTGGCAGCCACCCTGAGTTATGTAGCTAAATCCTGGCTAAAAAATTTAAATACCTGGGGCTTGGAGAGATGGCTCAGTAGCTGAAGGCACTAGCTGTTCTTGCAAAAGACTAGAGTTCAGTTCCCAGCACCCACATAACAGCTCTTCCTGAAGTCCAGTTCTTGGAACTGAGATTCCTCCACTTCCTACCGCTAAGGTACCAGGTACATGGTGAACATATATACATGCAGGTACTCATGCATACACATAAATAAAAGTGAATACATATTTTTAAGCATGTTAAAACCTTGAGTAGGCCACTGTGGCATGCACTTTTTCTCCCAGCTCTCTGGAGACATGCTAAGTGGATCTCTGTGAGTTCCAGGTCAACCTGCTCTACAGAGCAATCCCAAGTCAGTGTTACACAGTGAGACACTGTGTAAAAACAGAAACCAAACCAAGAATTTAAAGCTGGCCTGGTGTCACACATGTGTGACCCAGCATTAAGAAGGTGCCCTCTCTACATTCTGTGAGTTCAAGGCCAACATAGCTGAGACTACAGGCCACACAGTGAAACCCTGTCTCTAAAAACTGAGAGAGAGAAAAAAAAAAGAAGGTGCCCTTAGGAAACCTTAGGAAGACCAGAGATCACATAGGAAACTGAGGGTCCACAGATAAAGCAAAAATGTTTAAGTCAGTATGCTTGATATGTAAGTGGAAAAAATAGCCCTGACTCAGAGGCAGAAAATTCCACAGGAACTAATCATGCGAATATATAAAACCTCAAACTATTAGAAGCATGAAAAGCTACAAGAAACTGTGTCTCTGATAGGAAGGCTGGTACGGCAAGTGGGAGACAAGATAAGGGAATATTGGATGTTTTCAGGGTCAACTGGGGTAACCCACCCCTGCCAGGGTTCCTAAGCTGTCCACTCCCAAATAGGTTTGATGGGCAAGTGGGAGTCACCAAGGGGGACTCAGCAAGAACATAAGACCTGTCTAGGGAGGAGAACTTATGGGAGTCTATACTTGTCCAGGAGCTGACAGCTCTCTCAGAGAGATGGAACATGGGTTAACCTTTAGACAGAATTTAAAACTCAGAGGAGGTGAAGTGGATCAGAAATAGAGGCACTGTTGCCAATATTGAAGGCAAAGAACTGACTCCTGCAGGATCCTCTGGCCTCTGCGTGCCTGCTATGAAGTGAGCTGACTGCCTGCAGCCCACACACATAATAAAGAAATGCAACTTTATCAAGGACAGCAGCTGCAAGAGCTAACAGTTTCTGATCAAGAGGTTGATCCAATACTTGCAGGATGGGAAAGGGCTGGGTCTTTGCAACCACAATGCCAGATAATATGAACAGAAAGCAGAGTGAGAGGGGGGGGAGAGAGAGAGGGAGAGAGAGAGAGAGAGAGAGAGAGAGAGAGAGAGAGAGAGAGAGAGAGAGAGAGAGAGAGAGAGAGAGAGAGAGAGAGAGAGAGAGAGAGAGAGAGAGAAAGGAGGAAGTTGCTAAAGCACCTGCCAAGGAGGCCTGAAGTCCCGCTCCCAGGGCTGAATAAATAGGGTGTACAAGGGAGCTGCTCAGCCCTTGGGAAACGGAGGTAGAAGAGTTGGAAGCTCAAGGTCACTGACTGGGGCTAGAGCTAAAAGGGTAAGAACACTTGGGCGCAACAGTGGGGATCCAAGATAGAATTCTAAGAATCCATTTAAGCACTCAGCTGGGTGTGGTGGTGCATGCCTTTATTTCCAGTACTTAGGAGGTAGAGGCAGGCGGACTCCTGAAACCCTTTGGCAGGACACACACACACAGACAGACACACCCACCAGACTGGAAGGACTGAGGCATTGTGTGTAGCAGCCTCCTCTGCTACGCTAAAACATTCTATCCCGTAGGAAAGCTCCTTAAACAGGGAGGTAAACAAAAACAAAATAGCTTCAAAAACTCGGCGAGAGCAGCCCCTCCCTTCCAGAACAAACACTAACCGAGTGTTGTGGAGAGAAGGAAAGCTGCAAACACGCGGATAAAAAGAGCTGCATGCAGAGGTTTAGACAACCCAGGCACCTGGGCAGGACGCTCTCCGACCTGTGCAGCTGCCTGCCGGCTGTGCAGTGTGCTCCAGGTTCCCAGCTGTGTGAGCTGTCGCTCGTGCTGGGGTGGGCCTTGGCGATGCAGCTGGTTAGTCATTTCTGCTGCTGTTAAGTAACTCCTCACCCACATTCCTGTAAGTATCCCCAGTTAAACTCATCGGTTTAACTCATTGGTCTTTGGTGGTCTCTGTATTTTGGCCTGTTGTGGGCTCCCTGTCTGGGATTAAAGGTGTGCGCCACCATGCCTGGCAAGATACAATTTTTTCAAAAGCTGCCTGAACTATGTGAGACCTTGTCACAGTAGAACAGGGGACTGGAGACACAATTCAGTAGTTAAGAGTTCATACCGCTCACACAGACAGCTGACTTCCGGTAACTCCAGCTCCAGGGGATCAAACACCTCTGGCCTCTGGAGCTCCCTGCTCACTAGCTCTAGCTCACGCAGTCACCGGTTCACTTCCTCTCCCTCCCTCTGTTTCCCCCCCCTT
>NW_026068123.1:861207-869022 GCF_014885135.2 Alexandromys fortis
CAGCACTCAGGGAGTAGAGACAGTCAGATCTCTGTGAGTTCAAGGCCAACCTGGTTACATATTGAGCACGAGGGTATCCAGGGTTAAGTAGAGAGAACCTGTCTCAGAAAATGAATGAATGAGCGTGCCTTTAATTCCAGCACTCAGGAGACAGAGGCAGGAGGATCTCTGTGAGTTCAAGGCCAGCCTGGTCTACAGAGCAAGTTCCAGGACAGGCTCCAAAGCCATAGAGAAACCCTGTTTCATAAAAACAAAACAAAAAAAAAAAACAAGAAAATGAATGAATGAATGAATGAATAAATAAATAAATAAATAAATAAGTATAATAAAAGCTACAGGTGTCATGGGTGGAGCCAGGCTTCACTGGCTCTGCATGCCTGAGAAACCTGGGTCCTTTCTCTGCACATCAACTGAGCAGGGTCTCCCAAGCCAGCAGAAGGCGAAGGGAAGTGGGCTAGGAGTTCAAAGTCAGTCCTGGCTCAATAGAGTTTGAGGGCAGCCTGAGCTGTGAGGGGTCCCGTCCCAAACACACGCGGACACTTCCACTCAGAATTAAACAACAAGAAAAAAAAAACAGAAAAGCAACTGTCCTTACCCTCATTCCAGATGCTGTCTACAGAACACAGACCCTGCACATCTCTAACCCTCTGTCTCCTAAGCGGCACGATTTTGGTGCTGGGATGAACCAAAGGAATGTCACCCACACCTCTAATCTTGTCTTCCACACCATTCCCTCTGGGCAAATTCACAGGGTACAGGGTACAAAGCTGTGCATTGTTCCGCCCCAGCAAAGCAGGGCTAATCTCATCCTTGGAGAAGGCTACAAAGTATGTATTTAAACAATATTTTGTTGTTGCCTAGGGCCGAGGTTGTCCCCCTTCCCTGTGTCCGTCCCCCCGCCCCCCACTCCCCACAGGCAGAGTTTCTCTCATATAGCCCAGGCTGGTCTTGAACTCCCAGGGATCCGCCTGCCTCTGCCTCCTAAATGCTGAGATTAAAGGTTAACCGCATGCGCCATAACTGCCTGGCCCAAAACTTTTAAATTAGACCTATTCATTTTATTTTATACGAGTGTCTGCCTTTATGTATTATGTCTGAGCACAGTGCACATGCTTGGTGGCTGCAGAGGTTAGAAGAGAGGACCAGGTCCCCTGGTTGATGATAGCTGTGAGTCACCACAGGGGTGTTGGGGAAGGAAGGGTCCTCTGCAAGAGCAGCCGGTGATCTTACACTGTGTATCTTCAGTCGGCTACACTGTATTTCACTGAGCTCTAGTCCTCTTGTAGAGAACCCTTCCCCAGCACCACAGAGTGGCTCACAACCATCCAGAACTACAGTTCTAGAGGACCCAACACCCTCTTCTGACGTCTTTGGGCACTAAGCCTCCACATGGTACAGACACACATGCAGGCAAAATACCTATACACATAAAATAAAAAACCATGACTAAAGAGATACAGGTGTGGGGGACTCCCAAAGAAACGACTGTGGGTAAAACCCTGGCCATAAGGACCTGAGTTCCAGTCCCCAGGACCCACATAAAATCTGGGGGTAAAAACTGTACCGGGCTTAGGGACAGACACTGTCACAGAAATTAAGAGAGCGGGAAGGCTCAAGTTAGGGCCTGATGCCCTGAGCACTATCCTCCAAACTCAAAGTGTGAAAGGCGAGCTGGGCGACTAGTGGTGCCCGCCTTTAATCCCAGCACTCGGGAGGCAGAGGCAGGCGGATCTCTGTGAGTTCGAAGCCAGCCTGGTCTACAAGAGTGAGTTCCAGGACAGGCTCCAGAACTACAGAGAAACCCTGTCTGAAAGAAAGAAAGAAAGAAAGAAAGAAAGAAAGAAAGAAAGGAAGGAAGGAAGGAAGGAAGGAAGGAAGGAAGGAAGGAAGGAAGGAAGGGAGGGAAAAACCACAAAAAAGAAAAAAAAGTGAAAGGAGAGAACTCACTTCCACAACCTGTCCTCACACACACTATACATGAGTAAATGTACTTTTTAAAAACTTACAAAAGTGCCGGGCAGTGGTGGAGCACACCTTTAATTCCAACACTCAGAAGGCAGAGGCAGGTGGATCTCTCTGAGTTCAAGGCCAGTCTGGTCTACAAAGCAAGCAAATTCCAGGACAGGCTCCAAAGCTACAGAGAGAAACCCTGGCTTGAAAAACCAAAAACCAAACACAAAACCAAAAACCAACCACCCAAACAAACAAAAACTTACAAAAGTGGAGAGCAACAGAGGGAAACACCAGGTGTCAACCTGTGGTCCCCACATATGTTCACATAGCGCACACCCCCAAAAGAAATATGTATGTGAATGGGGGCACTCACCAGGCCCTGCCCTTCTCTGAGAATTCACAGATAGCAACCATGCTGGGGAGGAAGAGATGTTTTCTCACTGGTGTAGCCACTGGTGAGGAGCCCACAGCTTTGTGGACAACCCCTACCCTCATTGTGTCTCTCATACACAAATTAAAAAATACATTTCATATGTGTTATAAAAATTTCATAGTGGGGCTGGGCAGATGGCTCAGTAGTTAAGAACACTTGCTGAGTCCTGGTTGTCCTGGAACTCACTAAACTAAGGCTGGCTTCAAATTCACAGAGATCTGCCTGCCTCCTGGGGCTGGAACTAAAGATGTACACTACCACACCCGGCTTTTATTTCTTTATTTTTATTCATGTGCACAGTGTGGTGTGTGTGCTGAGTTTAAGGCACTGTGTGCTTGGAGGAGGCTGTGACATCTGAGTGCTGGGAATCACACTCAGGTCCTCCGCTAGAGCAGTGAGCACTGATGAGCCATCTAACCAGGTACCTAAATTCTTTTTTTCTTTTTTGAGACAGGCTCTCATGTAGCCTAGGCTGGCCTGAAACTCCTGTGCAGCCAATGATGACCTTGAGTTCTAATCTTCCCGCCCCCACCTGGGACGCCCACTTGCCTGGTTTATCAGATACCAGGTAGAGAACGTGGGAATCCTTGTGTGCCTGGTGAGCACTGTGCCAACAGCTACAAACTCAGCCGAAGAAGTCTCCTCTTTAGCAAATCTTCACTATGTGCTTCCCTGCTCTGGGTTCTAGAATCTTCTCTAGCTCATGCCAAGTCTGGGCTGGCAGGAAGGCTGTGCCATTAAGGACCCCGGCCGGGCCCTAAGCCATTTCCCTTTCCTGTGGAGCTGCTACCTCCTTCCAGAATCATGTTATCTGCTGGGAAAGGCACTTCCTGCCCTGCCCAGTCCTGCCTCACTCTTCCCAGACACAGGTTTGCCTGTCCATTAGTTCAAAGAAAAGCTATGTCCTCCACGCCACCACACCAGCCCCAGGGTCACCTGAGCATACAGGGCCTTCCCAGACATCACTGAAAACAGTAGTCTGAGCTGGGCGGTCCTGGTGGATGCCTTTAATCCCAGTACTTGGGAGGCAGAGGCAGGCAGATCTCTGTGAATCTGAGGCCAGCCTGGTCTACAAAGCAAGTTCCTGAACAGCAGGACTCTTATACAGAGAATCACTGTCTTGAATAAACAGCAACAGCCGGGCTGTGGTGCATACACTTTTAATCCCAGCACTTGGGAGCAGAGCACTTGGGAGTTCGAGGCCAGCCTGGTCTATAAGAGCTAGTTTTGGGACAGGCACCAAAGCTACAGAGAAACCTTGTCAAGAAAGAAAAGAAAAGAAAAGAAAAGAAAAGAAAAGAAAAGAAAAGAAAAGAAGAAAGAAAGAAAGAAAGAAAGAAAGAAAGAAAGAAAGAAAGAAAACAACAAAATAGAAAACGCTAGTCTGGCTCGGCATGGTAGAACATGCCTGTCCTCTCTGCACTTAGGAGGTGGAGCAAGATGATAAATTGAAGGGTGTTCTTGGCTAGGTAGTGAGTCCAGCCTGCACTACATGTGATCCACAAGCCTTATACATAATGATGCAGGCTCAGAAGGGCCATCCAGTCACCTAGAGTTACAGAGCACGTAAAGATCAGAACCTTTTACAGGCAGTGGTGGCACACGCCTTTAACCCAGCTCTCGGGAGGCAGAGGCAGGCGGATCTCTGAGAGAGATCTGATCTACAAAATTAATTCCGGGACAAAGAGGGCTACATAGAGAAACCCTGTCTCAAACAGACAAAAATGAAACAAAAATCAGAGCTTTGATTTAAAGCTGGGTCTATCTGAAGTCACTCCTGTTGGGCACAGTGACAAATGGGAAGCCAAATGGCGTAGGATTAGCCATTATGTCCAAGAGAAAGCTGACATTGAGCCCAACTGATAGCGTGCTTATCCAGCATACAGGAAACCCTGGGTTCCTTCCTTAGCACTGAATAACTTGGGTGTGGTGGTGCACATCTATAATCCCAAAATTTGAAAGTTGAAGGTAAGAGGATCAACCATTTGGTTACACCATGAATTTAGAGAGAAAGCTTAAACTATTTTGCAGGAATGTTATGGGGATGTCTAGATAGTCCAGTTTTTTCATTTTGGTGAAATAGGCTAAGTTTCAGGCAAAACAAGATCCTGCCTAAAGTAAGGCATGGTGGCCTGAAATCTCAGCTACTCGTAAAGGCTGCAGCATAAAGAGAAGACCAAGTTCAAGGCATCTGAGTTACACAGCAAGACCTATATCAGAGGTTTGTATGCTTGAGGCTCTTGGTTCATTCAATCTTCAGTATCCATAAGGAAGAAAGGAAGGGAGAAGGGAAAGAGCGGGGAGGGAGGGAGGGAGGGAGGGAGGGAGGGAGGGGGGAGGGGAGAAGGAAAGAAAAGAAAGGAAGAGAAAAATCCCACTGTCAACTAAGATGGCTCTGGCTGCAGAAGCCAGGTATGGCCTCTTTCACAGGTTCCCTGAGTCTTGTAGGGGAAAATATTAAGCAAGCTTGTGGTTTGTTTTCTGTTCCTTCTGCCTGAAACACACTTGTCTCACTTAATCCATCTCACCCGGCTTTCACTCTCCAACCTTCATCTCTTAAAATAGACCCTAGTGGCTCTTCTGTGCATGACGTCTTGTCCCTTGCTCTACAACCATAACAACCTACAATTACATGTTAGTTCTCTTGTCCACCCTCACACGGTCTAGGGTTTCTCTGCTTGGTGGACTGCTGTGTGTCCCCAGGCAGACCATTGCCTGCGAAAGGTCTGATAAATTCTTGGGGGTCTGAAATTGGGGGTGTTTGGCTGAGCATCCGAATGACGTCTAGGCCCAACCACTTGCTGACCGTGCTTGAGGCCTTGGGTTTTGGCAACACACCTACAAAACCTTGAGGGTCCATTTCCAGCCTGAGCATGGCATTGCCTTGAGTTCCAGTCTGTGCTTGCAGAGCTTGCTCCAGGCCTTGGGGTTCTACCACCACCCACCCCTCAGTGCTTTCTGAGCATGCGAGACCCCATTTGGGTTCCAGTTCTTGCTAGACACAAAAGAGCTGGCAGCTTTCAATCCCGTGGCTTACTGACCAGGAGTGAGGCCCTGAGTTCCATCCTGTACAGAGCTTCCCTCTGCACACCCACCCCCACACAGTCTCACCCTTTAGCCAAATTCAAGCGTGGGCAAATCAAAGCCTTGTTCACTCTGCCCCATTCTTATTCCAAACAGACGTCAAGAAGACCAACTACACATACCCTCAGACGTGACACCCAAGCATACTCACACCCCCAGACTGAGATTCCCACACCAGAGACAGACAGCCACACCCAAGAGTTGCACAGCACAAGCGACCCCAGAGCCTGGGGCTTAGGACAGGGAGCCCCTCTGGTGGTCTGGGGCTGGCAACTCAAGTGCCACCAGAAAGTCCCTGGGAGGCTAGGTCCTTTAGGCTGGGCAGGGTGGGTCGCAGCCTCTCCCATCTGCCCATTCATTTCTTTCTTTAGGGCACAGTACCAGGGAACAAGAGGAGGCTCAGGGAGAGCCTACTTGCTTCTCTAGTTATTTTTGAGCCATTTCCGGCCCCCTCCCCACGACTCTAGAGTCTAGCAGTTTCCAGGAAGTTCCTGTCACACAGACGGGGGCGGCGGGGGTGGGGATAGAGCCCCTCTGCCATAGTCTCAACCATGTCACCACTTAAGGCTCGTGACAGATTTGGGCCCCCAGGGAACCCAAAATAGATAAGAGGAAGGAGGCTCAGAGTTCAACACCCAGTTCATGGGAACCCGGAGTCGGGTGGGGTGAGAAAGCCGCATCCTGGCCCCACCCCCAACTCCAAGTAGCTGAGGCTGCCCTCAGGCTTCACAGAGGGTAGGGTCCCAGTCTCCTGAACCCCTTAAAATTACAGGCACCCGCAATCATCCTCTTAGGCAGGGAAAGTTTTTGAGTTGCTCCCCGCTTGCCCCTCATCAAAGGCACCCTTGTTTCTGCCCTTCCCTGAACTGGTATGCGCCCAACCCCTGTGGTACAGGTGCGTCCAACCTTGCCTCAGTTTCCCCACCAAAGCTTGGGATCGCTACTTGTGGGTGTAAATGGCAGAGATGCAGAGAACATTGAGCTCTTGAGGAGACGGGACATGTGGAGAGGTCGGGGCCCTGTTCCTGCCCAGACCCCAATCTATTACTGCCGCAAGTCCCCTCCCCCGCCCACCATCTAATCCGCCCAGATAACGGGACCTCCAGGGGAGGAGCATGCGCCGTACTCCCCGGCCCCATCGCTCAGGAGGAAGGGAGTAAGCTTGAGAATCCTAGGGAAGGGATACGGGCGACAACCTGGGCTGGGGCCAAACGCTCCGGATTAACCAGCGCAGGATGCAGAGGCCTGAGGCGGACAGAAGGGCCTTCGTCCTGGCTGCAGCCACGAGTGTTTTAAGGCTCTCAGATGTTGTCCTTCTTCAAAACCCCCTCCTTCCCAAGTCACACAGGCGCCCTCCAGGCCGGAGGCAATTCCTACCATAGACTCCGTCCTTCCTATCGTCCTCCATGGCCGCAATTGGAGGGGAGTCGAGTCCGAAGCCAGCACGACCCCAACCCAGGCGGGCGGGAGGCAACGCGCGCTGCAGGCCCCGCCCTACCCTGGCTGACCCCGCCCCCAGCGCGCACACCAATGGGAGCCCCGCGCCTGATGGGCGTGGCCAGGACCGGGAGTTGGGGGGCGGCCACCTTCCAATTTCCAGTGACTCTCGCGGCTCATTCTTCTAGGTGAACCGGTGAACCGCACCTTGTAGGTTGCAGCTGCTCGTCAGTGGTTCTTGTTTGTTTGTATGTTTTTGTTTTTCGAGACAGGGTTTCTCCACGTGGCCCTGGCTGTCTGGAACGCGCTCTGTAGATCAGGCTGGCTTCGAATTCAGAGATCCTCCTGCTTCTGCCTTCTGAGTGCTAGGATTAAAGCCATGAGTCATTACTGCCCAGCAAGTCATTCTTTTTCCCTGGTATTGATCTCTGACTATGAGCTAGAGGAATGAGAAAAAATTGTCAGGTGTCCATTCATGAGATTGTCAAGAACTTGGGAGTTTGAACACAGGTCAAAAGGGAATAAAAACTGAGGAGCGGTTAATTCCGTGGCAGCCAGGACCGGTGGTTCACTTTAATCCTTAATCCCAGCAGAAACAGGAGGCTCTCTTTTAGTTCTGGGCCAACTAGATAGGACTATATACATAGTGAGACCTCGGGGAGGGGGGTGCTGGCAAAATGCTTTCGTGGCTAAGAGCACTACCTCCTCTTCCTGAAGACCTGAATTCAACTCCAGCCCCAGAGAATCTGATGCCTGCCGGGCGGTGGTGGCGCACACCTTTAATCCCAGCACTCGGGAGGCAGAGGCAGGCAGATCTCTGTGAGTTCGAGGCCAGCCTGGTCTACAAGAGCTAGTTCCAGGACAGGAACCAAAAAGCTACGGAGAAACCCTGTCTCAAAAATCAAAAA
>NW_026068123.1:869750-871554 GCF_014885135.2 Alexandromys fortis
CTCATTATCAAAAGCAGTGAGGCCAGGAACCCGGAAGCAGAAGCTGATGCAGAGGCCATAGACAGGTGCTGCTTACTGGTTGCTCCCCATGGCTTGCCCGGCCTGCCTTCTTTTTTTTTTTAATGTATTTATTTATTATGAATATAATATTCTGTGTGTATGCTAGCAGACCAGAAGAGGGCACCAGGCCCCATTACAGATGGTTGTGAGCCACCATGTGGTTGCTGGGAATTGAACTCAAGACCTCCAGAAGTGCAGTCCATCCATGCTCTTAACCTCTGAGCCATCTCTCCAGCCCCCTCAGCCTGTCTTCTTATAGAACCCAGGACCACCAGCCCAGGGATGGTACCACCCAGCATAGACTGAGCCCTCCCCCATCAATCACTAATTAAGAAAACTCCATACAGGTTCACCTACAGCCCAGTCAAATGGAGACATTTTCTAAATTGAGGTTCACTCCTCTCTGATGATTCTAGCTTGTTGTTGTTAAAACTAAGTCTCACTACAGTCCTGGAACTTGCTAATGTAGTCCAGAATAGGAGACATCCTCCTGCCTCTGTCGCCAAGTGCTGGACTAAAGGTATATGCCACCATGTCTGACCTTAAAAGGATATTTCGTAAAGAAGAGAATGCTGAGCACACTGTCACCTCAGCACCCTAGCACTCGGGAGTCAAGTGGGGGATCAGAATTTGAGGCCATCTTCAGCTACAGAGCAAATCTAAAGCCAATATGGGCAACAGGCTGCCTCAGAGTGCAAAAGGAAAAGAGATCTAGGCACGGTGGCACATTCAGGAGGCCCAGGTAGGAGGATCAAAGCCGGCCTGTTTTACATAGTGGGTTCTTTGTTTGTCTTTCTTTCTTTCTCTTGATCTGTGTGGTATGTGTGTGTGTGGTATGTGTGTGTGTGTGTGTATGTGTGTATACATATATATGCTGGGCGGTGGCCATGCACACCTTTGTTTGTTTGTTTTGGGATTTTTGAGACAGGGTTTCTGTATAGCTTTGGAGCCTGTCCTGGAACTAGCTCTTATAGACCAGGCTGGCCTTGAACTCAGAGAGAGCTGCCTGCTTCTGCCTCCCAGCACCTGAGAGAGGCAGAGGCAAGCGGATCTCTGTGAGTTCAAGGCCAGCCTGGTCTACAGAGTGAGTTCCAGGATAGGCTCCAAAGCTACACTGAGAAACTGTCTCGAAAAACAAAACAAAAAAACTAAGGTGGAGGAGCTAGAGAAATGGCTCAGCTGTTAAGACCATTGACTGCTCTTGCAGAGGACCCAGGTTCAGTTTCCAGTACCTATGGCAGCTCACAACCATCTATAACTCCAGTTCAGGGCATCTGACACCCTCTTCTGACCTCCGTGGGTGCCAGACATGCGTGTGGTGCACTCACAAAGGAACAAACAAACAAACAAGTAAAAAAAAAAAACCAATACTGTCTGACTGTGAGGCCATTTTTAAAAAAACTTGTCGCCAGGTGTAGTGTCACACAGGTACCATCCCAACAATCAGGAGGCAGAAGAAGGTGGAGCAGTAGTTCAAGGCCAGCCTCAGCTGCACAGAGAGCTTAAGGCCAGCCTGGGGTACGTGAGACCCTGTCTCAATAAACAAAAGCAATTTTCTTTGGGCAGTGGAATGTTTAAAACACTGGCAGACACCATCTAAAATAAAGAAGTGTTAAACACTTTATGTTGAATGGGAGAAGACGTCTCTTCCATGACATTCTAAAATAAGGATAGTTAATGTTCCACAGAACTCAGATCAGCAGCTGCCTTCGCAGGTGACAGCGTCTGGTGGGGTATCCGGGTG
>NW_026068123.1:879798-882639 GCF_014885135.2 Alexandromys fortis
TGTAAAAGTGCGGGGCTGGAGGGATAGCTCAGTGGTTAAGAGCATTGCCTGCTCTTCCAAAGGTTCTGAGTTCAATTCCCAGCAACCACATGGTGGCTCACAACCATCTGTAAATGAGGTCTGGTGCCCTCTTCTGGACGGCAGACATACACACAGACAGAATATTGTATACATAATAAATAAATAAATATTTTAAAAAAATGTAAAAGTGCCTGGCAGCGGCGGAGCATGCCTTTAATTCCTTTACTCAGGAGTTGGAGGTAGAAGCAGGTGGATTTCTGAGTTCGAGGCCAGCCTGGTCTACAGACAGAGTTTCAGAACAGCCAGGGCTATGCAGAGAAACCTTGTCTTGGGAACAAACAAACAAACGGAAAAAAAAAAAAAAAAACAACCAAAAAAGTAAAAGAAATAGTTAAGCCGGGCAATGGTGGCGCATGCCTTTAATCCCAGCACTCGGGAGGCAGAGGCAGGCGGATCTCTGGGAGTTCGAGACCAGCCTGGTCTACAGAGCTAGTTCCAGGACAGGCTCCAAAGCCACAGAGAAACCCTGTCTGGAAAAACAAAAAAAAAAAAAAAAAATAGTTAAAATGGAAAATGCTTAAAATAGAGAAAGGGAAGAGGGTGTGACTTTGTGGTAGTGCACTTGCCTAGCAAGTGAGGCTCAGGACCTCCATCCCCAGCCACTGCAGAGAAAGAAAGTAAGAAAAAGACGGAGGGAGGAAACTGTAAGAGTCTGTTAGTTTAGTCTGGCACTTCGTGGACCGTGGTAGGAAGCACAGTATACTAATAGATCAGAACTTCCAGGTCATCCATGACTGTATAGCCAGCTTCAGGAAAGCCTGGGCTACATGAAAACATCTCGGAAACTTAAATAGGGGTTAGAGAGACGGCTCCACTTAGCACTCACTCTTGCAGAGAGCACTTCAGATCCTTACACCCATGCTGGACAACTCACAACCACCTGTAACTCCAGATCCAGTGATCTCATGTTCTCTTCTTCCGGACTCTGAGGGCACTGAACTCAAAGGGACAAATATAAATACAGATAAAATTATAATAAAACCAATATTATGAGGCTAATTAAATAAGGAGCTGGAGAAATGACTCAGAAACTATGAGTATATACTACTCAGCAGTGTGTGTGTGTGTGTGTGTGTGTGTGTATGTGTGTGTAGACTACCATGGCCAGCAGAGCAATGTTCTTTTCTTTAATTAATTAATTAGTTCAAGACAGGGTTTCTCTGTGTAGCTTTGAAGTCTGTCCTGGAACTTGCTCTGTAGACCAGAGATCCGCCTGCCTCTGCCTCCCAGGTGCTGGGATTAAAGGCCTGCGTCACCTTGCCTGGCTAAAGATAGGTATTATAGATTGACAAGCTCTTGATAAGGGTCTGGGGGAGGATCGAGGGTGGTACTGGCCAGGCCACACAGTTATCACCGTGGTTACCAGGCTATTAACCATGCCCACTCCCAGCGTTCTGGGCAGATAACAGGGTAAGCATCTTTTCCTTTGCAGGAACAACTCCCCGTGTTTAACATTCCAGGTTCCCCTGCTCATCTGGAAGCACAAAGACTTCAATGCCTCCTAGGCCCCCCCCACTTTTTTTTAATTTTTAAAGAGATAATTGTGGCTGTAATAGAGACCAAGGTTTAATGCATCGAAAGAGGGCATTGGATACTGGAACTGAAATCACAGACTGCTGTGAGCCAACATATGGGTGATGGGAATTGAACCTAGGTCCTTTGAAAGAGCTTTAACTTCTGAACCATGCCTCTTGTCACAACAGCTGTTTTTTGTTTGTTTGTTTGATTTTGTTTTTTTTTTGTTTTGTTTTGTTTTGTATTTTTTTGTTTTTCGAGACAGGGTTTCCCTGTAGATTTGGAGCCTGTCTTGGAACTAGCTACTGTAGAGCAGGCTGGCCTTGAACTCACAGAGATTCCCCTGCCTCTGCCTCCCCAAGTGCTGGGATTAAAGGTGTGTGCCACCACTGCTTGGCAAGGTACAAATTTTTATATGAAGTCTCTTTTTGTTTTCATTTATTTTACATACCAACCACAGTTTCCCCTTTCTCCTCTCCTCCTGTTCCTGTCCTGTGTGAAATCTTTATATCAACTTTCCAGTATGGAGAAAGAACTCAGAGAGGTTAGGCAATTTCCCCACTGCCACACAGTGAGCATGGGGGGAGGAACAAGGCCTTAAATCCCAGGAAGCAGGACTGTGAAGCCCATATCCTCTCCAAAATTGTACAGCAGATTCCTGGGCATATTTTTGTCAAATTATATATTTAGTCCTTTGGTCCCATATAGTATAGCATTGGGGGTGGCAGGGGATGAGGAGAAAGTGAGTTTGGTAAGACATGACATGTGGGCATACATTTGTATGGAAATAGCTTGAACGAATGACAGTTTTCAGAGAGACAAGGCTGGGTGTGGTGGCGGCACACACCTTTGATCTCCAGGGCTCTACACAGACAAACCTTGTCTCTAAGAAAAAAAAAAAAGGTCTATTTTTTGTTTCATTTTTTTCCAGAACACAACTGTAATCCTAGCACTTGGGAGTGAGTAGGAGTCTCTGAAGTCAAGGCCTCCCTGGCTAACATAGGGAGCTCCAGGCCAGCCAGTGGGATGGGGTGAGACCCCGACTTAGCCACAAGAACACCTGGGAGCAGCTGGGTGGTGGTGGCACATGTCTTTAACCCCAGCACTTGGGAGGCAGAGGCAGGTGGATCTCTGTGAGTTTGAGGCCAGCCCGGTCTACAAGAGCTAGTTTCAGGACAGGCTCCAAAGCTACAGAGAAACCCTGTCTCGAAAAACAAACAAAAAAAAAAAGAAAAAGAAAAAAGA
>NW_026068123.1:883053-885783 GCF_014885135.2 Alexandromys fortis
GTCTGCCCGGGAGAGGGGAGCATGGCGTCTCTGAGCTCACTTCCTCTTCCTCCCAGCATTCTGTTCTGTTTACTCCTCCCACCTATGTTTTAACCTATCAGGGCCAAGCAGTTTCTTTATTGCTTAACCAATGAAATCAGCAGATTGATATATGACACTCCCACATCACTCAGACTTTACCCACCAAGCATTCTCCTCATTCCTCTACCACAAAAGTCTTCAAATAATGGTAAGGTGGGCTCAACAGGTAAAGAAGGTGCTTAAGGCAGCCAAGGGAGTTGGTGGGAGGAGAGAACCACCTGCTGCAAGTTGCCCTGTGATATTCCCTGGTGTTGCCCTGGCACAGGGCACAGGAACCGCCTCCAACAGGTAAATAAAAGAAAAAATGTAAATGCTTTAAAATAGATATTGAAGTTCAATATGTACAGTATGTACAAGCATAGGCTGACTTTCCTATGTTCAAGGCCAGCCTGGGGTGCCGGAGACCACAACTTAAAACCATCAAGAACACTTGTGGTTACAAGCCTGCCCAGGGCACAGGGTGGGTGGGGGTCAGAGGCACTTCTCCACAGGGGAACCTGAGTCAAAGAAAGACTTGAAGAAAGAAAGATGGTGAGTGCGGAGTCTAACCAGGGACCACAGGCTGAGGTGCCTATTTAACACATCAAAGAGGACCTGACCTCCAGGATCCCCCCAGCATCCCTCAGTCCCTACCTGTTACAGGACTGGTTGGCATACCCACCCTCTACCCTGAACTCTCAGGCCCAGCGGCTGGGCTGCCCTTTCTCCAGAGGCTGTTCCCTACATAATACAGACATTTTGGTTAGAATATTTTACAATGAAGGGCCATGGGCAGGAAGGGGAGGATAGTCACTGCGTCTAGGGCCCTTATGGAATGAAACCCTGTGCCCGAGGCCAGCAGGAAACTAACCGTGCAGGGTAGGGGCCACAGAAGGCCATCATCATGGTGAGTGAGAGGAGAGGAAAAGGGAAGGAGCTGATAAGTAGAAGCTGGGGTCTGGGGGAGGACAAGATATTTGCTACAAACTGGGGCAAGGCCACCAACTCTGGGGGATGGTGATGGCTACTGAGCCAGAGTGGGCTGGGCCAGGCCCGGCTGGGCTGGGTTGGCTGAGATGAGACAGAGGTAGTCTGTTCTCTGCTCCCACTGAAGCGCTCAGTTTCATGAATTTTTTAGCTAAATAGGCCTTGAGTTTCAGATTCCAGGGCAGGGCGCTGGGCCCAGGCCTCTGAGTTCCATTTACCCTGTGAAAGCATCTCGGGCCCAGGAGACTGTTGCTGGCTTTGTGCCAGGCACATTTAAGTCTGGAGGCCAATCCCAGATGTACCCCTCCTTAGGAGGCATCTACCTTGCTTTAAAATTATATTTGATTTATGTTTTGTGTATGTATGTGGAGGTCAAAGGACAAGCTACAAGATAATCCATCAGTCCTGTGGGACCTGTCTTTGAGTCATTTCACTGGCCACCTCCCCACAAACACACCTTGTTCTTTATTCCTGTTTGTGTTTGTTTGTTTTCGAGACAGGGTTCTCTGTAGTTTTTAAGGCTGTCCTGGAACTTGCTCTTGTAGACCAGGCTGGCCTCAGATTCACAGAGATCTGCCTGCCTCCTGCTCTGTTTGTTTTCTGTAGCCCTGGCTGGCCTGAAAATCACTATGGAGATCTGCCTGTTTCTGCAGGGAGATAGAGGGCTGGGATTAAAAGCTTGTGCCACCAGCTGGGCTCCCCACCTTGTTTTTGGAAAGTGTGTGCGTGTGTGTGTGTGCTTGCGCGAGTGTGTGCGAACGTGTGAGTATGTGAGTGTGTGTGTGCACCCGTGTGTGTATGTGAGTACACCCATGTGTGTGCGCATCCAGGTGTGTCTGTGTGTGCACCTGTGTGTGTGCACCTGTGTGTGTGAGTGCAGCCGTGTGCGAACGTGTGAGTATGTGAGTGCGTGTGTGCACCCGTGTGTGTATGTGAGTACACCCATGTGTGTGCGCATCCAGGTGTGTCTGTGTGTGCACCTGTGTGTGTGCACCTGTGTGTGTGAGTGCAGCCGTGTGTGTGTGTGTGTGCACCCGGGTGTGTCTGTGTGTGTGCGTGCGTGTGCACTTTGTCTCACAGTGGCCAGGCTAGGCTGGCAGGTCAGTGGTCAGTGAGCCTCAGGGATCTGCACCCTCCCTCCCCAGCAGGGATGAGATGAGCCCAGGTTGCCCTGAGTCAGCTGATGATCAGGAAGGATCCTATTTCCATGAGCAGAGGCTACCTAAAACCTTAAGGCAAGAGCTCAGTTGGTAGAGCACGGGCCTAGCAAGCAAGAAGCCCTGGACTTATCCCCAGTACCATAGAACTGGGCATGATTGTGCATTCCTGTGATTCCCCCCACGACTACTTCCTCTTCCCTTCTTCCTCCTCCTCCCCCCTCTCCCCTCTCCCTCTCCTCCCCTTTCTCTTCTCTATCCCCTCCTTCTTCTTTTTCTTATGTCAGGGTTTCTCTGGGTAACAGTCCTGGCTCTCCTGGAACTCACTGTGTAGACCAGGCTGGCCCAGAACTCACAGAGATTCCCCCCCCCCTTGGGGCGTGCTCCACCCTGCCCCAGGCATTCCCTTAGAGAGTGGAGGCTGTAGTTAGCTGGTAGAGTGCTTGTTTAGCATACACAAAACCCAGCCTGATCTACAAGAGTGAGTTCCAGGACAGGCTCCAGAACTACAGAGAAACCCTGTCTC
>NW_026068123.1:886619-892697 GCF_014885135.2 Alexandromys fortis
AAAAACCAAAAAAAAAAAAAAAAAAAAAAAAAAAAGACAGAATTTCTCTTTAACTTTGGAAACTGTAACTTTTGGAACTAGCTCTTGTAGACCAGGCTGACCTCGAACTCACAGAGATCCTCCTGTCTCTGCCTCCCAAGTGCTGGGATTTAGGACGTGCACTACCACCGCCCAGCACCCATCAAAAACATTTTAAGGGCTGAGAGTGTACAGCACTTGCCTGGTTCACGCCAAGGTGGGACTTCCGTCCGATAGGACGGTAAAAACAACTAGAACAACAGAATTGTGACTTAGCAACCTGGCTATATGGCCTTCTGACTCTCTGTACTGGGATTCCTCAGTGCTGGCTGAGTAACTCTACCAACAGGCTCCCTGCCTCTGCCTTAGGACAATTCCCGCGGCTGCTCTGAGTCCTCCGGACTCCCGGGAGGGAAGAAGAGGGGTGGCTGCGGCAACGAGGCTCAAGCGGGCTGTGTCGCCCCCTGACGGCCGTTCAGGAAACGTTTCTTCCCTGGTAGAGCATCACGCCGCTGACTCCGGGAAGGTTTTGAGGTTGGTTCCCTTTCTCCCCACTCCGCGAAACCATAGTCCAGCATTTGGAAGGTAGAGACAGGATGATCTTGCGTTTAAGGCCAGCCTGGGCTATTAAATAAATAAATGAAGTTAGAAAACAAAAAAAACAAAGTCAGGCGTGGTAGCTCGTGACCTTAATCTCAAGACTTGTAAAACGGAGGCAGGTCTGAACGGCATAATTACTAGGTCATCCTCGGTAATCTCAACCTTCCTTCTAGAATTAGAAATATTACAAAAAACTGGTCAGGAGTGGTGACTCCCAGCACTGGGAAGGCAGACAGGAGTGGATTTAGCGCCAGTCCAGTCTACAGAGTTCCAGGACAGCCAGGGTTACACAGGGAAACCCTGTTTCTGGGGGAAAACAAACAAACAAAACAAAGTTGTAAAATGTGTAGAGTATGGGGCTGGAGAGATTGTTCAGCAGTTAAGAGCACCGGCTGCTCTTTCACAGGACCCGTGTCAATTCCCAGCAACCACCATGGCAGCTCACAACTGTCTGTAACTCCAGTTCCAGGGGACCTGACGCCCTCACACAGACATACGGGCACATAAAATGCAAATAAATAAATTATTAAAAAAGTATAGTGCGAGAGAGTGAGAAGGACTGACATTACTGAACATCTGTCTGGTGGTGACACGGGGACACCGACAGAAACTGTTCGTGCCTCCGTGAGTGGGGCTAAGTCCGTTAGAGACTGGCATTTGTGGGTGAGAGAGCAAGGTCCATAGATACATGAGCAGATTAACACCCTAGTGGATGGACAGAAGCTTGTATGTATGGCTGGGTTGATGGATGCTGATGTGGATGGAGGTGTGCCGGAAGGGATGATAAATGGATGGTAGCCAGATCAATGGACACGTGTCCTGGGGGTCTCACCATCCACCCGGGTGTTTTTAAAAATATTTTTAATGATTTATTTAACTTTATTTTATGTGCATTGGTGTGAAGGTGTCAGATCTCGTGGAACAGCATTTTCAGGCAGTTGTGAGCTGCCCTGTGGGTGCTGGGAATTGAACCCAGGTCCTCTGGAAGAGCAGTCAATGACTTAACCGTTGAGCCGTCTCTCCAGTCCCCCACCCAGGCATTCTTGATCACTAAAAGAAAATCAGAAGAAAAAAAAAAGAAAAGAAAAGAAAAGAAAATCAGACAGGGCAGCTGTCACACCTCAAGTTCTGCCTTTCCCAGCCCCAGAAGCAGTATCAGCGTTGCTGCCGACCACGCCATTCACCTGGCCGCCTCCCCTTTAAGACGCGCTCACCTGACGGCCTCCCCTTTAAGACGCGCTCACCTGGCGGCTCACCTGGGTGAGGGCGCTTCCGCAGGAAGAAGGAAGCTGCGCGCTGCCTCTCCCTCTCGCTCCCGCCTCTCAGCTTCACCGGCTGCCACCATGTCCGCCTCGGCAGTCTTCATTCTGGACGTCAAGGGCAAGGTGAGGTAGGGGGCAAGGGATCGAGAGACCCCGGGAGAGGCCGCTGGCGCAGGTCCCGGAGCCGGGGACCCGCCCCCTCCAGCCAGCGTCTGCGGCAAGGGGCTTTACTTCTTGCCTTAGCGTTTCCCTATATGTAAAAAGGGTAAAATGGGAATAAGAAAGATCCTTACCAGCCGGGCGGTGGTGGCACACGCCTTTAATCCCAGCACTTGGGAGGCAGAGGCAGGCGGATCTCTGTGAGTTCGAGACCAGCCTGGTCTACAAGAGCTAGTTCCAGGACAGGCTCCAAAACCACAGAGAAACCCTGTCTCGAAAAAAAAAAAAAACCAAAAAAAAAAAGAAAGAAAGATCCTTACCATATGAGCGCCCTGAACCAGTGAACACAGCCCTTCTGCAAACCATAGAGCTCAATAAACTCGCACAGTGTAACTATCTGGAGAGGAAGGCCTTCACTTTCTCCTTGCAAGCTGCCAGTCCCTTCTCCAGTGGCCATCATAGCAGTAAATGAAAAAAGAGCCCTGTAATAAAAGGATAAAATATAAAGTAATAAAATGGACAGGGCCGGGCATGTGCCTCAGTTGTGAGCTGGCTAGATTTGATCCCAGAGCACTGTATAAACACCTGTAATTCTAGCACTTGGGGGTGGAGGCAGAAGGCTCAGGAGACCAAGAGAATTTGAGGCTACATGACACACTGCCTCAAAATCAAACAGCCACTTGGTGACCTGAGTTTCAGCCTCGAACCCAAGTAAGGGAAAAGGAGACAACCCATAAAGTTGTCCTCTGACCACATACACACTAGCCATGGACCCACAGTGCTGCACAAACATCGTGCACACACAAAAAACAGTGCATGTGAAAAAACAAGAACAGCAGTGGAGCCGGGCGTTGGTGGTACAGGCCTCGGGAGGCAGGCGGATCTCTGTGAGTTCGAGGTCAGCCTGGTCTACAAAGCTAGTTCCAGGACAGCAAGGGCTCCCCAGAGAAACTTGTCTTGAAAAACAAAAACAAACAAGCAAACAATAAGGACAGTGGAAGGAACCATATCAAGTACTGTGTCCCTGTAAACCTCGCTACTCTGGAAGCTGAGGCAGGAGGATGACCTGAGCTCAGGAGTTCAAGGCCAGTCTGGGCTACAAGAGCAAGACAAAACAAAGAAATAAAATACTCTTGAAAAAGAACAGTTCATGAAGAAGGGTTCAGGTCAGCTTGTCTATTTTTTGTGGCCATGGTTTAAAGCCCCTGCTTTCTCAGTCTAGAAAATGGAGGCAGTGACACCTGCCTCAAGACTGGGGAGGCGTCGAGAAGGAACTGTGGTTGGGATGTAAAATGAAATGGAAAAAATACATTATATATAAAAAAGACTGAGGCAGGCACTGGACCCCTTAGCAAAGGTTCCTCCTCTTCCGCAGTGGTGGGATGGAACCCGAGCTAACCACACAGCACCTCTAGGCCACGTTGTAATCCTCCTCTTACTTGTTCTTATTATTGTTTGGTTTTCAAGACAGGGTTTCTCTGGGTAGCCCTGGCTGTCTGGGAACTCTCTCTGTTGACCAGGCAGACCTCGAGCTCAGAGATCCTCCTGCCTCTGCCTTCCTAGTGCTGAGATTAAAGATATGCGCCACCACTACCCGGCGCGCTCTTCTCACTTGTCCTCCTACCATGTGGGTGCCGGGGACGACCCTCAGGCTTAGCCATCCTCCTGTCTCAGACTCTCATCCAGCCTCCCTGACTGATGCTGGATTGACTTTTGCAGTGCTGAGGATGAACGCCAGGACATCATGCGTGGTAGGCCAGTCCTCTACTGCCGAGCTCTACTCAAGCCCTCATTCTTTATTTTCTGTTCTGAGGCAGAATCTCATGTATCCCAGGCTGGCTTTGAGCTTCTGTACGGCCAAGGATGGCCTTGCACCGATGTTCCTCCTGCTACCACCTCCCACCCTCCCAGCACAGCGCTCATTAGTAGAAAGTTGTTGAGCTTCATATGGACCCAGGATACTTTTAACTGTGGGTCTTACGTACCCACTTAACAGGCACGGAAACTGAGGCATACAGAAGTGGAGCCTTACCTACGCCACTTAGGTAACAAGTCTGTGGGAATTAGACACTGAGCATGGTGTGGCTGCAAACACCTGTAATCTCAGCATTCAAGAAACCAAGGCAGGAAGGATTGAGAGTTTGAGACCAGCTGGGTCTCCATAGAAAAACTGTCTAATAAATAAGAAAAGAAAAAGAAAGATAGGCTAAAGATGTAGTTTACTCGGTAGAGTTTATTTTGTTGTTGTTGTTGTTTGTTTGTTTTCAAGACAGGGTTTCTCTGTAGCTTTTGAGCCTGTCCTGGAACTAGCTCTTGTAGACCAGGCTGGCCTCAAACTCACAGAGATCCGCCTGCCTCTGCCTCCCGAGTGCTGGGATTAAAGGCGTGCGCCACCACCGCCCGGCTGGTAGAGGGTTTGTCTTCATAGCTCTAGCTAGGTGGAAGCAGGGCACCAGGACTTCACAGTCATCCTCTGTTACAAGGCTGGCCTGGGGCTATGTGAGCTACTATCTCACCATCCCCTCCATAAAACAAAATAGAGGCCAGGTGTATATGGGGAAGAAGGAGGGTTAGAGAAAAGAGAATATGCCATCCTAAGGCCCCTGAACCCTGGGTCTGGGTACTGGTGATCGCTGAGTCCTTTCTTCCTATCCTTAGCCCCTGATTAGCCGAAACTACAAAGGTGACGTGCCCATGACGGAGATTGACCATTTCATGCCACTGCTTATGCAGCGTGAGGAGGAGGGTGTGCTGGCCCCGCTGCTGAGCCATGGCCGAGTACACTTCTTGTGGATCAAACACAGCAACCTCTACTGCATCCACCCCATGCTGGGCAGGAGTGCCAAGAACTTGATCTAGAGGGTGGGCGATGTACTGAGACCAGTGTACACAGTGCATGGGGTAAGGGGTAGGAGAAATGGGGTGGGGACTTCAGGAGACATGTAGCACCCCTCCCTCGAAAATGGCTCTTTTTCCTTAACCTTACTGTACCAGTGGTGGCCACCACGCTGAAGAACGCCAATGCCTCTCTGGTGTACTCCTTTCTGTACAAGACTGTGGAGGTAGGTACTGGCCTCTCCTTGCTAGCTGGTCTGTCTGTCTATTTGTGCTCCCCACTCCCCCATGACATGCCCATTAAAGCCTTCTCTCTCCTCTCACCACTGGATTAGGAAGAGTCGTCCCCGGATTTGAGTTTGGGGTCTAGTCCCATTTCCCTGCTGTTTCTGTGCCTACAAACCCAACAGGAGTGCTGTTGTAACGGGAAGGAAAGGAAGGGATAGGAAAGGGGGGCCTTGGAGGTGAAGTAAGACAAAGTCTCCCCCCCAGAGGGCAAGGTGAACAAGGCCCTGAGGTGTGCATAGAGTGGAGGCTAAGGGGTTTGAGCAGAACAAGGTTCAAATGAGGAGATGCAGGTTGAGCATCGGTGTGCTTATTGCTGGGTGTGCCCCGATGTTGGGTGTTTCAGATGTTAGAACCTTTGTAGATGTGTAGTAAGACATACCGGGGATAGAGCAGAGACTTCAGGAAACGGGCTTGTGTCTTTCATGTATACATGTGTACTTTATATACATCTGGAAGTTTGTTTTATTTTATTTTATTGGTTTTTCTTTTCAAGACAGGGTTTCCCTGTGTAACAGCTCTGACTGTTCTGGAACTTACTTTGTAGACCAGCCTGGTCTCAAATTCACAAAAAACATCCTGCTGCTGCTTCCCTAGCGCTGGGATTAAAGGTGTGCACCATCACTGCCCAGCCAAAAAGAATTTTTAAATTCTTTAAAATTTATTTTTATTTGTATGGGTGTGCTAGAGTGTGCGTCTGTGAACCACATGCCCAAGCAGGTTGGAATGGAGCATTGGATCCTTTGGGACTGGGGTTAAAAGATGGTTTGAGCTGTTATGTAGGTGCTGAGAATCAAACCTGGGTCTTTGGAAGAGCAGCCAGTGCTTTGAATGACTGAGCTAGCTCTGCAGCCTCTGGAAGGCCATCATTATTTATTTATTTATTTATTTATTTATTTATTTATTTATTTATATTTTT
>NW_026068123.1:892827-940138 GCF_014885135.2 Alexandromys fortis
TTAATCCCAGTACTTGGGAGGCAGAGGCTGGTGAATCTCTATGAGTTAGAGACTAGCCTGGTCTACAGAGCAAGTTCCAGGACAACCAGGACTATGAAGAGAAACCACACACACACATACAAAAAGGAAGGAAGGAAGGAAGGAAAGAAAGAAAGAAAGAAAGAAAGAAAGAAAGAAAGAAAGAAAGAAAGAAAAGAAAAGAAAAGGAAGAAGAAAAAGAAAAAAAGATGTCTCCCCACCCTAGCAACCATTAATGGCCTATAGATCCCCAGAAGTGGTGGTGTCTCCTACATCCCTCTCCATAATAGGATGCTGACTGCTCAATTTAGTTCAAGTAGTCATGTCTGTGTATTTATTTTTGAGACAGGCTCTCTTGCAGCCCAACTGACCTTGAACTTCCAGGCACAGGTGTACCTAGTTTTTTATTGGAATGTATTACATGTATTCAGTTAATTCTTTGTGTGTGTGTGTCTGTGCGCTGGCAAGTGTGTGTGCACATGTGTGTGAGGTATGGGTGTGGAGATCAGGAGACAGCTAGCCTTCGGCATATGGGTCCCAGGGTCATCAGGTTTGGTAACGAGTGACTGCTTGCTAAGCCATCTGTCTCGTCTGTTTTGCTTTGATGTTGGTTTTTCATCTGCTGGAGAATTACATCCATTTACTTCGTTTTATTCTCTTCCGTTGCATCACATCACTGGCCCTATACACCTGACAGATACACAGATTTGTGGTGCGGAACATGGATCTATAAGATATACACTTTATTTAAGATTTATTTACTTTTAATTTTATGTATATGGGTATTTTGCTTGCTCGTATGTCTATATGCTTCAGGGATGCAGTGCCCACAGAGGCCTGGATGGAATGTTGGCTCTTCTGGGACTGGAGTTACAGACCGTTGTGAGCTACTGTCTTGGTGCTGGGCACTGAACCTGGACACAGTGCTTTTAACCCCTGAATGTCTCTCCAGCCCCAACTTTTTTGTTTGTTAAGACAGGGTCTCTCTATTTAATCCTGGAACTTACTATATAGCCCAGGTTGGCCTTGAACTCAAAAAGACCCCTTGTCTCTGCCTCCTGAGTTCTGGGATTAAAGACATGAACCACCATACGTGGCCTCCACATTTTTTTTCTTAGGGAGAACAAGATGGATCAGACCTCTCATTCTAGAGCTTTGAAGGCTACAGCAAGAGGATGGAAAGTTCATGCCCAGCCTAGGTTCCATAGCCAGACCCTGTCTCCGAGCAACAGTCTGGAGTGCTGGGGTGTAGCTCCTTTGTAGAGACCCTGCATAGAATCCCCAGGGAGGGGCTGGGGTGTTGCTCATTTCTAGAGTCCTGACCTAAAGCAAGGTGCTGGTTTCTTCCAACCCCTGTACCATCCCCACACCCAGAAAACCCATTTCAACCCCTCTAGCTGTCAGTCTAGATTCTTCGAGGTGTAGGTTTCCGCTGCTGTTTCCTTCCCACGCTGACATGTTGGATATGATTGACCCCATCACCCGTGGCTATCACTTTTCCTCATTAAATTGCTCCATGGGAGAGAGCCTGTCTCTGTTTGCAGCCCAGGCACAGAGTAAGTAGGTGGTCCATACTACCTTACTGGCTGAGTGTGCCCCCTGGGACCCCACACCCAGGTCTTCTGTGAGTATTTTAAGGAGCTGGAGGAGGAGAGCATCCGTGATAACTTTGTCATTGTGTACGAGCTGCTGGACGAGCTCATGGACTTCGGATTTCCGCAAACCACAGACAGCAAGATCCTGCAGGAGTGAGTACGAGAAGGTGCCTGTGACCGGGAGGCTTCTCCCTCTGAGGGGTCCCTGGTTATCTGAGACCCTCACTGCTCTTCCCCATAGGTACATCACACAACAGGGCAACAAGCTGGAGACAGGCAAGTCTCGAGTACCATCCACAGTCACCAATGCCGTGTCGTGGCGTTCCGAGGGGATCAAGTACAAGAAGAATGAGGTCTTCATTGACGTCATAGAGTCTGTTAACCTTCTGGTGAGCTTCTGTGCCTCATGTCCTGGGGGCAGGAGGGGGGACTCTGTACTTGTTGACACCCCATATTGGGATACCCCCTTTGCAGGTCAATGCTAATGGCAGTGTCTTGCTCAGCGAGATTGTGGGCACCATCAAGCTGAAGGTGTTTTTGTCTGGGATGCCAGAGCTGCGGCTGGGCCTCAATGACCGAGTGCTCTTTGAGCTTACTGGCCGTAAGATTGGGGGGAACCCCTTCCCGGGGAGGGGCTACCCCTAGACAGAGGCCAGTTCTGAGATAAGTGTTCACATGCTCTCTCATAATGGAGCCTTGCGTCTCAGCAGCAAAGTTCACCTAGCAAATGCTTTCGTTGTTAATGGGAGCTGCCTGCTGACCAAGCCCATTTCTGGCCTTGACATTCTAGTGGGAGCAGACAGGTTAATATTATTTAAACATCTCACAGACAGACAGAGTAATCCATGTTGTAATGTCAGCACTCTGGAGGCTGAGGCAGGAAGGTGAGGAGTTCAGTGTCATCTGGTTAGGGTAGCAGATGGGTTATAAGAAATGGGCAGAGATAAATGGTTGCCACACTAAGAATGCTAAGGGGGCTTAATCAACAAGTTCCAGGCCAAAAGAGAAATGCTGTCTCAGGAAAAAAAAAAAAAAATAAGGTGGATGTCACCTGAGGAAAGACACCTGGTATTGTCCTCCGGTGTCCATGTATACATGTACACACGCATACAAATATACACACGCATACAAATATACACACGCATACACACTGTAAAATAAAGCCAAAGAAACAAAAGCCAAGTCAAGCCAAGCATAGTGTTACACAAGAGTAATCCCAGAATTTGGGAGGTAGAAGCAGGAATCAAGGTAATTCTCAACTACTTAGTGAATGTGAAGCTGTTCTGGGCTACATAAAACCCTGTCTCAGAAGATCATACCAAGCACACCTTTCATACTAGCACTCAGGAGGCAGAGGCAGGCTGATCTCCATGAGTTCAAGGCCAGCCTGGTCTACAGAGTGAGTTCTAGATCAACCAGGGCTCCACAGACAAATCCTATCTTGAGGAAAACCCAAACCAACCAAACAAACAAACAAAAACCAGGCATTGGAGACTGGAGAAATGGCTCAGCTGTCAAAAACACTGGTCTCCTTTCCAGGAGACCCAGCACCCACATAGTAGCTCACAACTGTAACTCTAAGATCTGACACCCTCACACAGCCATACATGCAGGCAAAATGCCAATGCACATAAAATATAAACAAACAAATAAATAAGAAAGCAGGCATAGAAGCCAGGCAGTGGTGGCAAACACCTTTAATCCCAGCATGTAGGAGGCGGAGCAGGTGGATCTTTGTAAATTCCAGGTCAGCCTGGTCTACATAACAAGATCCAGAACAGCCACGATTACATGGTGAAACCCTGTCCCTAAAACAAATCAAATACAAAGGGTATGCGTGGTGGTGGTGTTTATCTGCTCTGACACTGGAGGAGATCCCCAGAGTGCTCTGGCCAGCCCTGCTTGCTAGTTTGTGAGTTCCAGGTTGAATGAGACACTTTGTGTCAAAAGATAAGACAGTGGGCTAGAGAGAAGGCTGAACAGGGAAATCGCTTGGCCACAAACACAGTGACCTGAATGAAACCCACACAGAAAAACCCAGAAGTGCTGGTGTACATCTGAAATCTCAGCATTCCTTTTAAAGATCTTTTATTTATTTATTTATTCATAAATTCATTAATTTATTGTTTTTTTCAAGACAGGGTTTTTTTCCTTTCCTTTTTTTTTTTTTTTTATTGAGTGGAGCCAGTCCTGGAACTAGCTCTGTAGACCAGGCTGGCCTTGAACTCACAGAGATCCACCTGCCTCTGCCTTCCGAGTGCTGGGATTAAAGGTGTGTATTACCATTGCCCAACTCCTTTTAAATATTTTGTTTACATGTTTATTTGTTCATTTATTATGTATATGGGTATTTTTTTCTGTATGTGTATCATGTCTATGTAGTACCCACAGAGGCCAGAAGAGGGTGTCAGATCCCCTGGTACCTGAGGAATTACATACATGTCAGCCCCATTAAGGTGCTGGGAATTGAACCTAGATACTCTTCAAGAGCAGCAGTGCTCTTTTCCCCTGAGCCATCTTTCCAGCCCCATTTAAGCACTAATGTATGCAGTGGAGGTTGAGACAGGAGGATCTTCCAGAAGCTCACAGGCCAGCTAGATTGAACCTGGAGCCTTGACAGGGTGGGAAGGAAGAGGCGTGGCAGCCACACACCTATGCTCACACATCCACAGCAATCTGTTAAACATGAAAAGGGCCGGGGCTCAGTAACCAGGACCCACATGGTGGAATGAGAGCGATGACTTCTTCAAGCTGTCTTCTGACCTCCATTTGCACTGGGGCACGCATGCCCCACCTCCCAAATAAATAAGTAAATGTAATAATAATTTAGGGAAGAACTTCTGGTTTCCACATGTACACATGAATTCATATAATACATACATACACACAGTATACTCACAGTACAAAGGGAAAATTAGAGCCTGGAGATGCTCCCAGTGTCTGAGGACATTTCTCGCTCCTGCAGAGGATCTGAGCACCTACTTCAGGTGGTTTACAACCATTTATAACCCCAGCTCCAGGAGCTCTGACACCATGTTTGACCTCTGTGAGCACCGAACACGCTTACACATGCAATCACTCAGACACAAACCTCCATCTAATTAAAAGTACTAAAATTTGTGCTGGGCATGGTGGCTCATGTGTTTAATCCTACACCTGGGATGAAGGCGGATCTCTAATTTGGAGGTCAGCCTGGTCTACATATGGAATTTTAGGACCACCAAGGCTATGTTAGACCCTGTCTCAACAACACAAAAAAGAAAAATCCTGATAAAATTTTTAGAAGAATAAAATGAAAATAGAAGGTTGGGGTGGGAGCCAGATGCTGTGCTTCTGTTTCAGGTCCCACCACTACCACTCAGCCCAGGCCCTGGGCCTCCTCTACAGACTGGAGAAGGTAGCACCCAGTAGGAAAGGTGGGGTGGAGCACACTCCTCAGCCCCAGGGTCACTCTGCTTTCTCCACTCCGAGTTTCAGGGAGCAAAAATAAGTCTGTGGAGCTGGAAGATGTGAAATTCCACCAGTGTGTGAGGCTTTCACGCTTTGACAATGACCGAACCATCTCCTTCATCCCCCCGGATGGGGACTTTGAACTCATGTCTTATCGCCTAAGCACCCAGGTGAGATGGGGCCCAGGCCGACACAAAGGACGTGGTGGGCAGTGGATCGAGGGCAGGCGTCAGGATCGCTGAGCACTGCCTCCTCCGCCTGCAGGTCAAACCCCTGATCTGGATCGAGTCAGTCATTGAGAAATTCTCCCACAGCCGAGTGGAGATCATGGTCAAGGTGAGCTCTGGGAGGAGTCTTTCTCCGCACAGGCACCATGTTTTTAACTCTTTTTTCCTTAACTTTGTGTGTGTTTTGCCTGCATGTATGTCTGCCATGCAAGACTTGCCTACCTTGTGCCCACAGAGACTACTAGATGAGGGCACTGGATCCCCTGGAACTGGAGTTATGTATGGATGGTTGTGAGCCTCCATGTGGGTTCTGAGACTCAAAGTGGAGTCCTCTGGAAGAGCAGCTAATGTTCTTAGCCCCTGAGCCATCTGTTCAGATCTTTGCAAGATTTCACTGTGTAACCCTGGATGAATTCCCTGTGTAGACAAGAATGGCCTCAAACTCAGAGATCCACCTGCATCTGCTTCCTGAGTACTGAGATTAAAGGCGTGCGCCACCATGCCTGGCTACTTTTTTCTTTCTTGAGACAAGATTTTTTTTAAAAAAATATTTATTTATTATATATACAATATTCTGTCTATGTGTATACCTGCAGGCCAGAAGAGGGCACCAGACCTCATTACAGATGGTTGTGAGCCACCATGTGGTTGCTGGGAATTGAACTCAGGACCTTTGGAAGAGCAGCCAGTGCTCTTAACCTCTGAGCCATCTCTCCAGCCCTTGAGACAAGTTTTCTTTGTGTAGCTTTAGAACCTGTCCTGGAACTCACTGTGTAGAACAGATTAGCCTCGGACTCACAGAGATCTGCTTGCATCTGCCTTCCAAGTGCTAAAATTAAAGGCATATTAAAGGCATGTGCCACCACTGCCCAGGTAGTCAGTCTTTCTTTCTCTCTTTCTTTCTCTCTCTCTTTCTTTCTTTTCTTTTCTTTTCTCTTTTCTTCTCTTCTCTTCTCTTCTCTTTTCTTTTCTTTTCTTTTCTTTTCTTTTCTTTTCTTTCTTTTTTTGAGACAAGTTCTTTCTATGTAGCCCTGGGTTGTCCTGCAACTTGCCAAGTAGACCAAGTTGGTCTGAACAGAAGCCAACTCACAGAGATCCGCTTGCCTTTGCCTCCTGAGTACTGGGATTACAGACGTGCGCTGTTGCTGCCACCACCCAGTTTATGACATTTTCATAATTTATATGATGTGATAGTTTGAATGTAATTGGCCCCATAAACTCACAGGAAGTGGCTTTGTTGGAGTAGGTGTGGCCTTGTGTCACTGTGGAGGCGGGCTTTGAGCTCACACATGCTCAGTCCATGCCCAGTGTCAGATCACTTCTGGTCGCCTACACATCAAGATGTAGGGCTCTTAGTGTTTTCTTTTTTGTTGTTGTTGTTTTTTTTTGTTTTGTTTTTTTTAGGTTTCTTCCTTGTTTTTTGTTTTTCTTTCTTATTTTTTTTAAAGATTTATTTAGTTATTATGTATACAACATTCCATGTATGCCCGCATGCCAGAGGAGGGCGCCAGATCTCCTTATAGATGGTTGTGAGCCACTATGTAGTTGCTGGGAATTGAACTCAGGACCTTTGGAAGAGCAGCCAGTGTGCTCTTAACCACTGAGACATCTCTCCAGCCCCTCTTTTCTTTTTTTTTTTTATTTATATTTATTGAGCTCTACATTTTTCTCTGCTCCCCTCCCTGCCTCTCCCCTCCCCTCTTGAGTCCTCCCCCCAAGGTCCCCATGCTCCCAATTTACTCAGGAGATCTTGTCTTTTTCTACTTTCTACTTCCCATGTAGATTAGATCTATGTAAGTCTCTCTTAGTGTCCGCATTGTTGTCTAAGTTTTCTGGGATTGCGGTTTGTAGGCTGGCTTTCTTTGCTTTATGTTTAAAACCACCTATGAGTGAGTACATGTGATAATTGTCTTTCTGTGTCTGTGTTACCTCACTCAAAATAATGTTTTCTAGCTCCATCCATTTTCCTGCAAAATTCAAGCTGTCATTATTTTTTTCTGACCCTGAACACTGTCTCTATAGTCCAGGCTGGACTTGAACTCTGTCTCTATAGTCCAGGCTTGCCTTGAACTTGACATCCTCCTGCTTCAGCCTCCAGAGTAGTTGGGATCACAAGCATCCAACACTAATCTTGCTCAGGTTGAGTTCTTTTTGCCTCCTTCTCTCTCCTGACAGGCTAAGGGACAATTTAAGAAGCAGTCAGTGGCCAATGGCGTGGAAATATCTGTGCCCGTACCCAGCGATGCAGATTCCCCACGCTTCAAGACTAGTGTGGGCAGTGCCAAGTATGTGCCCGAGAAGAATGTGGTCATTTGGAGTATCAAGTCCTTCCCTGTGAGTATAGGAAAGGTGGGACCCAGGGTGAGAGGGGCTTTAGTGGTGGTGGGGCTGCCTGCACCACATGAGGACCTCATCAGTATGCACATGGCTATCATGGAGGCTGAAGAAGGGGGTACACATGTGACTGTGTCTGCCTTCCTTCCAGCTGGGAGGTGGAGGCAGGAGGATAAAAAAACACATAACTACTTCAAGTCTAGCCTAGGCTACATGAGATTCTGTTTGAAAACCCAAACCAAACCAAGGTGGAGAAACTGAACCTTCCTGAAATAGCATCTCCCTTCCCCATAAGTCCTTAGGGATATGGCTTTGGTTCCTGGTGTTTCCTTCATAGACTCAGCTCATCTGTGAAATGGGATGGATGACAGTTGACCCACATTCTTTTTGATGATATTGTTGTTTTTGTTTTTTAGACAGGGTCTCACTGTGTATCCATGGCAGGCCTAGACTCACTATGTAGACCAGGCTGGCCTTGAACTCACAGAGGTCTGCTTGCCTCTGCCTCCCAAGTGTGTGTTATAATGTCCAATTGTGACCACATTCTCCACATTCTGAGCACTAGTGGCTTTATTCTGTGGTAATTTCGTGTGTGTGTGTGTGCGTGCATGCACCATGGGGTGCAGGTGGAAACCAGAGGATAACTTATAGGAGTTGGTTCTCTCCTCCCCAATGGATCAAACTCAGGGTGGCAGGCTTGGCCGGAAGTGTCTTGCTTCATAATCTTGACAGTCCTTTATTTTTTTTATTACTGACTTTTTAATTTTTGTTTGTTTGTTCATTTTTTGTTTTTTAAGACAGGGTTTCGCTGTGTAGCCCTGGCTGCCTTGGAACTCACTGTGTAGACCAGGCTGGCCTCGAACCACAGAAAGCCGCCTGCCTCTGCCTCCAAAGTTCTGGAATTAAAAGCATGCGCCACCACTGCCCAGCTGACTTTAAATCTTTTCATATGTGTAAGTGTTTTCCCTGTATATAGAATGTGCATCATGTGTGCACCTTGTGCTCATGAAAGTCAGAGAAGACACTGGGTCCCCGGCACTGAAACTGAGCTGGTTGTGAACTGCCTTGTGGCTTCTGAGAACCAAACGTGGGTTGTCTGGGAGAGCAGCAAGTGCTCTTCCCCACTGAGTCATCTCCAGTCACATCTTTACTCTTTTGAGACAAGGTCTCGTGTGACCTCCCTCTCTCTCCTACGTGCCAGGAGCACAGGTACCACCACACCTGGTTTATGTGGTGCTGGGTATGGAACCCAGAGCAGCACTACCAACTAAGCTGTAGCTGCACCTCAGGGTTGGTGATTCATGCATGCATGCCTACGTGAGAGTGAGACATGGGGGCTGAACACCCTATTGTTCTACCACTGTTCTTTTTGTTTGTTTGTTTTGTTTTTCGAGACAGGGTTTCTCTGTGGCTTTGGAGCCTGTCCTGGAACTAGCTCTGTAGACCAGGCTGGTCTCAAACTCACAGAGATCTGCCTGCTTCTACCTCTGTTCTGCACGCCCTTAGTTTCTTTTTTGTTTTTTGAGACAGGATTTCTCGGTGTAGCTTTGGACCTTGACCTGGAACTTGCTCTGTAGATCAGGCTGGCTTCAAACTCACAGAGATCTGCCTGCCTCTGCCTCCTGAGGACCGTTGGTTTCTTGACACAAGGTCTCACTCTGTACCCCAGAGTGGTCTTGAACTTGTATTCTTTGATTCTCTTGCTTTAGTTTCCAATGTAACTGGAACTATGGACCTTTGCCATTGAACCCAGCCATTGTTAAATTTGACCTGTTTTCTCCAGTTGAGGGACAGGAGTTAGACTTTTCCTATGGGTCTCAGTGAGCTCTCTTAACTCTGTATAATCTGTATAATGGATGATCCTCTGTGGAGGCTGCTGTGAAGGTTGTCTGAGAGACAGAGGCGGATCACCCACAGAGTCTGATGCCTCTGTGTGTCCACAGGGTGGCAAAGAGTACTTGATGCGTGCCCACTTTGGACTCCCCAGCGTGGAAACTGAGGAGGTGGAGGGCCGGCCACCTATTGGGGTCAAGTTTGAGATCCCATACTTTACCGTTTCTGGCATCCAGGTGAGGCTCCAATCACCTCTCATCTCACATCTTACTTATTCATTTGAGCTTTTATTTATTTTATGTGTATCAGCGTTTTGCCTGCTTATGTCTGTGAACCACGTGCGTACAGTCCCTGTGGAGGTCAGAAGGTGTCAGATCCTCTGGAACTGGAGTTACAGAGTGTTTTATTCTAACCTGGGTCCTCTGGAAGAACAGCCAGAGTACTCTTAACCACTGAGACATCTCTCCAGCCCCCGTTTTTGTTTTTCTGAGACAGGATCTCACTGTAGCCAGGCTGACCTGTAACTCACTTTGTAGGCCAACTGGCACTGAACTCAAGCAGAGACCCGCCTGCCTCTGTTTCCAGAGTGCTCAGATTGGGGGCATGCGCCCCCACAGCAGGTGTTATTATTTTGTTTGGAACCCAAGCTAGCCAAGGACTCACTCTGAGTCCAGGCTGGTCTCAAACTCACCACACAACCCAGGTTGGCCTTGAGTTTAGAATACCCTTCTGTCTAGATTCCCAAGCTCTAGGGTGAGAGCCCTAGGGTGTGTCTCCATGTCAGGCCCCCCCTTTGTCTTCTGCTCTGAGTGTTGCCTCCTCTGTTCTCAGGCTGGGGCTCTCCCCTCTCTGCCTCCCCTTGCTCAGTCACTATTCACCTGCCCCCCCCCCGGCCCACAGAGTATTCTCTTGTCCTGTCCCCAGCTCTGTCCTGTATTTTCCCTCTGTACTTCCTTTTCCCTACTGGCCTGGATCACTCCCTCTTTGCGCTTGTCATGCCCAGCTCGTGTCATTTTGTACCCTAAAGTATGTCCTGTGTGTTCTGACACAGGCCATCACTTTTCCTTCCACCGCTAGTCACCCTCCCCAATAACCCCCCATACCAGGACTGAACCCAGGGACTGGCTAGACAGGGACTCTCCCACGACTCAGACCCCAGCTCCTCACCAGTGACTCTGGAAGGAAGCTCTACTGCTGAGCTACATCCCTAGTTCTTGGCCACTCCTTTTTTTGTTTTCCAGGTCCGTTACATGAAGATCATCGAGAAAAGTGGGTACCAGGCCCTGCCCTGGGTTCGCTACATCACCCAGAGTGGGGGTAAGAGCCTGGCTCTCTGGGACAATGAGCTATACAAGGAGATGAAGGGCATGGGAACTGATGACTTTGATGATATTTGGGACAGTTCCAAAACAGCATGTTTTGCCCCAAACCCTTCCCTTACCATGCATGCTTCCTTGCGCTTCAGCTTACACATCTTTAAAATGGGGTGGAGAGCTGGCTTCATGGTGACCATAAGGTCTGAACAAGATGGTGACACTTAGCACTTATGCTGCCTGCATATGGTCCTGGCGATCAGAGGAAGGCGCCTGTGTGGAACTCATCCTGATCTAAGCAAAGTTTTTTTTTTAATTTATTTTTTTTATGGCAATAGGATGGAAATCAGGGCTTTACATGCAATAGTTAGGAACTCTACCATCCAGCCACCCATGTCCCAAACCTGTAAGCCTTAATTAAGCATTGTGAAATATTTCCAGGGGTAATTTTGTGCGTTGGGACCCAGGATAGATTTTGTGGGTGTTGGAGGACTCTATTTCCCCTTTCTCAGTTCTAAGATGGTCCCTGCTCATCTTTTTCTGCAGATTATCAGCTTCGTACCAGCTAAAAAGGAGAAGTGGGGATTTGAACATGAGGCTTCTCTCTCCCCAGATCTGAACTGCAGACTATAGAGAGATGGTGTGTGTGTGTGTGTGTGTGTGTTCATGCTGGGTTAGGCACTGACAACACATTCTGGCAGCCAGCACCTGGTACCTCTCACTCAGCTGTCTAGACTGGAGCTCTCCCTGATTTTACATGTAGAGGGCCGAACAGCCCCTCCCCCTCCACGAGTGCCTTCTTGCAATGACCTGCCTTGGGCAGCTCTGGGCTGCTGATCCGAGGCCCTGCTGGCCCTCCATCTGAGCTTTAGGTGTCATTGAAATAAATCTAAAAGCTGTGGATGTGCTTCTTGGCTATGGACTGGGACTGACCATAAGTCGCCAATCTTGCACCCTGATTCCTCTGCACCCTCCCCTTTGTTCCCTATCTCTCTCTGGTCCCCTCTGTAGCCACCAGAGGTCACTCTAAAATCCCGCAGTCCATAACTGCCCCACTTAACCCTGGTGCCCTTCCCATCTTGTTAAAAGTGGAAGGTGTCTGTTTTGCACACCACTCTGCAGCCACCTGCCCACCTGCCCACCCACCCATTCTCCCTTTCCATCTCATCACACACTTTGAACCTCAGGGCGTTTGCTCATGCATATTTTTCTTTTGATTTTTTTGGGGGGGGGGTGTTTCAAGACAAGGTTTCTCTGTGTAACAGTCTATGCTGTCCTGGAACTCGGTTTGTAGGTTTGTAGACCAGACTGGCCTTGACTCACCGGGCGCCTGGCTCGTTTTTTTTTTTTTTTTTTGAAGACAGGGTCTGACTGTCTTTCATTACTCCTCTTTCCTCTTGCCTCTGCCTGGTGTAGATGCTGGGAACCAAACTTGGGTCCTCTGGAAGAACAGGATGTCTTTCAATGGATAAGACTTGTCTTCTGTCTTGCTTTCCTGGATTTTTTTTCTTTTTGGTTTTTTGAGACAGGATTTCTCTGTGTAGTTTTGGAGCCTGTCTTGGAACTCACTTGGTAGACCAGCCTGGCCTCGAACTCAGAGATCCGCCTGCCTCTGCCTCCCAATGCTGGGATTAAAGGCCCCCCACTGCCTGGCTCCAGCTCCAAGACACTTTCTAAAAAAAAAAAAAAAAAAAAAAAAAAGCCCCCTCCTCCTTTAATCCCAGCACTGATGGTAGAGGCAGGTGGATATCTGTGAGTTGTTCCAGGCCAGACAGGGCCATAGTGAGACTCTGTCTCATAAATTTAAAGCAAACAAAAAAAAATATATGAAGGCGCGCACCTGACCGCCAGGAGGCCGTTCCTCTTGCACAGCAGTAAAATGAATGAACTAAGTTCCCGACTCATAGTAAGAGCGCATTAGGACTTCCGGGGTATATAAATAAATAGAATATTGCAGTTCTGAGAGCTTCCAGTCCTGCCTCCATTCCTCCCGGAGGCGCTAAAGACCCAGGATCAGCCCGCGCTAGCCAGTCTCCAACTTCTTTCCTGGGGTCAGTTAAAGCGTCCCTCTCTTTCCCGCCCGCCGGGTTTGAAAAACCAAACACCCTGCGGTGGCGGGCAGCCCCACCGGTTGCCGCCCGCTGACCAATCACGAGGCGCACCACCTCTATGGGCGAGACAAACCTTCCCGGCAACGCACTCTGATTGGCTGGGTCCCCCGGTGGGCGGGGCTTATGGAGGTCGGGCGCTGGGCAAACCGGCTCCCGCTACTGTGTTGCGAGTTCGTAAGAAAACAAGGGCGCTCTAGGCGGGGCGTGTGACGCGGTCCTCCGCCTGCTGACGGCTGACTACAGCGGCCGGTGAGAGCGGCTCGGAGCAGACCACGCCCGCCCAGGCCAAGGAGGGAGGGTGAGTATGGGGAGACCCGGCCCAAGGGGCGGGCGCCCTAGGGCTGGGCGGGGTTCCTCACCTCCTCTCACGGTGACAGGGGGAGGAGCCGGGTGCGAGAACCGGGTCGTACGGGACCGAAGGGTCTGAGGCCGGGGAGTCATCGTAGAGTAGGCCCCAGTGGCTCTGCAGCTCCTGGGAAGGGAAGCCCTAGTGTTCTGATCCAGCGCTTGCTGGTTCCTCAGCCTTGACCTGGACTGGGCTTGGGACTGGGTGGGTTTCACAGACCACCCGTGTCACGATGCTTCTGGAAGAAGTCCGCGTCGGCGACCGGCTGAGTGGTGCAGCGGCCCGTGGCGACGTGCAAGAGGTGCGCCGCCTCCTGCACCGGGAGCTGGTGCATCCCGACGCTCTGAACCGCTTCGGCAAGACGGCCTTGCAGGTGAGGCCTGGCTGACAGCCCGCTCCCACACCGCATCCTTCCTAGTCTCCTGACCGGGGTTGGAGATCCCCTGAGCACCATTCCTTGTTTGCACCAATGTTGGGTGGGGTGGTGCGGGCGGGGTGGGGGAGGGGATGACTTTTCAGCTCTAAAGAATTCCTAGTCATCAAGCCTAGAAGATTCAGTTTCGCTGCAGACCTTTATTCCGCGGGTGGGTTGGGGTTCAGCTTCTTTTCATGCCAGTCCTTGGGGACAGCTCATTTCTTGGGACTTCTAAAAAGACATTCGATCTCAGAAAAGTAGGAGATAGCCATTTTTTGTAGGAGTCCTTTTTAAGGGTCTCTGGTTATTTGGGGGTGAGGAGACGTCTTCATTTCTGAAGGTGGTGTGGATTTTTTTTTTCAATCTTCTGAGTGTCCCAGTTACAAAAATTCCCTATTGCTTGAAGACCCCATAATGTGGGGTGGCATTTATGGGGGGGTTCCACTTCTACATGGATGCTCATACATTCTGAAGATCATGCCGATGTCTAAAGTCCCTGGACAAAGGGGACCCAAATTCCCTAGAGCATCTTTTTTTGGCAAAAATTCTCAATAGTTCTCAGAAGATGGGTGGAGTTGCATTACCTGAGGGATTTAGCAGTTCTAGGATCTCCCATAGCCCTGTTCCTGAGAGAGGCTCCTGGTTCCTTGAGAGTTTTCTTTTTGTTGTTGTTTGTTTTGCTTTTTTTGTGACAGTGTTCCTAAGATAGCTTAGGAACCTGTCCTAGAATTTGCTCTGTAGACCAGACTGGCCTCGAACTCACAGAACTCACAGAGATCCACCTTCATCTGCCTTCCAAGTGCTGGGATTAAAGGCGTGTGCCACCACCGCCCAGCTACTTCAGAGTTTTTATCTTCACTTCCTTTCCCCATTCCCCTTCCTTTCTATTCTCTTTGTTTTGTTTCTTCTTTATTACTTTTTTTTATTATTATTATTTCTGAGAGGTCTCACTCTGTATATCAGGCTGGCCTTAAATTTGAGGCTATCCTCCTATTTGGGCCTTCCAAGTGCAGGGATTACAGGAGTGGTCCCAATGCCTGGCCCCTTAAAGTTTCATGAGAGTCACTTTTGTAGTTAGGGTCTTTTCTATCTTCAGTGAGCCTTGGGTGTGCGTGACCTGGGTCCTAAACAGCTCCCTGGATGGGGGGAGGGCTGTCTTTCCTGGGGTGTCCCTGTTCACTGAAGGACCCCTCACTGGCACTCTGGATTTGTTTTCCAGTGGGAACCTCCTAACTTTCTGCTCCCTACCCCCATAGGTCATGATGTTTGGAAGTCCAGCAGTTGCTCTGGAACTCCTGAAGCAAGGCGCTAGCCCCAATGTCCAGGATGCCTCTGGTACCAGTCCAGTGCACGATGCAGCTCGCACCGGGTTCCTGGACACCTTGAAGGTCCTGGTGGAGCATGGTGCTGATGTCAATGCCCTGGACGGCACTGGTTCGCTCCCCATCCATCTGGCGATACGAGAGGGCCACGCCTCCGTGGTCAGCTTCCTAGCTCCCGAATCTGATCTCCATCACAGGGACGCTTCGGGTCTCACCCCCCTGGAGTTGGCCCGGCAGAGAGGGGCTCAGAACCTCATGGACATCCTGCAGAGGCACATGGTGATCCCAGTGTGACCCGGGGCCACTGTCTCCAGCCAGGGAGCCTCTCAGAGTTAAGAGTCAACAAAAGGAGGAAAGAAACTTTCGCTCCTCACTCCTTCCATTGAAGAAAGGAGTGGGAGGAGCTGTCTGTGGTTTATTGGTGTTGGTTTCTTGAGTGAGTGTGTTTGGGGGACGTTTCTCTTTGTTTTTCTCATTCCATTTGGTGTGTTTGACAGAGAAGGGGCTCCTACCGGCAACAGCCACCTAAACGGTTCAGTTTTCCCTGTACCTGGCTGCGGAGACCTCAGGGCAGAGGTTTAAAGCCCTTGCCTCAGAGTGAGGTCATCACCTCCTGAACTCCTGGAAGCTGGTGACCTTGGCAGGCTGTGCACAGAGACCTGAAGTGTGAGCCACCTACTTTGGGCTTGGGAGGGGGGAGGGGAAAACATTTGGAATCAGTTAAAAGAATAGTGAGTGTTAATCTTTTTCTTGGAAGTTTGTTTTCCAGTCTGTTGTACAGAGTTTGAAATATATATATTTATTGCTTTATGGAAAGAAACTGTTTTGTGTGATCATTTAATGTTTTGGCTCATTACTTTAAGACTTAGGCATGATGACGGTGAGAATGACTTTTGATTTGGGAGTCTGGGATGGGGTATTCGGAGTTTCAGGACGTGGGTGTGATGAAACTGGGGGGATGGCGTGGCTGTGGGAGTTGTGGGGCGAAGGGACGACACGGTCATTCCCAGGGCGTCAGGGTAACTGAGCTGGGTGGGGCAGCTGTCGGGTGCTGTCGGAACGGAAGGGAGGCAGGAAACCGCGAGTGGAGAAAGGGGGCCCCAGATGTCAGCTGGGTGCCGGGAGCCGGCAGGGTGGAGGAGGGTGGGCGGTGGCTTGTGGCTTTTCCCCGCAGAGGCTTGGCCCGTGGGTGTGGCCTGCAAAGCAAAGGCCAACAGGATCCCGGAAGGGTCGGGGGTGGAGCCAGGTGCGTCGGTCGGGGACCTGCTCCTTTAAGAGACGTTCTCAGCGGGCGTGCCTAGAAGAGGTCGCACGGGGGAGGGGAGGGTTGCGCGCGTGCGCACTAGGCCGCACAGCCGCCATGCCGGAACCACACGGCTCTGCGTCCCTGAGGGTGAACGCAGCTTTTGCCGCACGCTACAGCCGTTACCGGGAGCGTGAGGAACTGCAGCGGCGTGAGTGAGGGGCGCCTGCGCAGGCCGGGATGTGGGGCCCTGGGGGAGGGTGCATCAGGTGATGGTGGCTGTGGGGAACCCGTGTGTACCCCACAGTGAAGGATCGCTATGGGGATCCGGACGGCGGCGGCGACTCCAGCTCCGAGTCTGACTCCAGCGACGAGCATGTGGTAAGGTTCTGCCACCAGGCTTCCCATCTTACCTAGATGTACTTGGGGCTTTCCCTGACCCGGCTGGGTTGTCTGGGAGCGTTCAAGACCCGCCTCCATCCTTTGAGTGACAGGCATTTCCCCCCAGCCCAGGAATCACCCTTCTTTCTGGAAGAGAGCTCAAACCTCCCACCCACTGAGCTCTCGCTGGGGTGCTATATCCTAACCCCTTGAGTGACAGATAGTCCCTTCCTAGTAGTCACTAAATCTTCCTGCTTTCCTTACTTGGCTTCAAGCCTCAAGCCTCGCACAGCACTCCTACTTAGATACACAGAGGGAGTCTGGCCCTAAGCTCATAGGGTCACACGGGCACATCCCAAGACCTGCATCCCAGTCCCTTGAGAAACAAGCAGCGTTCTCCCTGTACCTAGGGAATTACCAAATCCTCCCTGCTTCCCCAAAAGGACAGAGCCCCTTACCTTAATCACATAGGGGCTATGGGAACGTTAGGACCACTAGTTCCTTGAGTTACCAGCAGCACCCGCCCCATGCCTAGAAGACACCAAATCCTCACTACTTGAATCCAGGCCACCCATCAATTTGCAGGAGTAGCTTCCCCTAACTCAGTAGAGTCCCAAGGCAGTTCCAAGACACTTCCCCCATCCCTTAAGTGACAGCCAGTGCCTTACCCATCCCTAGGGATTGTCACATCTCCTGTGCTATGTCTTATCACTTTATCCTCCATCATCACAGATTGACCCCACATCTTGATTAGTGGTCCAACCCTTCTGTCCCCTAGGGAGCACTCTTCCCATTCCCCATGGAGCAGCCCTGTCTGTCCACAGCAGCTTTAACCGTGGCCTTCTAGTGATCCACCCAAGAGCACTCCCAACGCACCTGCTCTGTTGCCCAGCCTGTCCTTTTCAGGACAGACCTCCTTGTCCCGCTCTCTTTCTGCCCACATGCGCCCAGCGTCATACCTGCCTCTCTTCATCCGACTCCTCTTCCTCCCCCACGGGTCCCTGCTGTATCTGTCCTCCTCACCAGCCCCTACTCACGCTGTGCCAGCCTTCCTTCTGACGTCAGCTCCACTCCTTTTCCTGCTCTAGGAATTTGACCCCCAGCAGGAGAGAGACTTTTACAGGACCCTATCCTTGCTGAAGAAAAAGGACCCCCGAATTTACCAGAAAGATGCTACCTTCTATCAGAGGACAGGTATGGAGGGGGCTGCTTCTCTAAGTACCACAATGTTGATGGAATTCAATTGTTTCCCATCCTGAGTGAAGTGGCAGACACCACAGTGGCGGTGAATAGGCCATAATCCCATCGCTGGGGAGGCAGAGGCAGGCGGGTCTCTGATTTTGAGGTCAGCCTGGTCTACACAGAGTGAGTACAGGACAGCCAGGTTATACAGAGAAACCCTGTTTGAAAAGTCCAAACAAAGCAAAGTGAGTGGATGCATTTGAGGAATGTCACGGGCAAGGTGACCTCTGGCATCCACGTGCACTTAAGAAAGCTATCTCTATGAATTTATAAGTCTAAAATACCAGGCCAGAAATGCTTGCTTGCTTATTTATTTATTTATTGAGGTCATTTCTCAAGCCGGGCAGTGGTGGTTCATGCCTTTAATCCCAGTACTCGGGTGGCAGAGGCAGGCTGATCTCCGTAAGTTCGAGGCCAGTCTGGTCTACAAAGTGAGTTCTAGGACATCTCCAAAACTACAGAGAAACCCTGTCTCAAAAAACAAAAACCAACAACAACAAAAAAAAAGGATCATTTCTCATGTAACTTAGACTAGCTTCTAACTTATTATGTAGCCAAGAATGTGAATGAACTTCTGATCCCCCTGCCTCCACGCTCCTGAATACTAGAATACTGAATAGATGTGTGCCACATAACTGAAACTGAACAAAGAGCCTCGGACTTGATAGGCAAACATTATCAATTTAGCTATATCTGCACCTAAAGATTTTGTTTGGTTTATTGTTTTTTTTTCTTTTGTACATAGTGAGTTTTAGTCTAGCCTGGGCTACATTATACTCTGTCCCTGGAAAAACAAAGGGTAGAATTAGGATGGTTTACGATTTTACAATTGGAAGTGACTGGCAGGGATTCAGAACTCACGTCTGCTCCCAGCCCTGCCCATGGGATTCTCCGCCTGGGGAAGAGGGCAGTTAGGGCAACTACAGGTATCTTTTCACTGGCCCACAGCCGAAACCTCGTCTTCAGAGAGTGAGGAGGAGCCAGCAGCCTCGGGCAAGCAGAAGAAAGTCGAGCCCATGTACCTGAAGGACTATGAGAGGAAGGTCATCTTAGAGAAGGAGGGGTAAGGAGTCCCTCTGCCCACCTGTTAGCAGCCAGCTCTCTGGGGACCATGAAGTGTTTTGGGGTGGTTTTGCTGGTGGTGGGTTTTTGTTGTTGGTTGTGGTATTTTTTTTTTTTTTTTGTTTTGTGACAGGGTTTCTCTGTGTATCCTTGGCTGTCCTGGAACTCACTCTGTAGACCAGGCTGGCCTCGAACTCAGGGATCCATCTGTTCCTTCCTCCTGAGTTCTGGGATTAAAGGCATGTGCCACTATATCTGATCTTTTTAACATTCTTAATTTTACTTATTCATCATTCTTTTTAATTTTCTTCTTACTTTATGTGCATTGGTGTTTTGCCTAAATTTATGCCTGTGTGAGGATGCCAGATCCCCTGGAATCAGAGGTATAGAGAGTTGTGAGCCACCATGTGGGTGCTGCGAGTTGAATCAGGACCTCTGGAAAAGCAGCTAGTACTCTTAGCTTCTGAACCATGCCTCCAGCCCCCAATTTAACATTCTGAATTTATTTATTTTCCATAGTACATGTTCAAGTTGGATAAATTCTGGAGTCTGTTCTCCACTTCCACCATGTGGGTGCCAGTGATCAAATCTCAAGTCTGCAGGCTTGGCATTAAAAGCCTTTACCTGAGCTGGGCAGTGATGGTGCACGCCTTTAATTCCAGCACTCAGGATGCAGAGGCAGGTGGATTTCCATCAGTTTGAGGCTAACCTGTTCTACAGAGTGAGTTCTAGGACAGCTAGGACTACACAGTGATATTCTGTCTCAAAAAAACAAACAAACAGGGCTGGAGAGATGTCTCAGAGGTTAAGAACACTCATTGACTGCTCTTTCAGATATCCTGAGTTCAATTCCTAGCAACCACATGGTGGCTCACAACCATCTATAATGAGATCTGGTTCCCTGTTCTGGCATGCAGGCATACTTGGAGACAGAATGTTATATACATAATAATAAATCTCTTAAAAAACAAACAAACAAACAAAAGCCTTCACCTGCTGAGCCATCTTTCCAGCTCTATTTATTATTATTGTAGGGAGAAGAGTGACTGGGCCCATGTGCTCATGCCACAGTATGTATGTAGAGCTCAGAGGACAGCTCTGGTATCCATTCTCTCCTGCCTTTATATGGGTGGGTCCCAGTTCTCAAATTCAGGTCCTCTGGCTTGCATAGCTTGGGAGGCAGAGGCAGACTGATCTCTGCTAGTTTGATATTAGCCTGGTCTTCATACTAGACCAGCCAGGGCTACCTAGTGAGAGCCTGTCTGCAAAAAAGAGAGAAGAAAAGCCCAAGACTACATAGTAAGGGGAATCCCTTGGAGCAGAACCTCAGTGTTCTGCCCTCAGTCTTAGGCCCCTCCCACCAGGAGCTCAGAGCAGTTCCTCACCGCATGGGGACAGAGACAGTAGGGCCACTGAGAATATATATGTAGGGCTGTGTACTGCTAAACCCATTGCAATTAGAAATCACTGAAGATTGAGGCCAAACATGGAGATGCTCAACTCTAAGAACTCAAGAGATAAAAGTAGGAAGATGGAGGGGGCTCAAGAGCTGGCTCAGTGGTTAAGAGTACTGAACTATCTTCCAGAGGATCCAGGTTCAGTTCCCAGCACCCATATGGCAGCTCCAGCTGTTTCTAACTCCAGTTCCAGGGGACCCAACATCCTCACATAGACATACATGTAGGTAAAACACCAATGCATGTGGAATAAAAAAGTAAAAAATAAATAAAAACTTAGAGTCAGGCTGTGGTGCTGCACGCCTTTAATCCCAGCACTTGTGAGGCAGAGGCAGATGGATCTGTTGAGTTTGAGGCCATCCTGGTCTCCATAGTGAATTCCAGGATAGCCAGAGAAATACAGAGAGAGAAACCTTGTCTTTAACACACACACACACACACACACACACACACACACACACACGAAAACAACAACAACAAAAAGAAAGTAGGAAGATGGAGAGTCTGGGCCAGCCTCCACTGTGTGGTGGCCTGTGGGAGGATTAGCAGGTAATGGTGCTTCAGTTCCTGAACTGACCCCCACATGCACATGTGGCCTGCATACATACACACATTAAACACACAATAAATAAATTTAAATTAAAATTTTTATCTTAGGCTAGAGAGATGGTCTTTTGTTTTGAGACAGGGTTTCTCTGTAGCTTTGGAGCCTGTCTTAGAACTAGCTCTTGTAGACCAGGCTAGCTTCGAACTCACAGAGATCCTCCTGCCTCTGCCTCCCGAGTGCTGGGATTAAAGGCGTGTGCCACCACCTCCCAGCTAAGAGAAGGTCTTTTTTTCAAGAAGACCAGGATTCGCTTCCTAATCCTCAGGCCAAGCAGATCACAACCGCCTGTGACTCCAGCACTAAGGGACCCTCTACTTTTGTCCTTGTCAAGTACTGCACTTCCATGCACAACCCCACCAGATACACACACACACACACATGATGAAAGAAAGGAGAAACATTTTTAATGTTTTTCAAAATTGGAGAGATGACCCAGCAATTACGAGTGCTTTTTGTTCCAGAAAGTGTTGGTGCACACCTTTAATTCCAGCACTTAGGAGGCAGAGGCAGGTGGATCTCTTGAGTTTGAGGTTAGCCTGGTCTGTAGAGCGAGTTCTAGGACAGCCAGAGCTACAGAGAGTGATCCTTTGAGGTGAGGGGAGTGAGGAGTGTTTGCTGTTATTCCAGAGGACACAAGTTCAATTCCCAGCATCCAAATCAGGCAGCTACCACTTGTCTGTAGTTCCAGCTCCGGGGGATCTAACACCCTCTTCTTACCTGTACAGGCATCCACACACATGTAGCATATAAACATATGCACATATACATAAGTAATATTAAAAAACACAGGGTCGGTGCTCAGCTGTAAAGAGCACTGACTGACTGCTTCTCCAGAGGACCTGGGTTCGATTCCCAGCACCCACATGGCAACTAACAACCGTCTGTAACTCCAAGATCTGACACCCTCGCACAGACATACATGCAGGCAAAGCACCAATGTACATTAAAAAAAAAAATAAGAAGAATAAATAATTTAAAAAATACAAGGGGCTGGGCGGTGGTGGCGCATGTCTTTAATCCCACCACTTGGGAGGCAGAGGCAGGCGGATCTTTGTGAGTTTGAGGCCAGCCTGGTCTACAAGAGCTAGTTCCAGGACAGGCACCAAAAACTATAGAGAATCCCTGTTTTGAAAAAATCCAAAAAAAAAAAAAAGGGGTGGGGCTGGAGAGATGGCTCAGTGGTTAAGAGCATTGCCTGCTCTTCCAAAGGTCCTGAGTTCAATTCCCGGCAACCACATGGTGGCTCACAACCATCTGTAATGAGATCTGGTGCCCTCTTCTGGCCTGCTGGCATACATGTAGACAGAATATTGTATACATAAAGAGGAAAGAAAAGAAAAGGAAAATATTGTGAAGTAAAAATGCATTTATAACTAAAGAGTTCTAGCCAGTCTGTGGAACACATACCTCTAACCCCAGCACTCAAGAGACAGGAGTAGGAGAGTTGCCATAAGTTTGAGGTCAGACTAGTCAGGTAGCCAGTTACAGACCAGGTAAAACTACGTGCTAAAACCCTGCCTTGGGAGCAAGGGTGGGGTAGACTAAATGACCCTGGGTTAGAACACTTACCATTAAAGCTAGAGCCATGTTAAATGTTGGGCATGGCCAAGCATGTACTTGTCACCCCTATGGATTGCAGGAGCTTGGTGGAGCAAGCCTCACTGCAGCAATGAGCAATGAGAAAGGCTGTCTCAGAGTAACAGTGGAGGAGGGCTTGGTGTGGTGGCACAGCCCTTCAATCACAGCGCTCTGGAAGTAGAGGCAGGGGACTGTCAGCTCTAGGCTACTGTGGTCTACATAGTGAGTTCTAGGCCAGTCAAGACTACTTTTGTCCTTTATGGCTCTCTATTTTTTTCTATTGTTTTTGACACAGCCTCTGCAGCCATGTACATGCAATGTACCTACACATACACACGCACACACGCACATTACATACATACACTTTTATAAATACTTATAAAAGATTTCTTTGGGAAAAGGAGATACTAAATAGACATCAGTGCCTAGTAAAGCATTTGTGAAGTCAAGACATTGTTGAGCTCCTGTGCCTGAGCACTGCATGCTAAACTTTGTATGGTTCTTTGCACAGCAAGTATGTTGAAGAGGACAACTCTGATGGGGAGACTTTTGACCAGAGGCTCAAGGTGGGTAGAAAAACGGCTGGCCAGGGGCTTGAGGGCTCATAGCTGGCTTGAGACCCACATCAATTCCTCTTCTGCAGGAAACATCCTCGAAGAGCTACGTAGAAGAACAAAAGCAACTGAAGGAAAGGTGAGCTTGGGTTGGGGTTGGTGGCAACGGGCGCAAGAACTAAGTGGGGATAGGACAGCTGCTGCAGTACCAGCAGCATACACCCACAGTGTCCCTGAGCGTCTCAGAGCTAAGGGCTGGTCGTGCACCAGTGCTGAAGTCTCTTCCATGGCGTGTGTAGCTTCCGAGCTTTCGTGGAGGACAGCAGTGATGAGGACAGTGCTGGGGAAGGTGGCTCTGGTTTGCTGCGGAAACACACTAAGAGTAGGGAAGAAAAGGTTAGTGCCTGGGATCTGCTGGGACACCTGAACTGGAGACGGGGCAGCTGGACTCGTGAGGAGCTCACTGCTGGCTTTCCACAGGCCCAGGAGGAAGTAGACTACGTTGAGTGGCTAAAGGGCCAAAAGGAGATCCACAGCTCTGAGACCTTGAAAGAACTGGTGAGTCCTCAGATGTGGTCCCCGGGGCCGAATTACCTGGTACAACTTTGTCTCACCCTCCACTTCCAGGTACCCAAGGACACTTGAGGGACTGGGGTGTGGCTCAGTGGTAGAGCATCTTACCTGAGCCCTCCAGTGAGCAGCTGGTCGTGGCTCGAGGGTAGTGCCTACCTAGCATGCACAAGCCCCTGGGTTCTGTCCCCAGCACCAAAAACAAAGGCACATTCATTGAAGATAAACATGAACAATTTCTGTGCTTCAGTTTCTCAGTGAATAAAATGAGGCAAACACAGGCCAGGTGTGGTTGTCCACATCTGTAATCTCAGTGCTCAAGAGGCTAAGACAGGATTGCAGTTAGTGCAAAATCAGCCTGGGCTACACAGCGAGACCTGATCCCAAAACGGGAAAAGGCACAGAATGGTGCTATTCTATCTGCTCTAGGTCAACTATGAAATTACAATTCTTGACGTCCCTCCCCAAGGTACTGAGCTTGTTACACCCTCTCTGCCCATAGACACACCTCAAGGAATACTGGAACAGCCCAGGACTGGATGAGGGGGAACAATTCCTGAGGGATTATATTCTCAACAAACGATACGAAGAGGAGGAGGAGGAGGAGGAGGAAGAAGAAGAAGAAGAAACGGAGGACGGGTGAGCAGCCACCTCCTCTTCCCAGCATGTTCCTCAGTTACTCTCCGGCATCCAGGCCAGGCAACAACGGGCACTGAGCTTGGGTTTTATTTTTTTGGTTTGTTTTTTTGAGAGGTTTCTCTGTGTAGCCCTGGCTATTCTGGAGCTCGATCTGTAGATCAGGCTAGCCTCAAACTCACAGAGATCAGCCTGTATCTGCCTCCCAACTGCTGGGGTTAAAGTTGTGCACCACCAACTGCCTGGCTTTTTTTTTTTTTAATTATTATTTCTAATTTCTTCATTACGTTTATGTGTTTGCAGGGGTGGGGCTTCACTCGTGGGAGTCAGTTCCCTCCTTCTACCATGTGGTCCCATCAGAAGGAACTCAGGCTCTAGGGCGTCAGCACACACCTGCTGAACCAGCTGACCAGCTCATTCATTGTAGAGTTCTTGTGGGGATAAAACAAGCTGGTGTCTGACCCGGGATCTTTGGTGTTCCTGAGCCTTATAACTCCATCATGTCCTTCAGGGTTCCTGGACCCCCAGTCCAGCTGGCAGTAGACGACTCCTCGGATGAAGGGGAGCTATTCCTGAAGAAGCAGGAAGACTTTGAACACAAGTACAACTTCCGCTTTGAGGAGCCTGACTCAGCCTCGGTGTGTGCCAAGGCCTGGGTCAGGGAGGACATGGCTGCCCAAGGGTCTGGAGCTTCAGCCCCATATGATCTCTGAAGTCCCTCTGGGCTCCTCTCCTGCCCACAGGTCAAGACGTACCCACGTAGCATTGCATCATCTGTGCGTCGCAAGGATGAGCGCAGGAAGGAGAAGAGGGAAGAGACTAGGGAGCGGAAGAAGAGGGTGAGTGTGGCTAGTTATGGCAGTGCGTGCCAAAGATTCCCAGCCCTCCAGAGCCAAGGCACAGATACTGAAAATTTTGGGCCTGCCCCAGCTAAGTCGAGAGTTCAAGGCCAACCTGGGGAACAAAGTTACAGAAGAAAAAGAAGATAGTGGTGCATACCTTTAATCCCAACACTCAGGAGGCAGAAGCAGGAGAATCTCTTGAGTTTTAGGTCATGATGGGCTATGTCAAAATAATAATAAAATAAATAGTAAAACTAAGCTGGCATGGTGCTAGTCACCTGTATTGCCAGTACTGGGAGGCAGAGGCAGGGCACCACAAGCTCAAGGCCAGCCTGGTCTACAGAAAGAGTTCTATGCCATCTTCAGCTACTCAGTGGCTAGAACACTAGTGTGCGCAAAGCATTGGCTTTCGCCTAAGCACTGAAAGGATCCCTGCAGGAACCAGGCATAGCAGACAATGCCTGTCTTCTCAGAGCTCAGGACCTGGAAGCAGGAGTATCCTTAGTTCAAGGTCAGCCTGAGCTACCTGAGAGTCTGTCTCAAAGAAAATGGGAAACTGCTTGTATTGGGAGGCCCCGTCTGCAAGGTTCTGCCTCTCAGGAATGCTGAGCTTCTTTGTCCCACAGGAGAAGGCCAGGAAGCAGGAGGAGCTAAAACAGTTAAAGAACCTAAAGAGGAAGGAGATTCTGGCCAAGCTGGAGAAGCTGCGGCAGGTCACTGGCAATGAGACACTGGGCCTTGAGGAGCAGGACCTGGAGGATGACTTTGACCCTGCCCAGCATGACCAGCTCATGCAGGTATGACTGCTCGGGAACTTGTTCGTGGGACCAGAGGTCACCTCCTGGCTATGTGCTCTCAAGAAATGACTTGACCTCTCAGGACCTTTCCCTTGCTTTAAGGTAGGCCTACTGGAGCACTGCCTTGGACCAAGGAAAGGACTGGAAGGGCTGGCCCGAGAGGAATGGTGGGCTACACACAGGGCTCCTGCATGACTTCAAGGCCTGCCTGGGATACATAGTGGACTGGCTAAATAAAATCTGGAGAGGGGTTGGCATGTGAAGGGAGGGGCATGGTTCAGTGGTAGAAACCTGCCTACAGTCTCCCAGTGAGGGTCTGGGGCATGATTATGGTAGAGCAACTCCCTCCCTAGCTTTGGGTTCTAACCCCAAGTGCCAAAACAATTGAGGTGTGGGGAAAAAACCCACCCAAACTAATGAATGACCCAGGTTAGCACATGGCACATGCAGTCAGTTGTTTTCTTAGTGACTGTGGGGCTGGGAGGCTATAACTCAGCCACTACCTGTTGGCTATCAGGAGCGCTCCAGACAGTACACTAGATACAGAAAATGGTCACAGTTCTGTCAGTCTGACGTCGTGCAAGGAGGATAGGAGTTTGAGTCATGGACATGTTATCAGGATGTCTTCTGTTGTTTTGAGAAAAGAATCTCACTACGTATCCAGGCTGACCTCCATCTTACCACCTCCTGTTCCTGCTTCTCGGGTACTCAGGGTTGTAGGTGTGTGCCACCATGCCTACCATTCTGTAGCCTAGGCTAGCCTGCTACTTATCTCCTGGGCTCGGCCTTAGTGCGAAGTATAGGTGTGTACCAGATCTAGTGTAGGTAGGATCTTGGATGATGACAGCTCAACTGTGTCCTGACTAATGACTAGGTCACAGGTGATGGGCACAGATGACAGGGTTGAGTCCTGCAGAGCTAGAACACAGTATAGTTGTGTGAAATGCAACCTAGACAACAGGTGGCCATGTGGAGGGTTCCAGCACACAGGAGACCTTTTCAGGGAGCAAGGTCTTGGAAGGCTCAAGAGCCCCACAAGTTGGGCATGAGTTTATAATCCTAGCACTTAGGAATCTGAAACAGAAGGATCACCAGCCTGGGTTAAAAGACTGTCTCATTAAAAGCAAAAAATTACCATAATATACTTGTAATCCCTGCACTCAGGAGATGGGGCAAGTGGATCACAGTGTCAAGGCTAGCCTCTACTACGTAGTGAGTTTAGGCCAGCCTGGCCTACATGAAACCCTGTCTCCTAAAACCAAACAGTAGACTGGTGAGCTATGCTACCATTGGCATGGAGAAGCTGAGCTGCAAGTGTGTGGATTCTGCTGTCTTAGGCCTGGCTTTTCCTTGCAGAAATGCTTTGGAGATGCCTTCTATGGCACGGCGGAGGAAGAGAAGCCACAGTTTGAGGAAGAAGAAGGCCTCGAAGGTGCGTGTCCTTACAAAGCTAGGGGACCAAGGCTCAGGTATGTAACCTATGTGCTGTCCTTACTTTGCCTTCTGTGGAACCAGATGACTGGAACTGGGACACATGGGGCGGACCTGAACAAGACGGAGGCTGGAGTCAGCAGGGGCTGCACTGTGAGGACCCTGACTTTAATGTAAGTACCACTGATCTGAGGTCCAAGTAGGGTGCAGTTGGCAGAGCAGATTATTTCCATGAGATGGAGCTCAAGGCTTGGCTGCACAGCATGTTTGAGGCCCGCATGGGCTGTGAGACCTTAAGGACAGTGAGTGTACAGAGGGTGTTTAGAACTGGCCTGATTTGACCAGCGCTTCCTGACAGATGGACGCTGACTATGACCCCAGACAACCTCGGAAGAAGCTTCGTGAGGCCCCCTCCACAGGCAAGAAGAAGCGCAAGTCTCCCTTTGCAGCTGCAGTGGGGCAGCAGAAACCCACGTTTGACCCTGGTAAGGTACAAGGCATGATGGGCAGCATGGGAGCATGGCTCCCAGGGCCTTGAACATGCAACACCCTGGCTGTATCTCCTGAGCAGGGGACAAGACCTTTGAGGAGTACCTGGATGAATACTACCGGCTGGACTATGAGGACATCATCGAAGACATGCCTTGTCGCTTCAAGTACCGCACTGTGGTGCCCTGTGACTTTGGGCTCAGCACCGAGGAGGTTAGAACCAGGGCTGGCAGGGAAAGTAGAGAAGCCCAGAGAATGGGGAGGTGAATATTCACTGTGGAGAGGCAAGGTCTGGACTTCAACTAAGAAGAATTAAATAGTGCTAATGTAGGCCAGCATTAGAGAGGGTGGTGTGGGTAGGGTACTACGGTGAATTACAAGCTAGCCTGAGCTGTGCAGTGACTTTCAAAAAAAGAGCCGGCATGGTGGTACAAGCAGGAGAATCAGGAAATCCAAGGCCAGCTTGAGCTACATGAGACCCTGCCTCAAAAACAGGAAATACTAAACTCAGTTGTCCCCAACTCTGAGTGACTGAGGCTTGAGGCACACCCCAGAACCACACAGCAGACACCTTCTTCCTCATGCAGATCCTTGCAGCTGATGACAAGGAACTGAACCGCTGGTGTTCCCTAAAGAAGACCTGCATGTACAGGTGACAGCAGGGGATGGGGATGGGGGAGCCCGCCAGTCTGAACAGCTTCTGGAACACCCCTGACCCACAGGTCAGAGCAAGAAGAGATGCAGGAGAAGCGGGCGTACAGCCAGAAGGCCCAGAACTTGTGGAAGAAGAGACAGATCTTCAAATCACTGTGCCAGGAAGAGTAAGCACGGGCCTGGGGAGGATGGTAGCAGCAGGGCCAGCTGACACCCAGCTGTGGCATCTTTAGACCAGTTACTGTTCCTCTCAGTAAGGTCACTTTATGGCTCAAAGACTGAGCTCATGCATGACATACTCAGAGTAAGGATCAGTGGACCTGGACATGTGGTACACACCTGTAGTCCTAGCACTAGGGAGGCAAAGGCAGGGTTTATGAGTTTGAAGCAAGCCCGACTCCACAGCTAAAGCTTGTCATTATGGGGTGAAGACTGTGCTTATTTCATTAAAGACTGGGCCTGAATAGTCCTGGCTGTCTTTGGCGTTCCCTATGTAGACCAGGATGGTCTCCCTCTGCCTCACAAGGCTAGGATTGGAGGTGTATGCTACCACATCTGGTGAGACTGTTTAGCATGATTCAAGTCCCGAGTTTCATCCAAAGCCTGAACAGAGTAATTCTTAGAAGCACCTTACAGGCTTGTTAGCTGTTGTAAGGATGACTGTCGTTCCTTACTAGACTCAGTTGGGACACACTCTTACTGTACTTAAGTTACAGGAGCTGACTAACATAAATGGCTTCAGCTAGTCCAGCTAATTTGTAGCTGTCATATTTATGACAGTTGTCTCAGGAAGCTGAGGCCATCGGGGTCCATAGTGAGACTATGGGCTGGAGCAGGGTTACCTGACAGTAGAAAGCCCCGGGCTCTATCCCAGCACTGTATAAACCAGAAGGATCTGAGTTCAAGGCCAGTGGTGTGGTCTACAGTAGTGAGCTCTGGGACAGCCAGAGCTATCTATATTAGTGAGACGGACTCAACACCTCAACCCCTCCCCCCCAAAACAAAGCAGGATCAGAAGTTAATGGGCATCTTTCACCATGCAAAGTTTGAGGCTAGCCTGGCTTATACGAGACCCGCCTCAAACAATGAAAATGTGGGGGATCGTTGCCTGTTTTGAACAGCAAGCTGACCTGAACTTTGACTTTTTCTCCTTTAGGACAGACATGCCCACAGAAGCCACAGGGAAGTCACGGGGCAAGGCCAACCCACAGGAACAGCTACCCATGCCTGATGGAACCTGTGGGAAGAGGCTCCAGTCTGAGAGCCAGGTAGCCAAGGAGTTGGCACATACAGCCAGCCCAGAGAAGCCAGCTTCCCAGAGGCAGAAAAACAAGAAGGCCAGGCTATTGGGCCCCACGGTGACACTTGGAGGTCACAAGTTCAGCCGACAGAGATTGCAGGCCTTTGGTCTCAACCCCAAAAGGCTGCACTTCCGCCAGTTGGGTCGCCAAAGGAGGAAACAGCAGAGCCACCCGTGAGAGCCACAGGTTACCTCCACAACCAAGTTGTTGGCTATACACCTCCAAACCTGTCTAAATCTGGCTGCAGGCAAGGATGCTGCTGTCTCTTGTCAGTGTAAAACAGGCTGTAGGAGCTGTGTACAAGTCAGCCTGAAAAGTCAAGCAACCCCAGCATGTTCAAGTCTGTATTTTTATCAGCCTCCACCCAGCAGTCAGTCGGTTCTCCAGGACAGGGGCTTTGGGACCAGTGAGTACAGTGATCCAGTGCAGGCTACAGAACTTGAATCAGGCCCTGAGTGAGTGCCCTGGAGCCCACTCTCCATCCCTGGCTCCTAAGGGGGCTTGGGAGCAGCTAAAGGGCACAGCCCCAACCTGGGGGCCTAGACAGGTCTCAGCTGTGTTTGGGAGGATGGGGGACATGAGGACAGGGAATCCAGCACTGCCATCGGAGTTCCAGATCCCATACCTGACATGACATAAATAAAAAAATAAATAGTCTGGCATCTTTCCCCATCCCTTCCCACTATAAAAACACAAAGTCCTCAGAGCTGGGCCGTTTGGCCTTCAGGAGGCGTCCTGTGCAAGGCAGCCGCAATGTGGGCTGTGAGAGCTGGGTGCAGAGGGCATCCAGGCTGTGGTCCTGAGCGTGGCCCTCAGCCACAGTGAACATGGGGTATCGCTCTGTGGCTGAGGAGGAGCTGAGGATCTGCAGAAGGATGAAAGAGAGTGGTCTCAGTTCAGGGTCATCCAGAATCAGCTGCAGCAACTGAACAGTGCACAACCAACTGCTCAGCCTGTGAACAGCTGCCCTGGAACTAGTGGTGAGCACCCAGGTACCCTCCCCCCTACCCCAGCAGTGACCCAAGCTTTTCAGGCACCCTTCATTTTGCTCTCCTATTCTGGGCTGAGCTTCCTGGTGGTGGACAAAAGAAGTTTGATTGAAGAAGTCTACCTCGATGTCAAGCACAGACAATGTGCTACTGTCCCAGACCCATGTTTGTCAGCACATGGTAGGCAGGGACTCCACTGCTAAGACAGCCCCACAATTATAGCTTACCCTCATCAGCTCCGAGCAGAGAGTCTCAAACTCCTTCCTGTTCCCAGCGTAGAACCCGACGGTGCAGCTGGGGTCCATCTTGGCAAAGGCCATCTTGCGAGGTGAGGTGCAGTGAAAGGACTGGGCAGATGGGAGAGATTTGAGGTACCCCAATTTTGTGACTGTGCCTGCAGCTCCCACCCAAAGCCACCAGCTCACCTCCAGGGGAAAGTCAGCCTGGCTGACGTCCACAGTAGGCTGGCAGTAGTGGGGATCCAAGTAGAGCAGAAAGTCATCTGTGGGGGGTTGGGAGGGGCAAATGTAAACTGGGGTGGGAAGAGGAAGGCAGAAGGCTGTGACCCCGGAAAGGTACCATGGCTTACCCTGGTAGCCAATGAAGTACAGTGAATGCCGGGGCTTGCCCCCCATGATGCCCAGGCAGAGTTCTGACCGTAGAAGCTCCTGTAAGAGACAAGATAGCTGGCAGCTACAAAGCCAGGGGACTCACTGAGCAGCCACCATGCTAAACAAACTAGCCTGCCGGCACTGACATTCTAGAACAGAAACTTAGCTGCCAGATGTGAAGACTATGGGAAGGGCTACGTACCTTAAGAGGTTTTTAACTTTTGTTTTTCTAAGGGTTTCACTATGTAGTCCTCACTATCCTGGAACCCGCTGTGTAGAGCAGGCTGGCTTCAAACGCAGATATCTACCTGCCAAGTGCTGGTGGGCCGTATATGGGCCGTATATGTGTCTTATCTGTGCGTTGGTTATGCACCTTAGTGCAGTGTGTGAAAAGAGGGTGTTAGATTACGTGTGCTGTGAATCAAACCTGATCCTTTCCACGAGCAATGTTCCCTCCTCACCACTGAACCATCTCTAACCCAGTGGTTCGCAACCTTCCTAATGCTGTGACCCTTTAATACAATCCCTCATGCTCCCCAGCCATAGAATTATTTTCATTGCTACTTCATAACTGTAAGTTTGCTATTCTTATGAATTATTATTATTAATGGTTTTTCGAGACAGGGTTTCTCTATAGCTTTGGAGCCTGTCTTGGAACTAGCTCTTGTAGACCAGGATAGCCTCGAATTCAGAGAGATCTGCCTGCCTTTGCCTCCCAAGTGCTGGGATTAAAGGCGTGCGCCACCACTGCCTGGCATGAATAATTATTATTATGATGTAGATATCTGCATTTTCTGATGGTCTTAGGTGACTCCGTGACAACCCCCAAAGGGAATGAGAACCACTACTCTAACCACTTTTTTTTTTTTTTTTTTTTTTTTTTGTTTTGAGAGACAGGGTTTCTCTGTGGCTTTGGAGCCTGTCGTGGAACTAGCTCTGTAGACCAGGCTGGTCTCGAACTCAGAGATCTGCCTGCCTCTGCCTCCCAAGTGCTGGGATTAAAGGCGTGCTCCACCATTGCCCGGCAGCCACTTTTTTTTTAAAAGATTTATTTATTTATTATGTATACAACATTCTGTCTCCATGTATGCCCATACGCCAGAAGAGGGCACCAGATCTCATTACAGATGGTTGTGAGCCACCATGTGGTTGCTGGGAATTGAACTCAGGACCTCTGGAAGAGCAGCGAGTGCTCTTAACCACTGAGCCATCTCTCCAGCCCTCTAACCACTTTTTACCTTGTTTTTTGTTTTGGTTTTTTCTAAAATAGGACCTCACTTTGTAGGCCAGGCTGGCCTTGAACTCACAGAGATCCACCCGCCTCTACCTTCCAACTCTACCTTCCAAGTGCTGCGATTAAAAGTGTGTACCACCACTGCCCAGCACTTTTTTTTTTGATAGACTCGTTATAGCCAAGGCTTGCCTTAAACTTCTGATCTTCCTTGCATCCACTACCTCCCTAATACTAACTATAGTACCAGGAGTGTAGGAAGAGGACAGATTTTGAGTCGGTCTCCCTATGGAGCCCAGACTGGCCTTCAGCACTAGATTTTCTTATCTCAGCCTCCAGGCCTATAGGAGTATGACAGGACACCACACCAAGTTTTACTGAATTACTTTGGTGCTGGGAGGAAAGCCTGGCCTTGCAAATGCTAAAAAAGTGCTCTGATACAGCTCTCCAGACCCACTACACAGCCAGCACTTTTCATGGAGAGACTTGTCAGCAAAGAGCTAGCAGGGCTGGGTTTGTGTATGGGGAGTCTCCTGTGAAGGCAGAAGAGTGAAGGCCTTTGAGAAAGAATGTTGTGCAAGCCCGGCAATGATGGTACACACCTTTAATCCCAGCACTCAGGAGGCAGAGGCAGGTGGATCTCTGAGTTTGAGGCCAGCCTGGACTACAAGAGCTAGCTCCAGGACAAGCTCCAAAGCTACAGAGAAACCCTGTCTTGAAAAAAACAAAAGAATGTGCAAACACCACACTGGTCAGTGTAGCTGGGAATGAACAGTGCAGAGGGGTGAAGGTGACAGATGAAATGGTGCCTTCATCTTACAGAAGGAACTTGGTTGTCCTGAGTGCAAACATGCCAGGGGCTTTCTGGTTGAGCCTGTCATGCTGTCCCCTTTCCCTGAGAGACTTCTCTAGCTCCTCAGCTAATTTCTAGAAGGCCAAGGAGGGGCTTTCCTCTGGCTCCACTGGAACCACCTAGGCCCTTTAAAGTCCACATTGAAATGCCAACCTTTTTTGTTTTGTTTTTCAAGACAGAGTTTCTCTGTAGCCCTGGCTGTCCTGAACTTAGAGAGATCCTCCTGCCTATGTCTCCCGAAAGCTGGAATTAAAAGTGTATACCACAACTACCTGGCTCAAGTGCCAAACTTTTGTTGATAGGGCCTCCCTCACAGCTTAGGCTGCCCTTGAACTTGCTAAGTAACTGAGTTTGGCCTTTGAGTCTAGTTCCTCCTGCCTCAGCCTCTCAAGTGCTTGGATTCGGGAAGACAGGTCTGTTTTTAATAAGAAAATATATTTATTTGCTGGGGATTAAACTTAAGTGTGAGTGTGCAACCTGGCACAGAGCTCCACCTTGAGCTCCTTCCCTAATCTTCCAGAACATTCCAGCTTGTTCTCAAACAGAATGTTCACTCTATACAACACACTCAGAATTTGGCTCATTTCACTGGGTTTGAATCCCAGCCCCCAGGATAGTAAATGAATCAGCTGCAGCTATTTCATGACCTGCATTTGGTCCCCAGAACCTCTATCAAAAAGTATGGTAGAATGTGCATGTAATTGTCTCATAAAACAAGGTGGGGTGGGGAGATGGCTCAAAGGATAAAAGCACTTGCTGACAAACAAGGGCATGAGTTCAAAACATCAGTTCCTATGTAAAAACCAAGGTACACCCACACATGCCTGTAACCTGGTACTGTCGGGGCAGAAATGGGGACTGCTGGTTGCTACCCCAGCTCCAAGGCTAGTGAGAGACCCTGTCACAAAAAAAAAGCAGAGTGACAGAGTAGAAACCCTGTGTCTTCTCTCACTTCTGCATATACACACCACATAAATTTACATAGACACACACAACAGACAGGTCCAAAGAATGACACCCATGGTTGACCCCGACTGTTAAGTGTGGAGCCCCTAGGCAGAGGTGCACACCAGGAGACACCTACCTTCACACAGGGCACATACACGGGGTTAAGGGTCTCACCACCCAGTCGTACAGGCACCAGGATAACTACAGACTTCCACTCGGCTGTGGGGTCTGGCCACGACACCAGGCGTGCCACATCTGCCTTGTACACTGTGGGGATAGGGACATGTCAGCAGATCACTTTTCTACCCAGCCTTCAAGCCCCAGGAGCACACCAGAGTTGCAACCCTAGGTGAGCAAAGAATGCTCATCAGCAAAGAAAGTATTCCTGTATTCCTAGTGCACCAAGTTCCAGATAATCCTGGAGCCTCCAGGCGTTAAGAAAAAGAACGAGGACCTGAGGAGTTCATGTGTCCCAGACGGACCTAGAACTCTAGGTAGCCAGAATGACTGAGGCCTGACCATCCTGCCTCAAGTGCTGAGATTATAGGTGTGTGCCACCAAACTGGGCTTATACAGTGTTCAATATGGAACTCAAGGCTTTATGCATGCCAGGGAATTGCTCTACCAGCTGAGCCATAATCCTAGTAATGCAGGGATTCTGAGACGTACCAGCATGCCTCACTTTAAACCTGGGGTGTTGGGGATCAATTTCAGAGCTTTGTGTGTCAGTGTACATAAACCCTTTACCATTAAATCACATTCCCAGCCCCACCCAGCCCCTCATGTGTGGCTGGATATTCACGTGGGTATGGATGTCTATGCCTATGTGTGGACTCTTGAGGTCAGAAGGCAACCTTCAGTCTTGTTCCTCAGGACCACCCCACCTTGGTTTTTGAGACAAAGTCTCTGACTGGCCTGAGGCTGGATGCTGAGAGCCTCAGGGATCACCCAGTCTGCACCTGCTACAATGCCTAGACTCTGGTGATGGAACTCAGTTCTTCAGTTCTTTGCAACTGAGCTGTTTCCTTACTCCACACAAAAGTGCGTGTGCACACGCCTTGGTTTTGTTTTGAGACAGGGTTTCTCTGTGTAACAGCTCTGGCTGTTCTGGAACTCACTCTGTAGACCAGGCTGGCCTCTAAAGGAGTGCAACGGTTTTTGGTTGTGTTTGTTTTGTTTTTTAAGACAGGGTCTTGCTATGTAGCTCTGGCTGTCCTGGAACTCATGGAGACCAGGCTGGCCCAGAACTCACAAAGATCTGCCTGCCTCTGCCTCAAATATTAGGATTAAAGGTGTATGCCACCACTCCTGGCCCAAAAGGCTCCTTTTAAACTGCAATCTTCTACAGGCAGAAGGTCTGGAAGTCAAGGCTATTCTCTTAATTCTTACATATGACTTTGAGGCTAGGTTGGGCTATGAGACCCTAGCTAAACACATGCAAAGCTATATATAGTCAGCTGACCTGGAAGAAAACAACAGCTAACATCCGGTCAATCTGCTGTGAGCACTTTTTTTATTAATTCATTTGTATGTGTCAGTTCTCTTCCTTCAACCACAGGGGTTCAGGAATCCAAGCCACTTCCTCAGGCTCAGCAGCAAAAACCTTTGCCAAATGAGCCTTTACCTATCTGGGCCTTTTGTAAAAAAAAAAATGCATTACTGTGTGTCTGTATGTGACCATGAAGGGATGTACATTACACAGCACACAACTGGACGTTAGAAAACTCATGTGCAGGGTTAGACTCTAGCTGCCAGGCTTTGCCATGCCTTCACGCACTAAGCCATCTTGCCAACCCAGTAGTTTTTTGGATCACTGAGTCACTAAACCCTGACACCTGATGAGCTCAAGGAGCCCAGACTTCAGACACATCAGAATAGTTTTTAGTTAAGAGTGACCCGGGCTCATGGGACGGTCAAGCAGGTAAAGGCCCTGATGCCAAGCATAATGCCCCAGGTGTGATCTCTAGAACACACAGGAGAATACCCACTCCCCTACCATGTTATATGCACCATGACACAGGCCCACCCCAAACACACAAATAAATAAACGTAGTTTGTTTTTTAAGTGAGGTTGGCATGAAGAAGGGTGAAGAGAATTTCTCGTCCTGAAGCCCTCATCTGACTTTCTAGTTCTGCAGGAGAGGGAACCCTGACTACACCTCCACGGATTGTACCTAGAATCTATATCCAAATGCCCTCACTCCAGAACTTACATTAGACCCTGAGGAATGAGGGCCTGGGATAGCACTGGCTCCAGTTAGAAGCTTGCTCCCAGCCTCACCTGTGCAGTCCTGAGAGACGTACACCGCCAGGTGGGTGACCTCCGAGCAACTCTCCACAGCTTTCCTGAGGGCAGGAAAGCAGACAGGCTTGAGTCCCTGGGGTAACCAGCAGCCCCATCTGCCCTGCAAAGGATCTTACCTGAGGATGTGTGCCACCACAGAGGGCCCGTACCAGTCTCCTGCCTTCTTGCCAGAGCTCTGCCCATGTTCCACTAGCCGATGTAGCCCAAAGGGGGCCTGGGGATGGTCGGCAAACCAGGACACAATCCGCCGGTGCCAACGATCCTGCTCCATCTCCAGTGTACCCTGGGTCCACCGTGGGGGCACACGACGACCAGGCCCTTGGTAGCGGCTGGGAGAGGCAGGCCCTGGCATCTCAGAAGAAGCTACTCCTGTGCCCTCCACCCACCTCCAGTCTGCAGAAGAGATGAAGTTTGTAGTTAAAACATGTAGTGGGGGAGGGACAACCTTCCTATTCCCTCTTATTTGACATGTAATCCTAGCACTCAGGAAAGTTCCAAACTGACCTAACATTTTCAAACACACACAAAACTAATTTTTTAAAATAAAATTTTATTTCTTTTAGCTTTTGTACAAGGGTGTTTTGCTTCCAAGTATTTCAGAGCTCTGCGACAGCCTGGTACTCAACACCAGAAGGGGGTGCCAGACCCAGAAACTGCAGTTCCCTAGGGGTATGAGCTGCCATGTGGGTGCTGGGAATCAAACCCAAGTTCTCTGGAAGAACAGTAAATAATCTTACAGCTGAGCCATCTTCCAATTCCTAATTAGTTTTTTTTTTTGAGACAGGGTTTCTCTATGTAGCCTTGGATGCCCTGGAAAACTCTCTGTAGACCAGGCTGGCTTTAAACTCCCAGAGACCTGCCTTCCTCCACCTCAAGTGCTGGGCTAAAGGTGTGGTAGCACATGCTTCTTAATTTTTTGAGAAAGATTTTCATGTAGTCCAGGGAACTGAGCTTGCACTGCTGTCTCTAGGGACTTGCTTCATGCCCAACTGAAGTCTTACTTTACTGACACACATACATACATACACACACACAAACAACTCACCTCTAGGCAGAAAATGCAAGAGCAAGCCCTGGGCCAGCATCATCTGACCACTTCGTAACATACATCCCCAGCCACAGTCTGAGGTCAGGCTGCCCCCAGATAAGGGTGGGAAGTCCCGGCGATATGTAAGCCATAGTCGAGATACAAAGTCTCTTTGAAACCGCTGGATGTCACCTATGAGAGTCAACTAGTCAGCTTGTCGACCAAGGAGAACCCCATGAGAGACCCCCCTCAACCCTCGCCCCAGGTTGGACATCTCACCCTCTCCCTCGAAATGGTAGCGTCGCCCACAGAGGTGAACAGTAGAGATCTTGCTGAAGCTGGTCCGGCTTTTAACTGCCCAACCTGGGGAGACACAAAGCAGCTCCCAGCAACTTAAAGCACTCAAGAATCAACCTGGTGCTAGCTGAGAATCTTGGAGCAGCTGTGCAAAATTCATGCCACGCCTGTCTAAGACACAGGTGGGACTTGGTTACACCCTCATAAGGGTCCACCACTAACTCAGGGAATCAGGGCCATTCTATTTGAACAGTTGATTTTTGTTGTAAAATATGCAAAGTACATTATATTTTTTGTATGTGAGCCTGTGTATGTGTGTGGACAAGTGCCACACGTTGGACCTGGAGGATAGCTAATTTGCTAGAGTTGGCTCCACCAGGACAGTCCTGAAGTCCTCAGGTTTGGTGGCAAATGCATTTAACACTGAGGCATCTCACTGGTCTTTTTCTGATTTTTTTTTTTTTAATGTGCTTTGGTGTTTTGCCTGCATGTTTGTCTGTGTGAGGGTGTTGAATCCCTGGAACTGAGGTTACAGACAGTTGTGAACTGCCATGTGGGTGCTGGTAATTGAACCAAGTCATACAGAAGAGCAGTTAAGGCTCTTTATCTCTGAACCATCTCTCTAGTCCCCATTTCCCAATTTTTTAAAGGCAGAGTCTTATGAGGAGCTCAAGTCAGCCTGGAACTCATTATGTAGCCCAGAGTAGCCTAAAACTCTTGGTAATCCTCCTGCCTCAGCCTTCCTAGTGTTGGGACTACAGGTGTCAACCACACCACCTGCTAGCTCTGTTCTTACTACAGCACCTATTTTAGGAGGGGAGCAAACAGCCCGCCAGAAAGCAAGGAAATCTGGCCAAGGTCAAACAGGAGCAAAGGGCGGGGCTTGAAAAGGATTCCTAACCTACCTGTCCGGTCCGCGAGTGTGTAGGGAGGAGGACCTGCAAGTGACTCCACCAGGGTGGGGCCATCCGCAAGCCAGGGATAAGGTTCGGTTTGCTTCGCTGACTCTCTGACACCCACCTCTGCACCCCCCTCCTAACCATACTTGACGTTATTCCAGGCTGTCAGGAACTTGGCTTTGAACTTGTCCACCTCGTCAGGCTCGGCGGGGTCGGTTCCAGATGAGCCTAGAGCTGCCCCGCCCGACCCCGAAGGTCCCAGGCTGTTGGGATCCGGGATCCGGGTTTGTCCCCTCGACCGGCGACCCTCGGGCCGGCGCGCGTCCTCCGGGCTCCCGCTGCGGCTGCGGTACTGCGCCGCGGCCGGCGACACGGAGTTCATGGACGCGCCGGGGAGGAAGGACGTAGGTGTCCCCCGAGGTCAGGGGAACTGCGAACGCTCGAGCGCAGCCCCGTGGCTAGAACAGCGCTAATCGGTACCCTGTGTGGGGCTCCCGGGCCCGGCTCCGGCCGCTGCGGGTACCCGAGTTTCTATAGCCAGCGCCATCTTGGCGGCCCGGGGCACCCGGATACGGGTGGGCGTGGTCATAGAGCAAGCCCCGCCCCACCCTGCACTTGCCCACCTCCTTTCGGCTCACCACACCCACCTTATCTCACCGCGCAGGCGCGCCAGCGAGCCCCTGCAGGCCCTTATCTAAGACCGCTTTGTCACAGCCCTGGAATCCACGCCCATTGCCACACCTCCGGACCGTCCCCTCCCGAAGCCTTGCTGACTGTTTTTGACCTCAAGCTGTGGAAGCTGGGCTTATCTAGCTCTAGCATGAGATTCCTCTCCTGGCCACTCAAATTCCACTGCAGCAGCGGTCACAACTTCTGGGTGAGACACCTGAGGCTTGTCATGCCTCTGGTGGGCTCGAATATATACGCACAACTTGCTGTAGTCTCTTTTCTCCTTCAGTCCTGAGCGCAGGTTCCCAGGCTTGTCAACAAGCACCTTTCTCCACTGAGCCATTTGAAGGTCCTTTTCTAGTGTTTTGAAGCACTTAGACCTCTCTGGCGTGAGAACAAGCTCCGTGTATTCAAAGCCATCCATAGGCGTGACTAGTCCCAGGTCTCACACCCAGAAGATGTGACCCCAGCTGCAGTAAACTTTATAAAGATGTATTGCTGTTTGACCTTGCCTGCCTAAGGCACCCGATTGGTCTAGTAAAAAGCTGAACAGCCAATAGCGAGGAAAGAGGTATAGGTGGGACTTCCAGGCAGGGAGACTGAGGAGGAGGTGTTTAAGAGGGAGAAAGAAAAGAGAGAAAGAAAGAGACGACATGAAGACTCCAGGAGCCAGACAGACAGACAGACATGGAGAAAGCAGGAAAGTAAGACATACAGAATGAAAGAAAGGTGAAAAGCCCCAAGGCAAAATGTAGATGAAGCAGGTTAAATTAAGTTAAAAATGCCTAAGCTAAGGTCAGGCATTCATAACTAATAATAAATCTCTGTGTCTTTACTTGGGAGCTGGTTGGCCAAAGAAAATGCCAACTACAACTCTGTGAGTTCAAGGCTAGCCTAGTCAGTGGGGGTGAGTTCCAGGATAGACAGCTTCACAGAGAAACCCTGTCTCGGAAAACAAAGAAACACAAGAAAACAAAACCCCAAAACAAAAACAATGAACAATCAGAATGGGTGCAACAAGGGATTTCTAAATATCTCTGAGTGTGCAGGCACTGGCTGCTAAAACTGATGACCTGGATTCGACCCCAGGCCCCACATGGTGAAAAGGAGAGAACCAACTCCTAAAAGTTCAGACTACATCCCCAGCCCTCTTCCTCATGTTCTGGTGGCATTAATTCAACCGGCTGTGGTGGCTCCCGCTGTCATTTTAGCATTCAGGAGACTGGCAGAAGAGAGTTACTATGAGCTGAAAATCAGCCTTGTGACTTTGAGGCTAGCCTGGGCTTCTCAAGGAAACCCTGACTCGGACAACAGCACAAAAGGAGTTCTTGACACCATCTGCCGTTTTGAGATGTGCACCAGTGATTCCCCATCGGGATTTCCTGGTTGAAATATGTTGCAAGAGCAACTGGGGTTCCGTAGAAAATGTGCCTCTAATCTCGACCTTTGACCTTTTCCTCGGCTGACATTTACCATAGGTCTCTTTTGTAATACTGAGCAGGGGAAGCAAGCCTGGGCACTCAGCCACCCACAGGGTGGTGAGGGAAAATATCAAGAAGCCAGCACACCTGGCTGGAGGGAGAAGGATATGGCATCCACTCCTTCTGGGAGCGTCTTGTACAGTCACGGCTGGGCTCCAACTCACTGTGCTAGCTAAGGATGCCCTTGAACACTCTTTTATAGACAATGTTTTAAAAATTAATTATCTTTATTTTATATATGTGAGTGCCAGCAATTATGTATGTGTACCACGTGTGTGCCTGTTGCTGGCACAAGTTTTGAATTCCCTGGAGCAGAGCTACAGATGATTGTGAGTCAAATTGTGGGTACTGGGAGTTGAACCGAAGAGCTCTCAGTTCTCTTAACCAATGAGCCCTCTCATCATCTTCAACTTTGAATTTCTGGTCCTCCTTCCTCTACCTCCTGCGTCTTGGGATGCCAAGTCTGTACCACCACACTTATTTATGTGGGGCTGGGAATGGAACCCGTGGCTCACACATGCTGTGGGGCTGGGAATGGAACCCATGGCTCACACATGCTGTGCAAGCAAGTGTGCCTACTGAGACACGTCCCAGCCTCTCACAGCTGGCCTTTCTCTTGGTTTATATTGTTTCTTAAGACTTTTTTAATTTTCTCTGTGTGTATGTACGTGTGAGAAAGAGAATGAATGTGTGTGTGCACGTGTGTGTGCAGGTGCCCATGAAGGCCAGAAGAGGGTGTTGGGTACTCTGCAGCTGGAATTACACGCAGTTGTGATCCACTTCCTCTGAGTGCAAGGAACCAAACTCAAGTCCTTTTCAAGAGCTGAGTGGCTGCCCCACTCCCTCCACCCGCTCTTGAAAAGCTCCCACACCTGCTGCGACCCTTGATTCCCGAGACAGGGCCTGACTATGTGAACCTTTCTTGCCTGGCACTAACTGTGTAGCCCAGATAGGCCTGGAACTCAGTGCCCTGAGTGTGATTGAGATTGTGACCACACCTCTCACACTTGGAGAGCATTAGCCTGCGGAGGACAATGGGTTCCATCAAAAATCTCAGGAAAGAAGGAAGAGGGGAAAAGAGAAAAAGAAATTCATCAGGCAGCATGAGATGCAAACATGACAGTTGCCGTGGAATGGCTCTGAATTAGATGGGTTTTCTCCAAGGACATTGTGACATTAGCTCCTCAAATTAGTAGTCTCTCTACCATTCAAAAAAAAAAATACTTCCATTAACCTCCAGCCAGTTCCCATGCCCTGGATGAAATATATCACACTTTGAACTCCCTCCCAGGAGAGCAGTTGTTGCCATAAAAGACACAGGCTTAAAGACATGTGACGAGCAGACGGACTTACATCCTCACAGCCATCGCTTTGTACCACTCGCCTCGTGACTGTCTAGAGTCACACTTCATGCCACTCCTGTCTGTACAGCATGGGTGCCTGAGGCGAGTCCCTCACTAAACGGAGAGAGAAAGGGAGGGCAGGATAGAGAAAAAAGAAAAGAAAGAAGAGAAAATGAAAGAAAAGAGGGGGAGAGAGAGAGCCCTGTAATCTAACAACTCAGGAATAACAAGGCCATCCTCGGCTACACGGGGAATTTGAAGCTAGCCTGGGCCGCATGAGCCCTGTCTCAAAAACAAACTCACTGCCTCCTTTGTCAGGACTGGAGAAACAGGGCCTTCAGTGCACCTCAGTGGGTAAAGCTGCTTGCTGCCAATGTAATACCTGAGTCTGAGCCGCAGAACCCTCATGGCGGAAGGATAGAAGGGACCTCCGAATGTTCCGTGACCTTCACACATGTTTCATTTCATACGCACACACAGGTAAGAATGTTCGATGTGCAAGCATGAAAACCTGAGTCCCAAGCGCCCACATGCAAAGCTGGGTGTGGCCAGTGTGCCTGGAATCCCAGTGCTGTGGGGAACTCTGAGGTTTGCTGGACACCAGATTCAGGAACAAGGCAGCCAAGCAGTATCGTTGGCATCTTCCCTGGGGCCGGGGGCAGTTATGGGTGCATACTCATACACACAGCATAGACTCAGTGTCAAGACCAACAAAGCAAAACATTTCACAACATGGAATGGATCAAAACCGCTACTACTTCTCACGTTCTGTGAAAGTTACTTTCACCAAAATAAAAAGATAAACCAAGAAACACAAAAACACCAGCTTAGGGCTGGAGAGATGGCTCAGAAGTTAAGAGAACTGACTGCTATTCCGGAGGTCCTGAGTTCAATTCCCAGCAACCCCATGATGGCTCACACCCATCTATAATGAGATCTGGTGACCAGAACCCTATATACATAATAAATTTAAAAATAACTAGGACTTCATATTACAGAGCTGGAAAGATGACTTAGTGGTTAAGAGGACCTGGGTTCAACTCCCAGCACCCACATGGCGCTTGCTGCTGTCTGTGGCACCAGTTCCAGGGAATCTTATACCCTCACACCAATGCACATAAAACAAAGCTAAATAAAGTACTAAAAAAAAAAATAAAAGAGAGAAAAAAAAAAAAACACCAGCTTAGCCAGAAGCCAGACACGACTTTAGTCTCAGGACTCAGGAGGCAGAGGCAGGCGGATCTCTGAGTTTGAAGTCAGCCTGGTCCTCAAAGGAAGTTCCAGGACAGCCAGGGCTACACAGAGAAACCCTGTCTTGAAAAAAACAAAACCAGGGGCTGGACAGATAGCTCAGCAGCTAAGAGCACTGGCTACTCTTTCAGAGGTCCTGAGTTCAATTCCCAGCAACCACTTGGTGGCTCACAACCATCTGTAATGAGATCTGGTGCCCTCTTCTGTCCTGCAGGCAAACATACAAGCAGAGCACTGTATACATAATAATTAAATCAAAAAGAAAGAAAGGAAGGAAGGAAGGAAGGAAGGAAGGAAGGAAGGAAGGAAGGAAGAAAAAAAGAAAGGAAAAAGAAAAAAAAAAGCCAAAAAGAAAGAAAAGAAAACGGAGTTGAGTTGTACAGCTAGAAATGCAATAGAAAGTCAAGTCGAGGCAGGAAGGGGAAGGAGGCCAGGTAGCTCCCGGTAGGAAAATGATACCTCATATTAATTATAATTCTCAATTGTATTCCACAAAGCAACATGGAATTACGTTTTCATAAAAGCAATAAAAACAATATGAGACACCAAGTCATCAAGTGTGTGCTTGTTTCGGGTCAGTGACTCAGAAGAACCACGTGATGTCTGGAAGGCATCTCAAACCCAACCAACCCCTGCCTGCACTTCTGACCTTCCAGAGCCTGTGGGCTTTTTAGCTCAGATGCCAGAGAGGCAGTTTACTATCATTTGAGGACTCCTTAGGGCTCACCAACCTTGAGAAGAGCTCAACCCCAGCCTGCTCAGCCTGGCCAATTAGAGCAGCCTGTTTTCCCCTACACCAGCTGACAGGTTGTTTACAACAGGTGGATTTTTTGTTTGTTTGTTTGGTTGGTTAGTTGGTTTTTCAAGACAGGGTTTCTCTGTAGCTTTTTGGAGCCTGTCCTGGAACTCAACTTTGTAGACCAGGCTGGCCTTGAACTCACAGAGGTCTGCCTGTCTCTGCCTCCCAAGTGCTGAGATTAAAGACAAGCGCCACCACTGCACAGCTACAGTGATATTTATTTTATCTGTATGAACGTTTGTTTGCATGTCTGTCTGCATGCCTGGTGCTTTGGGGACCCTGGAAATTAAGTTACAAATGGTTGTGAGCCGTCATGAGGGTGCTGGGAAATGAGCCTGGGCCCTCAGGAAGCACTCCAGTGGGGCTAAATGTCGAGCTATTGATTCAGTCCCCTTTTGTTAATCTTTAAAAACAAGTTCAAGTGGGGCCTGGGGAGATGGCTCAGTGGTTAAGAGCACTGACTGCTCTTCCAGAGAACCCTGGTTTAATGCCTAGCCCCCACATGGCAGCTAGCAACTATCTGTAACTTTAGTTTCAGAGGCTCTGACACCCTCACACAGGCATACATGTAGGCAAAACACCGATGTATGTAAAATAAAAATAAGTAAATCATTAAAAAAAAACAACAGGAAGTTGTGGCACAACCCTTAATCCCAGCATGAGGCAGAGGCAAGTGAACTCCTTGAGTTTGAGGCCAGCCTGGTTTACAGAGTTCCAGGACAGCCAGGACTAAACACAGAGAAATCAAGTCACAAAACAAAACAAAAAGAAAAAAAGAAAAAACCCCGAGCAAAGGCAATGGCTACTGTATGTTCTTCCTGAGAACCTAGGTTCGATTCCCAGTACCCATGTTGTGGTTCTCAACCATCTGCAACCACAGGGTTTCTGATGCCCTCTTCTGGCTCCTGTGGGCACCAGGCATGCACTTGGTGCACAAATATACAGGCAAAATAGCCACACATTTACCAAAAAACAAAAAACTTTAAAAGCAGCAGGTTGTGGTGGTGCACACTTTTAATCCCAGGACTTGGGGGGCAGAGGCAGCAGGTGGATCTCCGTGAGTTCAAGACCAGCCTTGAACATAGCAAGTCCCAAGCCAGTATGTGCTACAAGATGAGACCTTGTCTCAAAAATCAAAACCTAATGAGGAAACTGAGGCTCACAATGAAAGCACCCCTTCCACCTACACACACCAGATAGCTGCAGCCAAGACTCCAACTCTGACCCGCCTTTCTGACCCCAGGCTCCTGAGGGTTTTGAAGATGAGGAGGAGCAGGCCACAGGTTCAAAGGTAAAGCAGCAGAAGCTGCCAGTATTGGGGCTCAAGCACTAGAGCCTGATGCCAATGGCCTCGCGGCTTGAACAGCATCAGAGGGCAGTAGGGGGCTACCGAGGGTTGTGAAAGGAGCAAGGGTAGGGAAAATGGTGACTGCAAGGTGTGATCAGCAATCAATGAGTTCCAGACACCTGCCGTGCCCTGTTATCCTGGCTACCCCAAAGGCTGAGGCACAATCGGGGCTTCCGAGACACCTTGGGCGGCATGGCAGAGATAGTGGAACGTGCCTCTCATCTTAACAACTGGGAGGCAAAAACAGGAGGATTGCCTCAAGTTGGAGGCTAACCTGGTCTACATAGTTTCAGGCCAGCCTGGATAACAGAGTGAGAGACCCTGCTTCAAAAACACAAAAGCAAACAAGTAAGCAAACAAACATCAGGGACAGGAGAGACTGGGCTTAACCTACCTCCAGCCTCCCTGAGAAAATGGGAACCCCAGGCTCATACACTGGCTCACACAAATGTGCCCACACACAGGCTCACACACAGACATATGCTCACATAAAGGCTCGCACACAGACACACAGCCATGCGCATAAACAGACTCACACAAGACACACTCAGGTTTACACGTGCTCAGATAGATACAAACACATGTGTAAATAAATAAATAAACAAACAAACAAACAAATAAACCTTTAAGACAAAACCAACAGCCTCAAAACAAAACAGGAACGACTGACAAAGAGTATAACTAACACAAAATGAGGTGGACACCAGCTTTGGTGGCGCACGCCTTTTATCTCAGCACTTTGGAGGCAGAAATAGGAGGATATCTGTGAGTCTGAGACCAGCCTGGGCTACATCATGATAAAAAAAATTAATGAAGATAGGAACTGCTCAAAGCAGTGAGATATCACTTCATTCTCAGTAGATGGTTATAATAAGATAATAAATTGATTATCTTGGGGGCGGTGACAGCAGTCCCACAAACTTCAGGGTAGCTCTGAGGATGGCCTTGAACTCCTGATTCTTCTTTCTCTACCTTCTGAATGCTGAGTGTTGGAATAGCAGAAGTGCATAATTACATTTGACCTAGAATTTTACAGTAAGTAAATTCTTTTTTTTTTCAGTATGTAAATTCTATCATCTCAGAGCTGACACACTCTATCCAGGGAGGGGTGGTGCACGCCTTTAATCCAGCACTTGAGAAACAGAGACAAGCAGATCTCTGAGTTCGAGGTCAGCCTGGTCTACAAAGTGAGTTCCAAGACAGGCAGGACTACACACACACACACACACACACACACACACAGACATATATAACATATATAGGGGCTGGAGAGATGGATCAGTGGTTAAGAGCATTGCCTGCTCTTCCAAGGGTCCTGAGTTCAATTCCCAGCAACCACATGGTGGCTCACAACCATCTGTAATGAGGTCTGGTGCCTCTTCTGGCCTGCAGGCATACACACAGATAGAATACTGTATACATAATAAATGAATAAATATTTTTTAAAAATAT
>NW_026068123.1:941350-972626 GCF_014885135.2 Alexandromys fortis
TACTAAAGGCATTTGCCACCACACCAGGCCCCTTTGTTTTTTTTTTGTTTTTTTTTTTTTTTTGATACAGAATTTCATGTGTCTTGGCTGGTCTCATGCTACTTTTGAGTTGAAAATGACTTTGAGCTTCTGATTCTTCTGCCTCTGTCTTAGAAGGGATGGGATCACGGGCATGCTGCACCATGCCAGGCTCCTGTGGAGCTGGGGATGGCATCCAGGGCACCTGTAGGCAGGGCAAGCACTCTGCTCACTGTGCTATGGCCGCAGCCCTGAGATTCCGACTTTACTTTTGGCTGAGGAGGGCGGAAAACACAAGCTGGCCTTAAACCCCGCCTTTCTGCTTCCCTCTCACTGACATGATTGGGATTAAGGTACCAGTGAGCACTGTCAGATAAAACCACTCTCGTGTCTCCATTTCACAGGTGAACAAACTGAGGTCAGAGAGGTTGAGCAAGCAGTGCCCAGCCACACAGCCAGGAGGTAGTCACACCTCTTAGGCCTGGTATTCAAGGCCCTGCCAGACCTGATTCTTGTCCCACCTCCACCCTCCCTGTTCCATCCTTGCCCTCAGCCGATCTCACACCATGCCAAGTGAATTCATTGTCTTTACTGAGTGTGCTGGTCCAAGGCTTCTGCAAGATTGTCCTTTCCTCTCCCTTTCTCTCGTAGCCTGCAGAACAAATGTAACAGAGGGAATGAGAAGGCTAATGCCAGGCTTCCAAATCTAGTACTTGAGAGGGAAGGGGGCTCAAGGGGTCACCGGGAGGAAACGATCAGGGCCTCTTCTCCGCACAAGTGCTTGGCTTTTGTTTTGAAACATACCTGAGCTGTATAGGAGGGATCTTGTAGGTAGGTGAGCTTAGATTTTCCTCTGCAGAGTTCTACAAGCCTGAGGAGGGACAGGCCAGAGCAGAGGGGTGGAGTCTTTCCTCAGACTCACCCAGCATCTTGGAGAAGGTGTGTCCCTCCGTATCATGCTATCTTGTCCTCCCTCACCTCCACACTGGTCTTAGAGACCACAGGGGACCCCTAGGAAGAAGCAAACTCCAGCAGGGCTGGCACTGGACCTCACGTGGCAGAATGCTTGTCTGTCGTGCACAGAGTCCTGTGTTGTTCCAGCTTCAAAACGGAAAATGCCTGTCATCCCAGAGCTGGGAAGTGGAGGCAACAGGATCCAGAATTGGGCCAGCCTAGGCTACATGAGAGCTTGTCTCCCAAAACAAAAGTCCTGGAAAAGCAACATGGCTCAGTGGGTAAAGGAATTTGTCATCAAACCTGACAACCTGAGTTGGGCTCCCAGAACCCACATGGGAGGAGAGCCACTCCAGAGAATTGGCCTCTGATGCCCACAGGCACATGCGGTGCAGAGGTGTGCATGTCCCTTCCTCAGAAAAACACCAACTAAATCAAAGAGAAACAAACGACAATAATCCCCTGCCATCTGAGGGAAAGGCATTGAGCTAAGGAGTCGCGCTTGAGAGTAGACTTTGGGTTAGTGCTCCTGAGTGGCCCTCTAGCTTCTTTGAGCTCTGGTTCTGTGAAACTCAGGGTCACACTTGTTGCCGTGTTCACGTTGAGCCTGAAGAAGGCAGGGGAAGAGTGAGAATCAGCGGCCCCTCCTGTCCCTCTGGCTCTGATGCAGGCTGTCGGTGGTCTGAGGGGGAGCACATTTCTGCCCCTTGGTGAGGCGCAGCCCTGCCTCCCAGAGAGTGGGCACAGCATGGGCGTGGCAGCCTTTGTGCCTGAGGATCTGCTGCAGAACAGGCTGGGCAGGTGAGTGGCCTAGACAAGCCTGGGGGCAGGCTGTGGCAGGAGTGTGGGGGCCAGGGCTGGATTCTAGCTGTACCTGTGGGTGGCAGTGGGGACTGGGTGCGGTGTTGTGGATGCCTGGGGTGCGGTTGTCGCCCTTCCGAATTCCTCTCTGAGATACAATGGTGACAAATAGTACCCACGCTCAACATTACAGAACTTAGACACAATCAGTGTCCAGTAGCGAACCCCGGAAAATCTCTGTTCCAGCAGCCTCGAAGTGACTGACTCTGGCTTCATATTCTAAACGCTTTGCCGGTCCTCCTCTTGGTTAAATTATAAAAGGCCCCTGTGAGGAGGTGCACTCAGGAAACAGTGCTGACCGATTCTAAAGTTCTGCTTTTGTTTTTATTCTTCTACGTGTTAGAATTTAGTGTGCGTGTGAGATGAGTGTGCACGCATCTGGGAGGAGTGTGTATGTGTGTGAGATGAGTGTGCGTATGCGCGTGTGTATGCAGGTACCCCAGCATCACGGTGCTCTTGTGGAGGTCATGTGATACCTCTGGGGAACTGGCTCTTCTTCCCAGGTTCAGACTCGGGTCATCAGGGGTGGTAGCCGGCTGAGCCACCTGGAAGACCCACAGCAAGTGCTTTGTCTGGCTGAACTCTCACTGGCCCAGGCTCCTTGAAGAATAAGGAAGCCATTAGTAGGGCTGGAACTAAGAATGTAGCTGTCAGGAAGTGGGGCTGAGTGGGCTACTTAGTTGGAGAGACTTAGGGAGTCATGGCAGGCTTTGGAGCAGGTGAGGGAAAAATCCCAGCGGCAGTGTGTGAAGTGAGGGACAGAAGCATGGGTGGTCCAGGGAACTCGTGACATCTGTCCAGGTCGCAGCAGGATGAGTCCCGCAGTCACAGTCTGTAACAAAGAAAACCAGGAGCCTGCAGGAGCGGAGGCCGCTGGGTCTGGGAGCTATGGCCAGTGGCGGTTCTGAAAAGTCTCAGTGCTTGGCAGAACTCACAGGAGGTGATATTGTCGCCTGGGAGGTGTGAAGCAGCCACCTCCCACACTGCTTCCCCTCTGATAAAGAAAACCATTTGTTGAGCGCCTGCTGGTTACCAGGCAAGACCCGGGGGCTCATTTCCCAGGCACCCAGAGAAAAGCCTGGGCCTTGGAGTTGTGAACAACCAGGCACCTAAAGTCCGGCCCCAATCATCCTATTGGCTATGCTGCCTGAGTGGGTGGTTTCGATTGGTTAAAACTGGAAAGAGCGGTTCTGCCCGCTGGGAACAGCTGGGTCTGAAGCTAAGGAATCCCCAAAGGGCTACTTTAGGGGGCCGGACTCGAGACCTCTTCAAGGGGGTTCACCAGAGGCACAACCTAGTCTGGGACTTCTCGAGATTCCTCCCACCGGGAACAACTATGCTCACCTCTCACGAGGTCCCCGACATCTGACCAGCTGAGGCTGGAGTGACCCTGGGCAAAGGATACGGTCCCAGGAAGGTCACTCAAACAGACACCAGAAACCAGACTGTGGCCGCTGGTCTCAGACTTGTAGAGCTGGGCCCTGGCAGGGACGTCTTGGGAATTAAAGGCGGTGGGGGTGTAGAGCCAGCTGAGGCTAGCCTGCTGGAGAAGAGGCCCGTGAGAGGCGTGGGAAAGCGACACCGAGAGGGAGGAAGGAGCTCTGAAAGACGCCAGAGAGATGCCTCCGAGCGGAAAGGCTTTTGCTGCTAAGCCCAACAACCTGAGTTCAATCCTGGGGACTTAACCAGCAGAGGAAGAAGAAAACCAGTTTCGACAAGTTGTCCTCTGATCGCCACACACATGACATGTGACATGACACACATATGCACACACACACAATACATAAATAAGTGTAATTTTAAGAACTTTAAAAATAGACCTCAGGGAAGACACACAGCAAATAGACATCCATTCATTACCTTACTTATTCAAAAGTACTCAAGACAACGTCAAATTCCTGTCCCCAGTCGGGCGGTGGGGGCACACGCCTTTAATTCCAGCACTTGAGGGGCAGAAGCAGAAGGATCTAAGTTCGAGGCCAGCCTGGTCTACAAAGCGAGTTCCAGGACACCCAGGGCTACTGAGAGAGAAACCCTGACTCAAAAAAAAAAAAAAAAAAAATCCCTGTCTCCCAAAACACAGCAAATGCTATATCCTGTGGTTGAGATTTAAAGGTTCAGAGAAATGCGGCTGGGACAGAGAAGCTGCAGGGCGGGAGGAATCAGATCTTACTTATTTGGGGACCTGGAAGTTCCCCCATCGTCATCTGGCTTGCACCCATCCCTCCCTCTCTAGCCCCTTGAGAGTGTCCGGAAAATGGGGTAGGGGCCTGTGCTGCCAGAGCAGAGACCTGTCCGCTCCCAGTGAGGACTGAAGATTGCTGCAGTCACGCCCACTCAAAGTATCTCATAAATTGCGTTGCTCAGGTACTGCGCCCTTAAGGTGTCTTTGGGATACAGGATCAGGAGTCCAGGTATCAGAGGACAGACTGAACCCCTTAATTGGAATAGGGGAGTAATTCACTTGGAAAGGCCCTCCCTTCCCCGCGATTCTGGACCCTCCCACCCCGAGTGTCCCCGGGAGGGGTCCCGAGGGAGAAGCTAGGACTTGCTGGTACCAGTCGCCGCTAGGGCGCTCTCCGGTGCCGCGGCGGGTGGCACAGGCTGGCAACCGCGGCTGGGAGGAGGAGGGGGCAATTGCTGGCGTTCGCCCGCACTCCGCCTCGCGGGCCCGCCCCCAGGCCTGCCACCTTCAGCCAGCTCCGCCCGCGTAGCAGCTGTGCAGTGTTCCCAGGCGCACAGTCCTGGGCGCACTACCCGGGCGCAGAGGTGAGTGTCCAGCACTGGGGACCTTGCAGGAAGTGGGACTCGGCTCCTTGGAGCTACTGCGGGGCTGGAAGGGCACAGCGTTCTTTGCTGAAGTTTCTAGGACCTTTATTATAGACCTCCCCAGTCCCCCAGCAGAGAAAACTAAAACTCCAGAGGTACTCGCAGGTCCCCTGCTGGGAAGGAGTGTGGACCTTAGGAATCCTCCAACTCAGCCTTGCTGGGCTCCTGCAAACTTTTCATTTCCCCAAGCAGGTCAGTGGACTGGGGTGAGGTACAAAAGTCCTGACCCTCTGCTGAGAATACCGGAGCAGAAAATGCTGTATAACCCTGTCTCTGTATTTGATGCCTCTCCGGAACCCAGAGTGGCCCAACCAGTACCTCCAAGTCTGTCTGTCTCCTCAGCTAGTCCCCGGTGCGACTCTGAAACTGTCTAGGACCTTCTTGGTTTCTCTGCCTTCCTGGTATTGAGAAATCTGTCCCCCAGGCCTGGGTTTTCTCATCTGCTAAGGGTACTTCTGTGAATTCTGTCACTATTTTTGTGGACTGTGTGAGAGAAACAGACACCTTTGCATCTACTTTTGTTTTGTTTTGTTTTGTTTGCTTGTTTGTTTGTTGAGACAGGGTTTCTCTATGTAGTCCTGGCTGTCCTGTAACTCACTCTGTAGATCAGGCTGGTCTCAGACTCACCGAGATCCACCTGCCTCTGCCCCCGGATCCATGAAATTACTACCACACCTGGCGTGGGTTTCTTCTGTTAAGATGTAAAATTGGACTAAGAGGATCCAAGATTCGGTTTAGTTGGTGGAGGGCTTGCCTAGTATGCAGAGAGCCCATGGACCCATGTCATATAAACCGGACGGTGGCATGTTCCTGTAACCTCCTAACTCAGGAGGCAGAGGCATGAGGATAGAAATTCAATGTAATTTTCAGCCGCATAGTTTGAGGCCAGCATAGGGAACCTGTGGCCTTGCACTTTATTTTAAATTGAGCCCAAGACTTCTATGCAAGGGATTTCTTTTTGTAAAATTTTACAGGACATGCTGATGTGTGTACCTTTAATCCCAGTACTTGGGAGGCAGAAGTAAGACTTTGTCTCCAAACAAAATAAACCAAAAAACCCTTTTAAAATCTCATTTACTTATTTGTGTGTGTGTGTTGGTGGATGGTTGGGTGGGACTGTGAATGTATGCATGCCACAACACGAATGTGGAGGTCAGGGGACAGCTTGTGGGAGTTGGTTCTCTCTTTGCATTGTGTGCATTCCAGACACGGAACTGAAGTTATTAGGCTTGGGTCCTTTACCCCCGAGCCATCTTGCCAGCCTTGCAAGGTATTTCTTTAAGAACCCATTTTTGCTCATCTGTAGACTGGGACTGAAGGAAGAATTGCTGAGAGGATCAAAGGGTTGTTGGCAGGCCAGGAGAGTCATTGTGATTTAAGAACATGTGCACCTTTACAAGGTTCCCATCCACTGTCCTGTGGCTGTGAAACTGGGCAAGGAGTGGCCAGGATCAACTTTTCGCTGGGGCTTTATGGGGATGACATTTCTTTAAAAAAAAAAAACATGCAAAAGTCAATGTGTATCAAAGCATGTGCGGTGTGGGGCGCTGGGCCCCAGGCTGGTTGTGGGTGGAGGTTGTGAAATTGTGGCCTGTGCTACTGGGTGTGAGACCATTGCCAGGGCTGAGCCCCTGTGGTGGCTTCTGTCATCGAATCTGTGTGTGAATGTTTCGTGTAGAAATGTATTCTCATGGTTCCCTGCACTCCTTCCTTGCTACGTGTCCCTGTCTGGGGTTGTCTGTGTAGCCATGATTTTCTGAATTCTCATTTGTTTACAAGTGAGTATGCTTCTGTGTTATGGCAGTTCCTTTTTATTTTATTTCATCTTTGCACAGGGTCTCAGAGCCCAAGTTGGCCTCAGAATTACTACGTAGCTGATCTTACTGATCCTCCTGCCTCCATCTGTCGGGTGTGCATCAAAAGGCCCTGCTTACTCCTCCACCGTCTTTCCATAGACAGTCCTCCTGTCTGCTCCTGGACTGCTGGAATCAGGGGATGTGGCCGCCATGACTAGTTATTAAAACAAACAAACAAATACTTTATTAACTTTATTTAGTTTGTTTTCATGTGTAGATATCAGAAGACAATTTTGGGGGTGTGGGAGAGTTCAGGGGTTAGGGACCCTCTTCCAGGGCTCTTTCTCCAGGATTTTTAGATGCTGACTGTTCTTGCCTCCCATAGACTTTCGCACATTGGTCTGGTGGACTACAAGGGGGACACAGCAGCGACCTCTCCGCAGTGAGCGGCGGGTGGCTCATGGAGTCCGGGCTGCTGCGGCCCGCGCCGGTGAGCGAGGTCATCGCCCTACACTACAACTACACGGGCAAGCTGCGCGGGGCGCGCTACCAGCCCGGCGCGGGTCTGCGCGCAGATGCGGTAGTGTGCCTGGCTGTGTGCGCCTTCATCGTGCTGGAGAACCTGGCGGTGCTCTTGGTGCTGGGTCGCCACCCTCGCTTCCACGCGCCCATGTTCCTGCTTCTGGGCAGCCTCACCCTGTCGGACTTGCTGGCCGGGGCGGCCTACGCCACCAACATACTGCTATCGGGGCCTCTCACGCTGCGCCTGTCGCCTGCACTCTGGTTCGCGCGCGAGGGGGGTGTCTTCGTGGCACTCGCCGCGTCGGTGCTCAGCCTCCTGGCCATTGCGCTGGAGCGCCACCTCACCATGGCCCGTCGAGGACCCGCGCCCGCCGCTGGTCGCGCTCGCACACTGGCGATGGCGGTGGCCGCCTGGGGCGCGTCGTTGCTGCTCGGGCTGCTGCCGGCGTTGGGCTGGAACTGCCTAGGACGCCTGGAAACCTGCTCCACTGTGCTGCCGCTCTACGCCAAGGCCTACGTGCTCTTCTGCGTGCTGGCCTTCCTGGGCATCCTGGCTGCCATATGTGCGCTCTATGCAAGGATTTACTGCCAGGTGCGGGCCAACGCGCGTCGCCTGCGTGCGCGGCCCGGGTCCTGCAGGGCCACCTCGTCCTCGCGATCGCGACACACGCCACGGTCGCTGGCCCTGCTCCGCACGCTCAGCGTGGTGCTCCTGGCCTTCGTGGTCTGCTGGGGACCTCTGTTTCTCTTGCTCTTGCTGGATGTAGCGTGCCCAGCCCGCGCGTGTCCCGTGCTCCTGCAAGCTGACCCCTTCCTGGGTCTAGCCATGGCTAACTCGCTCCTGAATCCCATCATCTACACGTTCACCAACCGAGACCTGCGTCACGCGCTTCTGCGACTGCTCTGCTGTGGCCGCAGGCCCTGCAGCCAAGGCTCCTCCAACAGCATGCAGCGGTCTCCGAGTGCTGCTGGGCCTTCGGGTGGTGGCCTGAGACGCTGCTTGCCACCAAGCCTGGATCGCAGCTCCAGCCCATCAGAACACTCTTCTCCCCATCGGGATAGGGTGGACACTAGCTGCTCCACTGGCAGTCCGGGAGCAGCCACCGCCGACCGGACCCTGGTGCCTGCTTCTTCGGACTGATGCTCTCCAACCCACTGTGACCCTTCGCAAGAGCAGATTGGTTCCCCGAATAAGTGCATCGTCTAAAGGAAACAGCCGAAGACAGACAGCAGGGATAGAGAAAAAGGAAGGGAAATGGATTGGATGTCCCATAACAGGAACAGACTAAATGCACGCTCCTCGCAGTTTGACATGGACCATCAGAAGCGAGTGACAGAAAAGTGGACAGGCAGTGAGCTGGGACCCCCTCCCCCAAGCAGCCGTTCAGTGTGGCTGGAGCAGAAGCTGAGCAGCGGCATGGGGAGACGTGAGATGAAAGGGCAGGTTGTGGTTACTGATTCTGAGGAAGGCCTGTGATCCGGCTCCGAGGCAGGGGGAAGACAGAGACTTCTGAACAAAGGCGGGACTTGCCCGGATTCAGACCTCCACAGGTACCCTGTGACTCCCAGAGTTCCAGGGGCAGAGGGTGCTCAGAAGCTGATGAAGTCTAGATAGGTAGGGTGTGCTAACAGTTGGCAGGATGAGTGACTGGCAGAGTTGTCGAGAAAGACGACAAGCCTGGCTCCAAAAATTTAACTCGAGCCTTTGCCAGATCTCAACTGCGGAGCTTTCAGAGCATGGAGTCAGATTCTTCATACAAAAACAAACAAACTGCAATAAAACGACTCGAGCTGCTGGTATCACTGGGATCTTTCAGAATAAATGCATTCATCTATTTATTTATTTTCACTAGAGAGCCCTAATCATCACCTTTAAGTTTTTATTTGCCAGGTAATGGTGGTGCACGCCTTTAATCCCAGCACTTGGGAGGCAGAGGCAGACGGATCTCTGTGAGTTTCAGGACAGCCTGGTCTGGTCTACAGAGCTAATTCTAGGATAGCCAAGACGACTCAGAGAAATCGTGCCTTGAAAAACAAAATAAGTAAACAAAGAAGTAAATAAATAAATAAATAAATAAATAAAAAGTTTGATGTATTGGGTCTGGAGAGATAGCTCACCAGTTGAGAATACTTGCTGTTCTTGCTGAGGACCTGGTTTCCTTCTGAGCACCCAAGTGGTGGTTCATAGCCATTGGTAACTTCAGATCCAGGTCATCCACTGTCCACATCTGGACGTTCAAATGGTACACAGAACGAATGCGGGCAAAACGCTCATGTGCACGAACTAAATAAATCTTTTAAAAAACTTTTAAAAATTATTTATTATTCATTTATTTTGAGACAGGCTCTCACTGTGCGGCCCCAGCTGGCCTGGAACTCAATATGTAAACCAGGCTGGCTAGGAACTCCTGAGTGCTAAAATTGAAGGTTGGTTCAGGCTAGCTTGGTCTACTAGTGAGACCCTGTTCTTTTATTTTTCTAATTCTATTTGTTTTGGTGTTTATCTTTGTTACAACCCAGACTGTCCTGGAACTGACTTTATAAACCAGGCTGGCCTGGAAATCACAGAGATTTGCCTGTCTCTGCCTCCTAAGTGCTGGGAGAGACCCTGTCTTTAAAACTTTTATTTATTTACGTATTCTGTGCCCTTGTTATGTATGTGGGTACCCAGCGGCCACATCAGAGGGCAACTTTCCTCCGTTTTCTCCCTCCACTGCTTGTGACTGTCTCAATTTCGGCCATATTTATCTGGATGGATGCATGGTCTTTGGCACCGATAAGGCGGTGGCTTACTGAGCATTTCTGTGCTGCGTGCAGGTCCATAGATTTATTGGTTCTGTATGTAAAGGCCAGCTCACTCCGGGTCCAATGCAAGTGCACACCCCAGACCCTACTTTGAGACAACGTTCCTTGTAGCTCAGACTGACTTTAAACATGCTATGAAACCAAAGACAACTTTATTAAACTTGTGAGTTGTTTCCTGTGGGTAAAGGCGCGTGCCTTACCGCACTCGGCTTCTGCTGTGCTGGATGGAACCCCGGACTTGATTCGTGCTAGGCAAGAGCTCCACTGAGCTACAGTCTCAGCCGTCACCCTCCATTTGGTAGATGAAAAAACTAAACGCTGAGTTCCCGTGCCAGTGTCTTAGCAAGACGACCTTGGGGCGAGGATTGGGGTGCGGTGGGGGGGGGCATGCGGGAGGGGCCTGTCTGGTATTTCTTGCTCTTAGAGGGGTCTGGTTAGACTAACTCTCCCTCGAAGATTCTGCTTTGTTGTCTGGGGGCGATACAGAGGTCTGATGTGTGTTTATGCAACACTTGTTTTCCATCCCTAGCATGTCCCAGACGCGTTCAGGATCCCTGGCACTTGCATGGCTGGTGGGCGGGCTCGGGGAGCAGGGTGTGGGTCGGAGAAGGACGTCGGCAGCTGCTTGAAGTGCAGCGCGCCATCTTGTAGCAGCCCTGGGAATCGCATCAGTCAGAAGTGGACTTGTGGCCGAGGGATAAGGTGCAGAGCGCCTCCTTGAGGTAATCTTGGGAACTACAAGCAGCATAAAAGCGGGTGGTGATGGTGAAGCACAGTCTGGGGCTTCAGGCCACACGCGCAAAAACAAAACAAAAACAAGGCTGGAGAGATGACTCAGAGGTTGGGAGCACTGGCTGGTCTTCCAGAGGTCTGAGTTCAACTCCCAGCATCTATATGATGATTCACAGCCATCTGTGATGAGATCTGGTGCCCTCTTCTTGTGTGCCGGCATACATGCAAGCAGAACACTGCATAATAAATAAATGGATAGACAAACAAACAAACAAATAAATAAATAAACCTTTAAAAAAAAACCTGATCGTCTTTCCCAGAAGGCAAGTTCCTGCGAAGCCTGAGAGGCACAGCAAGAATCCCCACACACACACACTTCTCCTATCTTTCCTGGAATGTTGGTTTGGCAGTGGAGAATTTAGATATTCTGATACTAAATTCAAAAAACATGCAGTTCCCTATTTAAATATTAGTTTTAAAAAGCTGGGACTTGTAGGGAACTTCCAGAAGTATTCCGTGGGAAAATGACCTGAAATGCAAATTTTTTTCCCATTTTGTTTTTTGTTTTGCATAGGGTCTCACTATGCAGCCCAGGTTGGCCTTGAACTCACTATGTAGCCAAGAATGTCCTTAAAATTTCAGAGCCTACGAAGCTGGAGAGATGGCTCAGTGGTTAAGAGCACTGACTGCTCTTCCAGAGAACCTGGGTTCAATTCCCAGCACCCACAGTGCAGCTCACAACTGTCTGTAACTCCATTGCTTGGGGATCTGACAGACAGACAGACATGCAAACAAAACACCAATGCACATAAAATACAAAAAGTATTAATTACTTTTAAAAATGTCTGATCCATGGGGGCTAGAGGGATGGCTCAGAGGTTAAAAGCATTGCCTGCTCTTTCAAAGGTCCTGAGTTCAATTCCCAGCAACCACATGGTGGCTCACAACCATCTGTAATGGGGTCTGGTGCCCTCTTTTGGCCTTCAGGCATATACACAGACAGAATATTGTATATAAAATAAATAAGTAAATATTTAAAAAATGTCTGATCCTAGCACTCCAGAGGCAGAGGTAGGCAGACCTCTGTGAGTTCAAGGCCAGTCCAGCTTGGTCTACAGACAGAGTTCCAGGACAGACAAAGCTACATAGTGAAACCTTGTCCCCTTCCCCTGCTTCCCAAAAAAAAAAAAAAAAAAAAGGGCTAGAGAGATGGCTCACCAGTCCCTGCCTCTGCTTCTTGAGTGCTAAACTTAAAGGTGTGTGGCACCTGGATTTTATTTTTTTTCTTAGAGTCTTACTATGCAGCCTGGGCTGTTCTCAAGCATTCAACCCTTCTGCTCCATACTCCTCTGTGGTAAATGTCTTTTAAAACTGTTCCTTTTTTCATCATTTATTCTTTTCTTTTCTGATACAAGGTCTTGCTAGGTAGCCGAGCTTGCTCTGAACTGGCGGTAATCCTACTAAGTGCTGGATTACAGATGTGTGTTATCCCATCCAGGTTTATTTTTATTTTGATAGGTTTACTTATGTTTTTATGTGTATATTTTGCTTGCATGTATGTCTGTGCACCACCTACCTGCATGGTGCCCATAGAGGCCAGAAGATGGCCTTGGGTCCTATAGAACTGGAGTAACGGATGGCTGTGAGCCCTTGTGTGGGTACTTGGAATAGAATACAGATTCTGGTCTCTGCAAAAGCAGCAAGCGCACTTAACCACTTCAACTCCTATTTTTGTTTAGTTTTCTTTCTTGAGAAAGAGTCTCCTGGGATAGCCTTGGCTATCCTGAAATTTGCTCTGTAGACCAGGCTGGTCTTTGTCTTCTTAAGTGCTGGAATTAAAGGTGTGGGCCACCACTGCCTGGCTTTAAAAAGGTTTCTTTTAAAAATGTGTGTGTGTGTGTGTGTGTGTGTGTGTGTGTGTGTGTGTGTGTGATGGTTAGAAGTGGGGCATTGGCTGGGACCTGGAGTTACAGGCATTTGTGAGTCACCTGGTGTGGTGAGCTCTGGTCCCTGTGAGTTCTTAACTGGTGAACCAACTCTCCAGCATTCTCTTTTGCATTTTAAAAAAAGATTTATTTACTTATTATGTATACAGTGTTCTGTTCTGTCTGCATGTATGTCTGCAGGCCAGAAGAGGACACCAGATCTCATTACAGATGGTTGTGAGCCACCATGTGGTTGCTGGGGATTGAACTCAGGACCTTTGGAAGAGCAGGCAGTACTCTTAACCTCTGAGCCATCTCTCCAGCCCTCTTTTGCTTTTTAAATAATTGTAAGGCAAGGTCTTAATGTTTCCCAAGTTGTCCTTGAGCCTCTCATTCTCCTGACTACCTCCACAGCAGCTGAAATGACAGGCCTGCATCCCCAAGTCCAGCTCCATCTCACTTCTTTTAACTGGCTGTATAATATTCCACACCACAGAAGTACCTCCAGCTATTAGATCAGAAGCCTACAAAAAGACAGAATTGAGCCCAATCCTTTGCCGGTTACATTGTCATGTGATAAATACCTGAATGAGGTATGAGGTTCATCTTATTCTTCTCTTTCTCCTCCTCTTCCTCCTCCTCCTCATCTTCTTCTTTTTTTGGATTTTCGAGACAGGCTTTCTCTGTGTAGCTTTGGTGGCGCCTGTCCTGAAACCTTGCTCAGTAGACTAGGCTGGCCTTGAAGCCACAGAGATCCGCCTGCCTCTGCTGGGATTAAAGGCGTGCTCCACCACTGCCCAGCTGAATGAGTTTTAATAGATCTCTTCAGCCAGTTCACAGGGCTTGTAGATTGGACTTTGAGATGTAGATGCTGTGGTTTTAGCCAGCCTGTCAGGAGGACAACAAGGCAGAGTGTGATAAGACACCATCTCTGGAGAAGCCTGGAGCTGCAGCTTCTTCTCCATTAGTTTCAAGTCCTGAAAAGGTGGACCTCGCCTGGGGTTCCAGGAATTTCCCACATAGACCAACAGCTCTTCCACTGGCATTTCCTTTTACAGGTGCTAAACATAAATACACTTAATTAAAAGGTATATAGTTAGTCGTGGTGGCTGTATTAAAACCCCAGTGCTTGTGAGGCTGAGGTAGGAGACTCACTCTGAATTCAAGGCCAGCCTGGGCTACACAGTCTCAACCATAAATAAGTAAAGTTGGGGGCTGGCGAGATGGCTCAAGGGTTAAGAGGACCCAGGTTCAATTCCCAGCACCCACATGGCAGCTTGCAATTGTCTATAATTCTAGTTCCAGGGGACCCAACGATCCATGCCAAACACCAATGCACATAAAATTAAAAAAAAAAAAACCAATTAATTTTAAAAAATAAGTAAAGCTGAGGGAGAGAATACAAATTCGAAATTCCAGTTTGGGCTACGTAATGATATCTTGTCTCAATCAATCAATCAATCAAATAATAAATGTTGTCAGGCAATGGTGGCACATGCCTTTAATCTTAGCACTTGGGAGGCAGAGGCAGGTGAATTTCTGTGAATTTGAGGCCAGCATGGTCTATAGAATGAGTTCCAGCACTGCCAGGGCTCTTACACAAAGAAATCCTGTATCAAAAAAACAAAACAAAACAAAATAAGCCGGGCAGTGGTAGCTTACACCTTTGATCCCAGCACTCAGGAGGCAGAGGCAGGTGGATCTCTGAGTTAGAGGCCAGCCTGGTCTACAGAGGAAATTCCAGAAAAGCAGCCAGGGTTACACAGAGAAACCCTGACTTGAAAAACAAAAACAAAACAAACAAAAAACCCCAAATAATAGTAGTATAGTAAATATTTTATAATTTTTATTTTTCCTTATTCGTTTGGGTGTTTTGTCTTCATGATGCTGGTGCCTGTGGGAGCCAGAAGAGGGTGTTGTGTCCCTTGGAACTGGAGTTACAAATGTTTGTTCCAAAATAATATAGGTGCTGGGAATTGAACCTGGTCCTCTGGAAGAATAGTCAGTGTTCATAACCACTGAGCCATTCTCTCCAGCACCAATAATAAATACCTTTATTGTTCAAAATTAATTTTTATGTGTGTATATGAAGGTCAGAGACCAACTTGTAGGAGTTGGTTTTCTCCTACCATCTGGATGCCAGGGATGGAACTCAAGTTGCCAGGATTGGCCAAAAGCATCTTTACCCACTGAGCCATCTTGACAGTTCAGGAAATAACTTTCCATCATAAATGCCATAAGTATCTATTACTGTAAAAATATCAAAAGTTTGTGAAAAACACAGTGTGAGAGAAAGAGAGAGAGAGAGAGAGAGAGAGAGAGAGAGAGAGAGAGAGAGAGAGAGAGAGAGAGAGAGATTGTAAACCGGCTCAGCAGGTGGAGGTGCTTGCTTGCCCAAATTTACACACAGCCTGAGTTCTACCCAGGCCCCACCAAGGGGAAGCTGGGATGGGTTTCTGCAAGTGGTCCCCTGCCCTCAAGTACACACAACACAAAAATTCCTGTAAACAAGCCCTGAGTGATGTAACTGTCTTTAACCCCAGCACGCAGGAGGCAGAGGTAGAAGGGTCTCTGTGAGTTTAAGGCCAGCCAGGGATATACAATAAGGCCCTGTCTCAAAAAGAAGCTACAGGGCTGGAGGGACAGCTCAGTGGTTAAGAGCACTGGTTGCTCTTAGAGATGACTCAGGTTTGATTTCCAGCTCCCGCAAGCTCACAACTACCTGCATCTCCAGTTCCAAGGAATCCCAACCTCCGTGGGCACCAAGCATTCATGTGCTGTAATACAAACGTACATACATGCAGGCAAAACACACTCATACATAAAATTAAAAACTGAAAAAAAAGTAAGTTATAAGACTGGAGAGATGGCTCATCATTTAAGAGTACTTGCTGCTCTTGCAGAGGACCAGAGTTCCATGGCGGCCCACAATCACCTGTGACTTCAGAAGGCACTGCATGCGCACGGTATGCAGACATACTGTTATTCTTTTGGCAGGGACCAAAAGAATAACACATACATACAGGCAAAACACCCATACACCCATACACCCAAAGTAAATTACAAATTGAAATAAAAACATTAAAGTTATTTTAAAAGAATATATATAATATATATAATAAATATATGTATATCTCGACCAGGCTGATGGGTCTAGCTGGACCGCGTGGGGTGTGGGAGGGTCCGAGGGTGCAGGAGTACAGACAGCCTAACCCGGAGGCAGGCTCCTAGGGCCGCCCAGACCCACGCCCTGCTCCCTCCGCCCGGCACCTGCAGGAAGGGCTGGAACCGCCTCTGTGTGCCCGCCGTTCGTTTCCGCCCTCCCGCTCCTCCCACGCGTGCCGCCCGCGACCCCGCAGCACTGCTGCCCCAGATCCAAGGCCCCCCGGATCCCCCTCGGCTCCTCCCGGAAGCGTGGCGCGTGGCGGCCCGGCGGCACGGATTGGACGCGTGGCACCAACAGAGACACCCGGGGGGTGGGACGGAGGTGAGCGATCGCCCGCGGAGATGCGGTGGGGAGTCAGCTCCGAGTGCCGTCCGCGGTCGCGCGTGGGGCCGTGCACGTGGTGGGGGGGAGCGCGTGTCCCCCCCAAGTGCGCACCCTGGTCGCTGAGCCCGTCCGCCCGCGTAGGGTGGCGGCCACGGCCGGCGAGTGGAGGGTAGGGGGTCGCCCGCGGCCGGCGCCCCGGGACTCTTATTGTGACAGGGTGGCGCGCTGTGCTTAGTCACCGTGACCCGCGCGGCGGAGGCGGAGGCGGAGCGCGGCCATGGCGGGGTGAGTGCGCCGCACCGGGGCCGGGCCCCGGACCAGGCCCTGCGGGCTCTCCAGGCGTCTGGGCTGCGCCTCCGAGCGACGGGGTGGCCACTCGAACAGGCACCGGGCACCGGGTCGCCGCTGCACAGCCCCCTGCGTAATGCCAGGCCTGAGCTCCGGCAGAGTGTGGTCACGCGTGACAGTCGCTCACTTACTGGGGCCCTTGGAGCATTTCATCGCCCCCCCCACGGTGCTCCAATAGACACAACACGGGGTAGGGGGTGCGGCTCCAGCTGAGCCCCAGAACCTGGGGAGCCAGCTGCAGACCTTCTCTCCACGGCCCCTGGCCCCAGGTCTCCCAGGGTCTCCTCAGTCCCTGCTGCCCACCGTGGGCGGTCCTGATGCCCCACTCTGTCCCAGAACGTGGGCACTTCGTGTTTTCTCTACACACTTGGTTGTATTTTCAGGCCTTCTCTGTCCTCCTGCTCTGTCTAGTACACACTTGGCAGGCTCTCTAAGTTTTGGTGAGGTGTTGAAGAAAGGAGTTTGACTTGTTGGAAGGGAGGGCAGGATGGCTGGGACAGAGGCGTGAGGATGTTGGAAAGGGGCTGACTCCATGGGACTTGGCAGGCCAGAGGTGGGTTTCCACTCTTGGGCTCAGTGAAGGGTGTTGGTTCTGAGCAGAAAGGGACATGATGTGGCGCGTTTCTTAAAGGGGACTTCAGGCTAGCGAGTTGGGGAGAACTTAGTTTGAATGGAGCCGGGTGTGTCCAGTTTACTTGGCTTGGCGAACTGCTCTAGAAACCATTGCATAGCAGATTTTCAAAAAGGAAGACTGGATGGGCATAGTAGCACACACCACAATCCCAGCACAAAGAAGGATCAATAAAAAGAAAGGATCAAAAGGGAAAAGGAAGCATGGCAGGCTCTGGCCTAACCGTGCAGTTCCCAGCCCTGTCTTTTCCCTCCTTCCAGGCCCCTGACTACTAGTGGTGGAACTGTACCTTCTCACCAGGAACCCCATGCAGCCAGAACCCAGGCCTAGCGGGGCTCCCCGCAGCAGCCAGTTCCTGCCTCTAGGGTCAAAGTGCCCCGAGGGGTCAGGGGACGCGGTGATGTACGCATCCACAGAGTGCAAGGCCGAGGTGACGCCCTCCCAGGACGGCAACCGCACCTTCAGCTACACGCTAGAGGACCACACCAAGCAGGCTTTCGGCATCATGAACGAGCTCCGGTTGAGCCAGCAGCTCTGTGATGTGACGCTGCAGGTCAAATACGAAGACACCCCAGCTGCTCAGTTCATGGCTCACAAGGTGGTGCTGGCCTCCTCCAGCCCGGTCTTTAAGGCCATGTTCACCAATGGGCTTCGGGAGCAGGGCATGGAGGTGGTGTCCATTGAAGGCATCCACCCTAAGGTCATGGAGCGACTTATTGAGTTTGCCTACACGGCCTCCATCTCCGTGGGCGAGAAGTGCGTGCTGCATGTGATGAACGGGGCGGTCATGTATCAGATTGACAGCGTGGTCCGAGCCTGCAGCGACTTCCTCGTGCAGCAGCTGGACCCCAGCAACGCCATTGGCATCGCCAACTTCGCCGAGCAGATTGGCTGCACTGAACTTCACCAGCGTGCCCGGGAGTATATCTATATGCACTTCGGGGAGGTGAGTGAGGGCGAGGGCTCAGCTGTCACAAGGAGTCTGGAGGAAGGCCTCTTGGTGTTTTTCCTTCCTCCTGTCCCCCCAGAGGGGCTCATGTAGCTCAGCCTGGCCCTAATCTGGTTATGTAGCTGTCTCAGTTTCCTCAGTACTGGGATTACAGACATTCACTCTCACAGTTGACTGAAGTGGAACCCCGGGCTTTGTGTTTGCTAGGTGAGCAGTCTACCCGCAGAGCCACGGCCCCAGAACTTCATTTTTTGGATTGTCTTCTTTAGGTGTACTGTTGGTTTTGTTTGTTTTTTTGTTTTGGGGGTTTTGTTTGGTTTGTTTCTTTTCTTTCTTTCTTTTTTTTTTGAGATAATGTCTCTTTTTGGAGACAGGTAGACCTGGTTGTCCTGGGACTTGCTCTGTAGACCAGGCTGGCCTGGAATTTACAGAGATCCACCTGCCTCTGCCTCCCAAGTGCTGGGATTAAAGGCGTGTGCCTCCACTGCCCAGTCTGAAACTGTTTTTTAACTCCTGTCCTTGCTGTCATATTCTGAGATCACCACCATACCCTGATAAAGTAAAAATTAATTTTTTTACATTTGTTCACATGTGTGTTTGTACACATGGACAGGCTGGTCTTGTGTGGAGGTCGGAGGACAACTGGCAGGAACTGGTTCTCTCTACCTTATATATGCTTCTAGGGTTAACTCTGGTCATAGGGCTTGGCAGAAAGTGCCTTTACCCACAAAGCCATATTGCTGGACTGTAAACTCAGGTTATGAGCCCCTAATCTGGGAGACCCTAAGAACAGGGAAGATAAGTTCTCACAGTGTGTCAGCAGCCTGCTTTCTCTGGGGTCAGAAGTTGGAACAAGACAGATGTGATGGCCAGTGCTTTTAATCCCAGCACTCTGGAGACAGAGGCTGGTGGATCACTGAGAGTTGTAGGCCACTCTGGGCCACACAGTGAGACCTTACCTGAGAGAGAGAGAGAGAGAGAGAGAGAGAGAGAGAGAGAGAGAGAGAGAGATACAGCCTTGCTTGGTCTTTCTTGGTCTCAGGTAATGTTACTGCTTTCATTTTCATTTCTTAGTGCGGGAAGTCTTCAAGGGAAGGTAAGAGGAAAGTCCCTGGAAACGTCACAGTAAGCAGCACAGGTGGCAGTGACCAGAGAGGCTGTGCCCTGGACATCACAGTCCCCAGATCCCAAGTCTGAAAGGCTCTGTCACCCTCAGGTGGACAGTTCCACACCTGACCTCACAAGATGGGTGGCGGTCAAAACAGGCATAACATGCCTTAGCTGGTGGCAATTGTGTTCCATCCCACAACACATAAACCAGGTGTGTGGCACACACCTTTAATCTTGGCCCAGAGCAGGCAGAGGCAGGCAACTTTATGAGTTGGAGCCAGCCTGCTCTACTACATAGCGAATTCCAGACCACTCCCCAACACACACCCATATGGACCAGCATATATGTATTTTGCTTATTTATTTAGATTTTCGAGACCGCTGGTTTTCATAGCCCAGGCTTGTCTGGAAATTGAGATTCGCATGTGTCAGGGTCCCAAGTGTGAGACCTGAACCACCAGAGCCCACTTGAATTTCTGCTTCGTTCCTGAGGTGTCTATCATCTGTACAAAATAGCCCTGCATCAGAAAAATGCCAGTCTGAGACACAGCCTGTCGGTTGTTTTATATTTTATTTTGGTTTTTGGAGACAAGGTTTCTCTGTGTAACAGCCCTGGCTGTCCCAGAACTCACTCTGTAGATCAGGCTGGCCTGGAACTCACTGAGATCCCCCTGCCTCTGCCTCCCAAGTGCTGGAATTAAAGGCGTATGCCACCACGCTGACCTCCTATAGTTTTTTCTTATTAATTTAAAGTTTTTATTGTATTTATTTAGGGGGCATACATGTGCCACAGTTCATGTGGAGGTCAGAAGACAACTTGCAGAAGTTGATCCTCTCCTTCCATAATATGAATCCTGGGGGTTGAAGTGAAGTCCTCAAAAACTAGCCATTCAACCAAGCAAACAAACCCAGTTCCTTACTGAGCTGGTAAAGGCTCTCACAGCCAAGCCTGAAGACCAATCCCAGGGACCCACATGGAAGGCGAGAAACTATCCACCAGACATGAACTGTGGCATGCTCCACACACATACACAATAAACCAATAAACAAATGTAATTAAAAATACGTTTTGAGAGCAGGTCTTACTATGTAGACCAGTCTGGCTTGGAACTCACAGACGTTCTCCTGCCTCTCCCTTTCAAGTGCTGGGATTAAAGGCCAGACTAGATTCAATTATTTATTTATTTTTGAAACAGGATCTTACAATGTCCTCTTGGCTGGTCTGGAACTGGCTACATAGACCAGGCTGGCCTTGAATTGACAGACATTCTCTTGCCTCTGCCTCCTGAGTGATGGGGGAATTACAGGCGTATGCCACTATGCCTAGATATACATTTTTTTAAAGTTAAAACCCAAATCAAACAATACAGATGCATAAAGAGACCCCACTGTGTGCCCTGTACCCTTTGTGTGGGTGCTAGGCCAGGAGGGCTTCCCAGAGCGCAGCCTCTCACCTGCGCTCCCTGCAGGTGGCCAAGCAGGAGGAGTTCTTCAACCTATCGCATTGCCAGCTGGCCACGCTCATCAGCCGCGATGATCTGAATGTGCGCTGCGAGTCGGAGGTGTTCCACGCGTGCATCGACTGGGTCAAGTACGACTGCCCTCAGCGGCGCTTCTACGTGCAGGCACTGCTGCGGGCCGTGCGCTGCCACGCGCTCACGCCACACTTCCTGCAGACGCAGCTGCAGAAATGCGAGATCCTGCAGGCCGACGCGCGCTGCAAGGACTACCTGGTGCAGATCTTCCAGGAGCTCACGCTGCACAAGCCCACGCAGTCCGTGCCCTGCCGCGCGCCCAAGGTGGGCCGCCTCATTTACACAGCGGGCGGCTACTTCCGACAGTCGCTCAGCTACCTGGAGGCCTACAACCCAAGTGATGGCTCCTGGCTGCGCCTGGCGGATCTGCAGGTGCCACGCAGCGGCCTGGCTGGCTGCGTGGTGGGCGGGCTGCTGTATGCTGTGGGCGGCCGCAACAACTCGCCCGATGGCAACACCGACTCCAGTGCCCTGGACTGCTACAACCCCATGACCAACCAGTGGTCGCCCTGTGCCTCTATGAGCGTGCCGCGCAACCGCATCGGGGTGGGGGTCATAGACGGCCACATCTACGCAGTCGGGGGGTCCCACGGCTGCATCCACCACAGCAGCGTGGAGAGGTGAGCACGGGGTCCCAAAGGGAGGGCACCTGTTCTTCCCACCCCCAGAGGAAGCTGAGCAGATGGCATGTTCATCCTCAGTGTCCAGACTTGGGAAGTACTGGAGGGCTGTCCCAAACCTATAGTAATCGTCAGCACGCTGGGGACTATGGGAATTACCACAATACATGAAATACGTTATGCTAATTGTGTATAATTACGATAAAATGTATCATCAGACCAGGGACGTAGTTCAGTGGTGGGGCACTGGTCCCTGGCTTGCACCCAGTTCTAGGTTCTAACCCCAGTACTGCCAAAAGAGAGAAGGGAAGAAAGAAAAGAGCCAGGGCTGTGACTGGCAGAGCTTTTGCCTAGCACCACATAAGCCTGTAATACCTGTCATCCCAATGCTTGAGAGGTTGAGACAGAAGAATCAGGAATTCAAAGTTGTCTTTGGCTGTATGGCAAATTCAGGGCCAACCTGGGATATAAGAGACCCTGTCTCCAGACAGACAACTATCCCCCACACGTTTAGGGCTTGAAGCAAGGTAGGAAGATGAGAAAAACTGAAAAATATTCCTGGTGCTGGGAATAGAACTTAGGGACTTGTGCATGCTAGGCCAGCCCTCTGCCCCTGATAATCCCACCCCCAACCTGCAAAGGGAATTTTAAACCTATCCCCTAGGGGCCTCTAATGTGTGGTCTGTGAATAGGATGGTGGGGCGATGTGTCACCTTGAGCGGGCCGCTTTCAAGAAGGACAGGGGCACTATTAATAACTCCAGGAACACAGGTATGGACTGGATGCTGCCGGCCATCCGGACGCGTTCACCCCATCTCTGATGATGTTGCTTGGAGGAGTACTGTCTGAGCGGTAGCCTAGTTGTCAGACGTTCTTGGGTTCTGGAGTTGGACACATGCACTGATGTCCCTTGGTGATCCTGAATGTCCTACCCCGCATTTCTGATGTGAAGCCATGAGCTCCGGTGAGGTGAAGCTCACAGACGATGCAGCAAAAAGGGTAAACCTGCTGAGGGACAGGACCTGGCTGTCACTTCCATAGCTGATGTCTGTGAGCCTCAGTTTCTTCCTCTGGAGATGGAGGTGCTAACACCCCTCCCTTGAGAGAAATAAAGCATCAGCCAGCAGGTGCTGCCTGCCTGTCACCCCAGCACTGGGAGGTTCTGGAATTCTGGGCTAGCATGGGCTACACAGCAAGACCCTAGCTCTAAAACAGAGTAAAAAAAAAACAAGTGGTTAGATGGTGGGGCTCATTGTAGGGAGGCCAGCTGTGGTTCCTGGGGTGACCATGGTGGAATCATGTCCTTTGCAGATACGAGCCAGATCGGGATGAGTGGCACTTAGTGGCACCAATGTTGACGCGGAGGATAGGCGTGGGAGTGGCCGTGCTCAACCGCCTGCTGTATGCAGTGGGGGGCTTTGACGGGACCAACCGGCTCAACTCAGCAGAGTGCTACTATCCCGAGAGGAATGAGTGGCGGATGGTCACACCGATGAATACCATCCGAAGTGGGGCAGGTGAGTGGGTGTGCGGAAAAGACCCCACCCAGCCCAGTCTTGGAAGACCGCCCTCCTCTCTTCCATCTTGTTTTGTTTTTGTTTTGAGTCAGGATCAAACAAGACTGTCCTCAGAATCGTTATGTAGCTGAGGATGACTTTGAACTCACGATCCTCCAGCCTGTCCAGCACTGGGATGGCAGGCCTGCTCCTCCACACCAAATTCCAGCTCGATCTCTAAGGGGTTCCTCCTGGAAAGAGTGCTGAGGGAGGAAGGTGGCTCCTGAGGGCCCCCTTAACCCAGGCCTCAGAGTGACTCTCGCTGTGCTTCTGTTTAGGGGTCTGTGTGCTACACAACTGTATCTATGCAGCGGGGGGCTACGACGGGAAGGACCAGCTGAACAGCGTGGAGCGCTACGACGTGGAGACAGAGACCTGGACTTTTGTAGCCCCCATGAAGCACCGACGGAGTGCACTGGGGATTACTGTGCACCAGGGCAGAATCTATGTCCTCGGTGAGGGCTAAGAAGTGGGTCAGGGTGGAAAGGACTCTTGAGTCCATATCTCTTCTTAAGATTCAGTGCTGAGGACGGAACCTGAGGAACACCCGAATGCTTGACAACTGTTCTGTAACTGAGCCAAGCCCCAGCCCTCACTGGGGGATTCTGGGCAGGTGTCTAACACTGAGTCACGCCCCACCACCCTTGCGCCCCCCACACCTCCACCCTGCTTCACTGGGAAGTCTAGGCAAGGGTTCTACCACTGGGCTTCATTCCACCTCATCCCCATGTGTTACAGACGGGTGGCTTCCCTTTCCTGTTTTCTGTTGTCTTCTCATGGGCGTTTGATTGAGTCCTCTGGGGGAGGTGACCATCTCTTCGTTCTCTCTGCAGGAGGCTATGACGGCCACACGTTTCTGGACAGTGTGGAATGCTATGACCCAGACACTGACACCTGGAGCGAGGTGACACGGATGACATCTGGCCGCAGTGGGGTGGGTGTTGCCGTCACCATGGAACCCTGTCGGAAGAAAATTGATCAACAGAACTGTACCTGCTGAAGCACTTGGGTTACCTGAACACTGACAAGTAAGAACAACAGCCCATCCAGACCACCGCTGTCTTTGTACAAAAAGAAAGGAAGGAAGGAAGAGGAAAAGCAAACAAACCCACAATCAGAACACAGGGACAGGAGGCAGCAGAAGAAAGCATCCCTCTCCAGGAAGGGCAGCTAGGATGCCGTGTGAATGACGTTGTGGAAGAGCAGAACTAAATCCATATGCCCGTTTGTCACAGCCCCTGGAGCATCCAAGACAGTCTGCCTGCGGTGCAGTATGGAGGGGCACCCTCACAAGTGAGAGGCCCCTATACCCTCTGGCTGGGGATGAGGCCACCAGCACTCAGACTTCTCTCGGGGGGGCAGGAAAAACAGGGGTCACATGTGTTTTCTTTGGTCCCTACAACTTGGTGATCAAATCTAGGGGACAAGGGGAGAAGGGCCAAGTGAGGCCAAGAGGCTGAGGCTTCCTCAGGAGCTGCAATCCCCAGGGACAAGCCTGCACAGAGAACACTGGGCCTCTACGCCCTGGATAGTTATTTTGTTAAGTAACCCTTTAACTTTCCCATGGAAATTAAAAACGGATTTAGCAGTGGCTTGTACATAGGACCTCAGAGGGCAATGGGATCCCTCAGGGAGAGGCAGCTCTTCGATTGAAATATACTCAGATCTTGATCGGGGCTGGTATTTGAAACCTGTCTGTTTTCTCCGCGTACCATTGTGCATTCTGCTCATATGGGCATCTTGTACCCTCGTGGGCCACAAAGCGTCTATCAGTTTTAGGTGCATTAGAAGCCAATGACCTAACTTTTATGCCACTTCTCCTGGGGCCTCCTGTGTTTTGCTTGACTTTGAGACAAGGTTTCATGTAGCCCAGGATGGCCTTCAGCTCAGATCCTGAACTCCTGATCCTCCCTCCTGCCTCAGCCTCCTGAGAGCTGGGATTACAGTTGTATACCACCAAACCTGGTTCCTGCTTGTCCTTTTTGTACCCAGGCAGCAAAATAAAGATTTCTGGGACCTTGAGTGTGGCTCAGTGGATAGAGAGCTCACGTAGCACGCATGAAGTCCTGGGTACCATTCCCAGCACATATAAACCTTGCTGACCCACACCTGTGGTCACAGCAGAGGAGGCAGAAGCAGGAGGGTGAGTTCAGAGTCATGTGAGTGCACAGCCAGCTCAAGGCCAGCCTGACCTACATGAGACCTTGCCTCAAAGATAATAGTAATAATTGTATTTTATACACTCACATATATGTGTGTGTATGACACATACATACACACACTTGATTTTTCAAGACAGTGTTTTCCTGACTGCCCTGAAACTAGCTACATCTCAGAGATCCACCTGCTTCTGCCTCCCAAGTGCTGGAATTAAAAGCATTCACTCTTGTTAATACTTTTACTTATTTTATTTATTTTTGTTTTTCAAGACAGGATTTCTCTGTGTAGCAGCCCTGGCAGTCCTAGAACTCACTCTGTAGACCAGACTGGCATCAAACTCACAGAGATCCACTTGCCTCTGCCTTCTGAGTGTTGGGATTAAAGGCGTGCTCCATCGTTCCCAACTAATAATATTTTTTGTTTGTTTGCTTCTTTTTTCTTTTTTTAATTTATTTTTTATTTTATCTGCTTTGGTGTTTTAGCCATGGGTGTTGGAGTTACAGTTGTGAACTACCATGTAGGGGCTGGGAATTGAACCCAGGTCCTCTGGAAGAACAGCCAGTGCTCTTAACTGCTAAGCCATCTCTCCAGCCCTAATCAGCTGGTAATATTTTTAAAAGCATAGAAGAACAGAAGTTCAAGGTCATCCTCAGCTACATAGGAAGTTGGAGACTATATGAGACAAGTTCAACAAATTTCAGGAGCTGGAGATAGCTTAGCAGTGAACGGCACTTGTGCTTCCCTCTAAGCACAAGTTTAGTTCCTTGGCACCCATGCTGGGTGTGGCTCACAGACACTTGTATCTCCAGTGGATCCGATGTCCTCTTCTGACCCCTGAAGGAACTTGGACACAATGCATACTCACACACATACACACACATTTGAAAATAGAAAAAAAAATTTTTTTCCTAAATGGCCGGGTAACTTTTCACCTAACTCAGAGTCCTTATCTAAGGACTTGTAAAGTACAGTTAGGAAGAAGGGACAAGCCTGTAACCCAGTGATAGAAAGCTGACCAAGGAGGGCTGTGATGTCAGGAAGGGCAGGCAGATCTCTGTGAAGCCAGCTGGGCTACATGGTAAGAGCCTACCAGACGACAAACAGATGACATAAGTTACACACATTACATACATTAGATCGCAGAGGTGGCTCAGTGGCCAAGAGTGTATGCTGTTCTTCCCAGGGACCAGAACTGATTCAAAACAAGAGCAGGTTTTGATGCCTCTGCTATCTTTGAGGCACTTGCACACAAATGCACACACACAGACAAACATGCGGCTATATGTGACCTTTTAAAGTCTCTCAGAAAGCAGGAAATGAAGCTTGGTAGTAGAGCCCTTACAGCAGGTGTGGTGGTGTACACCATTGTTTGTTTTGTTTAAGACAGGGTTTCGCTGTGTTGTCCTGACTGTCCTGGAACTCACTCACTCACACCTCAAACTCACAGAGATCCACCTGCCTCTGCCTCCCGAGTGCTGGGATTAAAGGCGTGCGCCACCACCGCCTGGCTTGGCTATTTATTTGTTTATTCTTGGTGCACACATTTAATCCCAGCACTTGGGAGGTAGAGGCAGGTGGATCTTTGGGGCCAGCCTGGTCCTCACTGAGAGACCTGTTTCAAAACAAACAAAAAGAAAAGAGAGAGAAAGAAACTCAACAGTGAGGGGTTGCAGTAAGCAAGCGATAGGACATGAATGAATTTCCAGCACCCATGTGGAAAGCAGGCAGAGACAATAGCCTGCCAGCCTGGGTGAAATGGTAAATTCCAGGTTCAGTGAGAGACCATGGAGAGAAGAGGAGGGGAGGGGAGGGAGTAGGAGAGAGAGAGAGAGAGAGAGAGAGAGAGAGAGAGAGAGAGAGAGAGAGAGCTGTTCTTGCAGAGGACCCAGGTTTAGTTCCAAGCACCTGTTTAACTCACAAGTATCTGTGACTCAGGTCCTAGGGAATATGATCCTTTTGGCCTGGATGAGCACCTGCAAGCTTGTGATGCAAACAAACTCAGAAAAGCACACATGCACACACATACAGAGAGAGAGAAGGAAGGAAGGAAGATTTGGATAGCTGCGAGGAAGCCCACTAGCATACTTTTGGTTTGCGTGTGCAGCCTTTGCTAGGTAGCCCTTTTAGCACTTCCGATATATCTTCCTTTTTATTACTTCAGTTACACTTATTTCTGCATTGGGGGAGCAAGCCCACCATGACACTTGTGTGAATGTCAAAAGAGAGCACACAGGAGTCAGTTCGAGGTGTCAATCTTAGATCACCAGGCTGGTGGCCAGCCCCTTTACCCACAAGCCATCTCATCGGCCCCGTCCTGGTGCTTCTGCTCAGCATTTGGGTATGGGAAACTAAGTCCTCGTACACAGCAATGAAAGGTCCAGACTGATGAGGCGATTAACTCGCTGGTGCCACCCCTGTCTCTTGAGCGGGTGATCTTTGTTGTAGAGGGTTACAGCCCCCACTCTCAGGTTCAGTTTCCTGACTCTAAAGCTGCCGGATTCTCAGAATCAAGTGCATTTCCCATCTGTTGTTGTCTGTGAGGATGGGACTTTGGCCATCTCTCAGGCAGCACACCCTGCATTAGCAGCTGGATCAACCAAGGGCGGGTTTTGAGGGTGGTGCTGGGGCTTGAACCTAGAGCCTGCTGCACGCTATGTTCTCTACCTCCGAGCTAGAACCTCCGCCCCAAAGGGAGCATTTAGCTTCTCTTGCATGCTCTCTCTCTCTCTCTCTCTCTCTCTCTCTCTCTCTCTCTCTCTCTCTTCTTCCTTTCTCTATTTCTTTCTCCCTCGCTCCCTTCCTCCCTCCCTCCCTCCACCCCTCCCTCTCTCCCTTCCTTCTTTCTTTCTTGACAGGGTCTCTCTATGCAGCCTTGGCTGTCCTCACTCTGTAGGCCAGGCTGGTCTCCAACTCTCAGAGATCCGCCTGCCTCTGCCTCCCAAGTGCTGGGATTAAAGGTGTGCGCCACCACCTTTAATTTTTATTAAATCCACCTGGATTTTTATTTTGGTACTAGGGATCTAATTCAGGTTCCCTTGTTTGTACAGCAAGCATTTTACTGACTGCTTGTGACTACAAGTGACTCACTTCTGGTTTTGTTTTTTAAAACAGATCCGGGAACTCACAGAGATCCACTTGCCTGTGGAGTCCAGACTGACACCGAACTCGTGATCTGATAGCTTCAGTTTTCCATGTGCGCAGGTTACAAGGCCTGGGAGTTTTTCACCTTGAATATGGAAACTCAGCAGCCCTGGACACCCCCACCACTCATCTAGGTCAGTCAAAATCTAGTTAAGTACTAGACTCAAGAGATGGCCCAGCAGTTAAGAGCACTTGTTGCTCTTGCAGAGGACCCAGGTTCATTTCCCAGCACCTGCAAGGTGGCTAGCAGCCATTCCTAGCTCCAGTACTAGGGAACCTTCACAGGTACTGCACGCGTGTGGTGCACAGCCTACATTTTTGTTTGTTTGGTTTGGTTTGGTTTGGTTTCTCAATGTAGCAATGGCTGTCTTGGAACTCACTCTGTAGACCAGGCTGTCCTCGAACTCACAGAGACCTACCTGCCTCTGCCTCCCAAGTGCTGGCATTAAAGGTGTGCGCCAACACCGCCCGGCCACAGCCTACATCTTAAAAAAACATCTGATTGAGCTGAGTGTGGCGTCTTGCACCTGTAATCCCAGCAACTGGAAGTCTGAAGAAGAAGGATTTCCAAGGATCCAGGCTGATGAACTTGAGAGAGCCTGTTTTTCATTTAATCTGACTTTTAATTTTTATTACATCTGAGAGAGGAAGAAAGGAGAGCACCAGGTTGTGAGAAGACAACGTGAAGGGGTCAGTCCTCATGTGGGTCCTGGGAATCCACTCAGGTCAGGCTCGGTGGGCCTCAGGCTGAGTGGGGCATCATCTTTACCTGCCGGCCATTTGCCAGCCCAAGATCTTGGTTTCAAGCGAAACAATAACAAAAAAACAGGGCCTTGAGAGAACTGGTTGAGTGGATAAAGCACTCACCACAGGAGGGGACTATCTCACGTTGGGCGCTCTGCACCCAGTTGGTGGCCTGTAATCACAGCTCACTGGGGCCAGAGACAGGAAAGCCCAAGCAAGGGCAAACCAGCAGCTTCCCTGGCTGAACCCCACAACTCCAGGTTCCCCAAGACCCTGGGGCCTTGGAAAGTAAGGTGGAGATCAGCGGAGGAAGCTCCCCCAGGATCTGCAGTTAAGGCCTTCACAGAAAAGCATGCCCCCCCAAACATCTGTGTGCATGCCACACATGGAAGAATGAGAAACAAGAACCTAGTTGGTCACCCTGCAAGGAAGGGTTGCAAGCAGGTAGAGCAGAGGGTGGAGCTCTCTGATACAATGTGGGCTGAGCCTACGCAAAGCCCTGATCCCATCCCCAGCACGTCTGTAAATAAACTTATTGGTTAGCATGGAAGGGGCAGGTGGATGGGGTCAAAGTTAAACCTCAGCGTTCATGTGCCTGTCATCTTAGGTCAGCTCGGCCAAAGGTGCTGGCAACCATCCAGGGGAGAGGTGGTGGTGATTCAGGCTCAGCGCATGTGGGCAGGCACGTAATGAGGGAAAATACAAGTCAGCTGATTGGATAGAGTGAAGCCAATGACAGATGATTACCAAGTCCGCCGTTCTCTCTCCTACAATGCTGGAGCTGGAACTCAAAAACTCAAGATCTTGTACATGCTGTGTAAGCACACCCCCAGCCACACCCCCAGGCCTCACTAGAGGATTCTAGACAGGGGCTCAACCACCAAGCCATGCCTCCAGCCCCTCACTGGGGGATTCTTTGTCTAGTTTCCTTTTTTTTTTGTTTCTGTTTTTGTTTTTTGAGACAGGGTTTCTCTGTAGCTTTGGAGCCTATCCTGGAACTAGCTCTCGTAGACCAGGCTGGCCTCGAACTCCCAGAGATCCGCCTGCCTCTGCCTCCCGAGTGCTGGGATTAAAGACATGATACTGCTTGATTCTTGAGAGGCAGGGGTTCTGCCCCAGTGTGGGTGCTGTGCTCTCACCTCTAGGACTTCACTCTTTTTTTTTTTTTTTTTTTTTTTGGACGCAGTGTGTAGTTTCTCTGTGGTTCTGCTTGTCCTAGAACTCACTACATAGGATCTCAAACACAGATATCCACTTCCCTCTGTCTCCTGAGTGCTGGGATTAAAGGCTGCACCACCACAGCCGGGTCTTTTTCATGATTTTTGAGGACGGCATTCTGGTGGGGTCAGCCCAACAAAAGATCATTTAGTAACAAAGCGGCAAATTCAGGTATTGATGGTTACTTGCCAGTGCCACACTGTCTATGAAACAAGTTTGTATTTACAAATGGGACAAAGCCAAAGGGGAGGCTCTCGGCAGTGAAGAGAGCACAGTGCTATGGAAGGAGACCCAGGTTTGAGTCCCAGTAAGGGGCCCTAGCAGGCCCAAGCATGGCAAACACAGGTCTGAGCACCCATGGCCAGCAGCAAACGGGAAGCCAAAATAATCAACGAGAAAGAAAACGAAGCACAGCTCCCTCCAGACTAAGAGGAACTGGCTGAAGTCTGGGTGCAAAGAGACGTTGACTCAGCCGGTCTCTGGGGAAGGAGGGAGGACTTGCTGGGGTCTGAAGCCCCTAGCAAAGCCATCTGTTCTAGTTCATGTTCTCCTGTGTTGTCCTTGAACAACATCCTTAACCAGAGCACTCAGTCTGCAGAGGCCAGCCAGGGCTACCTAGAGAGACTCTGTCTAAAAACAAAGAAAATGCTCCACAGACGTGCCTGGGCTGATCGGGTCTGAGGCTCTTCCTTAACGAGTCTGCCTCTCGTAACTCTGCACTGTCAGTTGAGAGTCGAAGTTAACTAGCTTTATATTATGCACTAGAGAGATAGCAGCACTGGCTGCCCTTCCAGAGGACCAGGGTTCAATTCCCAGCACCCACATGGCAGCTCACAACCTTCTGTAACCCCAGTTCCTGGGGATTGGTCAGATGCCCTCTTCTGACCTCCAAGGGCCTATGGTGAACAAGCATACAGGCAGGCAAACCAACCATACACATAAAGTAAAAGTAAATAAGCCTCTAAAAACTAAAATTGTTGTGCTGGAGAGATGGCTCAGAGGTTAAGAGTACTGGCTGCTCTTCCAGAGGTTCTGAGTTCAATTCTGTATACATAATCAATGATAATAATAGTTATTATTATATTATTTATAGTTATATTAGTTATAGTTATAATAATAGTTATTATTATAATCAATAATAGTTATGTATACAGAATTGTATACATAATAAACAAATAACACTGTATTCATGATAAATATGTACACATAATAAATAAATAACACTTTATACATAATAAATAAATATAAGAAATAAAATTGTTATATACATACATATATGTGTAATATATATGATATACATGTATATACAACAAAACACAACAAAAACCAAAA
>NW_026068123.1:975173-1013231 GCF_014885135.2 Alexandromys fortis
TTTTTTTTTTTTTTTTTTTTTTTTTTGAGACAGGGTCTTTCTACATAGACAAGGGTGGCTTCAAAGTCATGAAAAAGAGATCTGCCTGCAAGTCTTTCTAGAGCTGGGATTAAAAGGTGTGCGCACCACCTGGTGAGACCCTGTTTAACCCCAATCGGGACACACAATAGGATTTAACAGGTAAAGGCCCTTGCCCACAAGTTTAATGACTTGAATTTAATCTCTGGAACCCACCTAGTGGAGACTTGTCTTCCGACCTACACAAGCACAAACACACACACTTTCTCCATCTGTCTCCCCGCCCCCCAGGCCAAAGAGATGGTGGTGCTGGCAAGAGCACTGACTGCTCTTCCAAAGGACCCAGAACCCACTTGGTGATGTAAACATTCATCTTAACTCTCGTTCCAGGGGACCTAACGCCCCTTATGGCCTTCTTGGACACTACACTCACACATACACATATATATGTAACTAAAAACAGAAATCTTTATTAAAGAAAAACAGAAGGGCACCCAGAAAGATGGCTGGGTGGCTGAGATCACGGGCTGCTCTTTCAGAGAACACGGCGTGGTTCCCAGCACTCACACGGCAGCCCACACCTACCTTACTCAGTCCTAGGACTCTCTGCTGGCTTCTGTGGGCCCTGCACACAGCCAGCGTGCACGCACACAGGTGTGCACATGTACTGATGAATACAAATATAAATCAAAATAAACTTGAATAAGAATTTTTAAAGATAGGGTCCAATCTTGTAGCGCTGGTTATCCTGGAACTTGCTATGTAGACCAGGCTAGCCTCAAACTCACAGAGATTAACCTGCCTCTGCATCCCGAGTGCCGGGATTAAGGGTGCTACCACATGCAAAGAACATTTTTATTTTTTTAATATTTTATTTATTTATTTATTTATTTATTTATTTATTTATTTATTTATTATGTATACAATGTTCTGTCTGTGTGTATACCTGCAGGCCAGAAGAGGGCACCAGACCCTGTTACAGATGGTTGTGAGCCACCATGTGGTTGCTGGGAATTGAACTCAGGACCTTTGGAAGAGCAGGCAATGCTCTTAACCACTGAGCCACCTCTCCAGCCCCAAGGACATTTTTAAAAGTGGGGTGTGAGGTGGCTCTTGCCATCAAGTCTCGTGACCTGAGCTGTCCTGGAACCCACACAGTGGAAAAGTGGAAAGAGAGCACAACCCCTATGAGTTGCTCTCTGACCTGCACACGGGCAGTGGGGTACAGGTACAATTCTCCCCCAAGTAAAAATCCAGCGTGTGTGGTGTGTGTGCACACATGTGTATGATTTTGAGATAGGGTTTCTCTGTGTAACAGTCCTGACATTTGCTTTGTAGAGCAGACTGGCCTCAAACTCAGAGATCTTCCTGCCTTTGCCTCCCGAGTGCGGCGATGGCAGGTGGTGGCCTCTCGCCCTCATTTATTCCTAAATGGTCTTGCTGCTGCTCAGCTTGAGGAAAGATGGACCCCATCCTAATGACGCAGCTCGACAGTGATCCTTTCTTGCATGCTCAGCTTGTGCCCCTAAATCTGTTAAATGTGTTAATATCCCACCAACCCTTTACACTTGGGGAAACTGAGGCTGGGAGCAAATAAATTCAGCACCCAGGCCCCACTGCCCCACTCCCAATAACCCCGCCAGCCTTTGAAGATCTCCTGGGACAGTGTCTGGGTCTTCTCTTTGCTTCTTGTATAAAGTTTGAGAGCATCTGGAAATTTCTATTTTTTTTTCAGTTTTGCTTTTCTACCTGGGGTCCAAGCTGGTCCCTCATCCTCTGGGGTGGCTATCTCCTGGGAAGCCTTCCAGGCATAGACGAACAGGTGATTCCCCAAAACCTGTCCTGAATGTCCAAAACCATTCAGTGTTGTCCAGCACTGGCTACAGAGATGCTTCATAGAAAGGAAAAAAAGTTGGGAGTAGGGATGAATGTCTGTTATCCCAGCACTTATGAGGTGGAGGCAGGAGGATTGAGAGTTCAAGGTCAGCCGCCACTATACATCACATTGAAAGCCAGGCTGGATTCCATGTGAGTCTGAAACTAAGAAACATACAGGAAAGAAGAAAGGAGCGGGGAAATCCCAGGCATGGTTGTGCACATCCTTAATCCCAGCACTTGAGGGAGCAGATCTTGGGACTTCCAGGCCAACCTGCTCTATGATGAGTTCTCGGCCAGCCAAGGTTACATAGTTCAATCCTAGCATGTGGGGGTAGGGCAAAGGTTTTGCTAGGTCCTAGGGCACCCCTAAATCTTGAGAACGCTGTTACACACACTTGGTGTGCTGCGTGCTAGGACTTGTGCCCACAAGTGTGTAATTTACCACGGGGCTGGGCTCCCACTGTCCTGCCTCACAGATGGGACAACTGATGTCAGAGATCTCGATAAATAATTCTAGATGGTCTAAAACTTTATAGACCAACCAGGTCGGCCTTGAACTCCTGAAGTCTTTGCTTTGGGGTGGAACAGAAGTGGGAAAGGCTGTAGCACCAAGCTACCTCCACAGCCTCTCACAGGAGACTCCAGGCAGGAACTCTCTCCCTGGACCACATTCCTAGCCTTACGGGGATTTTCAGCAGGCTCTGCACTGAGCCATGTGCCTAGCCCGATGACACACATTTCTTCATTGCCTTTCTCCTTCCTTCCTACCTTTCTCTCCCTCTTTCTTGTGTATACAGTGTTCTGTCTGCATTTTGCCTGTACACCAGAAGAAGGCATCAGATGTCATCAAGGATGGCCATGAGCCACCATGTGGTTACTGGGACTTGAACTCAGGACCTCTGGAAGAGCAGTCAGTGCTCTTAACCTCTGAGCCATCTCTCCAACCCCTCACTTTTCTTTCTTTTGTTTTGTTTTTCTAAGACTAAGGTTCTTTTTTTGTTTGTTTGTTTTTTGGGGAGATTTTTGTTTGTTTTGTTTTTCAAGACAGGGTTTCTCAGTGTATCAGTCATGGCTGTCCTAAAACTAGCTCTTGTAGACCAGGCTGGTCTCGAACTCACAGAGATCCACCTGCCTCTGCCTCCCGAGTGCTGGGATTAAAGGCGTGCGCCACCACCGCCCGGCTTCAAAGGTTCTTGATATAACTGTTTTTTTTTTTTTCTAAAGACAGAGTTTCTGTGTAGCTCTGGCTACTCTCGAACTATGTAGACCAGGCTGTCCCTGAACTCAAGAGATTCTCCCTGACTCACCCTCTAGAGAGCTGGGATTAAAGTTTTGTGTCACCCATCCTGGCCAGATGCCGTCAAGCTGCAGCTAGGAGCTCCATCCCAGCACTGGATAATCGGTGTGGAGACACAAGGCCGTCCTAGCAGGGCAGAAGCAGAAGGATCTTGCATTCAACACTTCTGCACTACAGCCCTTGAGATCAGGAGAGAAAAAAGAAGCGACACAGCTGGCTTTCAGCCGCAGATCCTACTGAGTGAGGCCATGTCTTAAAGTGAGTGGTTGAGTGACAGCCAGGTAAGGTGGCACACACCTGCAATTCCAGAGTTTGAGGCCAGCATGGGCTACATAAAAGCCAGGTTTCAGAGAAAACAGACAGGCAGGGCAGCTTAGCCGGGAAAGGAGGTAACGGAATCTCAGAAGCCGTCCTCTGACCTCAGCATGCACCGTCGCGTGTGTACCAAGCCCACAGATAACCAACCAATCTTTCACATAAAGAAACAAACCTCAAAAACCAAAACAAAACACCCCAAGAAACAAACGAAGCCACATCAGCCAACAGCTGGAAGCATCAGTGAGAGCCTCACTTTAATCAGGGACAAGATTGAAGGACTGATTGTCAATCCACAGACCAATTGATCAATTGTCAATGGGGACAACATGTAGGCAGCTCACGAGGACCTGCACCCACTCTGGCAGGGAGGAGCCCTGACTGAGTCCAGAGGTCTGGCCTCCTCCAACCCCATCCTGGGCTCTTGGAGAAGGGGACATGGTGCAAGCACTGGCCAGCCCTTGTCCCTCCTCAGGTATGATGACACAATTTTGCATGAACCGGCCGCATGCCCACCCTCCATTCAGGGAATATGGTACAGCTTGTATAATACAGCAGGAAAGGGTTGCTTCTCCCTGGAAATCCCCTTCCTTACCTTCCCAACGGGAAAGGCAAGTTCATTCTCCCTTTCTGTCTTAGAATAATTTATATACCAGCCTTAGCGTATGTACAAAAAGAAAACCACACACACACACACACACACACACACACACACACACACACACGGAGAGGGGGTGGTTCTCATGACCAGCTAGGACAGACACTACCTTTGCTTAATAAACAAAACCCTGTAAGCATTGAGGGTTGGGAGCGTGGGTTAGTGGGTTAGACAGAAGGACAGCGGAGAAGGAATTGGGAGGAGGGCTACAGTACCGTGTCCAGAGATGGAACAGGGCAGGCAAGGGATGAGAGCTCCCCCACCGCCCTGCTGCAGATGGCTGGAGGTGGCAGGGAAAGCGGGGTCATTCCTTTTTAAAAGTCCCCTCACCCCATGGCTTGGAGAAAATGGCCTTGCTCTATGATATTGCTTAGGGACAGCCTGTGGCTGGGTGGTTGGGGAAGGTCAGGCTCAGTAAGGTGAGGACAGGAGGGGCGGCTTTGGTGCTGGGAGGGAAAGGGCTGCCCAGGAGGAGAGGATGTGGTGCACACCATTATTGCTTCCTCCTAGGGCAACGAGAGTTGCGGGGGGGGGGGGCGCTGAGTGAGACTCTGAAAAGGTGGTGGAGTGGGTGCTGGGAAAGGGGTGTCTATGCTGGGGAGCTGCCCACCCAGAGCACAGGAGGGAGCCACCGAGACTTCATCTACGGCCACAGGAATCTTTAAGGCAGAAACAAGAGGAAGAAGCAGCTGGAAGGAGGATGTTCGTGCGCATGGACAGAGCCCCCTTCCTCCAACGGAGAGAATTCAAAGTGACCCAAAGTGGACCAGGAAGGAGATGCCATCCGAAGAAGGGACTTCGGCCCCCAGGCCTGAGACTGGTAGAGGGGTGAAACCAGGGTCCCTGGATCCTAACGCAATAGCTCTCCGACCACCTCTCATCCACATGGCCAGGGTTGTAGAAAAAAAGATAAGAAAAAGAAGAGATGGAAGACATCGTGGGAGGGGACAGTGAGCCAGGGAGAGGGACCCCTGCTATGGACCAGTCCCCTCCTTGTGGCTCTCCCTGCAGCTAGTTCCAATCGGGTTCTAGACATCCTCTGAACCCCAGAACAGCCCAAAAGGCAGTGCCACGCCTAGACTTGAGTCTCAAGAGAGGCAGGAAGATGGCGCCTTGGACTTGAGGTTGACATGATGGGTTAGGTGAGGGGAAATGGGGGGACCAAGAATGGGGAGGGGTGCATCTACAGTTGCTGTGTTTCATTCTTTTTTTTTTTCTTTTTGTTCTTTTTCTAAAAACATTACAATTAAAATTCAAAAAATAAAATCCCTTTTTGGGGACTTCAGTTCCTGGCTCCCCAGACCCCACCTCCACAAAAAAAGCCCTGTAGGTAAGGGCAGCAGGGAAGGGTAAAAAAAGAAAGAGAAAAAAAACCCACTTTTCTGTTTTCTTTTTTCTCAGGAGGGCCAGGAGTCGCTGAGGTGGTCCGTGGTGAGTGGGGAGAGTGGGGAGGGGGGAGGACCCACAGGTGAAGGGAACAGGGCTCAGGCAGGGTCCCCACCTGACCCCGACCTGCCTGGAGCTGAGAAGATGGCAGAGTTGTCTCCTGATGTCCCAGAGCAGACACAAGCCCTCGTGGCAGCCAGATGGTCTTTTGGGGCCTCCACCTCTGCCGCCATGGAGGGGAGGCCCGGGAGGCCCGGGGCCTCCTCTGAGGGGGACAGGGTCCTCAAGTCAGGCAGAATGGGGGTTCCAGAGCTGCAGGAGCAGCCCACAGCCTCCATGGACTCCCTGGGAGCCACACACGCTGCGACTGTCCCCTGCCTCAGACACTCTTCGCCCTCTCTAGCAGCAGCGACTTTGACCTTGCACTGTTCTGTGGCCTGCACTGTGCAGTCATCTGGTGCGCTCAAGATCTCCTCAGCTGTGGGCAATCCCAAAACCTCCAAGGAATCCTCCTCTTCCTCTTCCTCCTCCAGTGTGAGCTCAAACTGGAACTTGTCAGGTAGGGATGGATGGACAAGCCCTCCTAGCTCCTCTTCCGGGGGTGGGGAAGGGCTCTGCCGGATAGCACTGTGGTACCAATCCCTGTTGTCTTCCAATGTGTCCAGGATGTCTTGGGCATCGGGATGGACGAGATCTGCCCACGTCTCCCACAACGGGTGGACAATGTAGTCAATGAAGCCCACCTAGAGAAGACGAGCAGTGTCTAAGAAGTGGTATGGTGCGGCTAACAGCAGGGTCTACTAAAAAAAAAAAAGCTTCTAGCCTAGTGGTGGTGGCGCACATCTTTAATCCCAGAACTCAGGAGACAGAGAGAGGCAAGGGGATCTCTGAGGCCAAGGCCAGTATGGTCTACCGAGAGTTCCCGGACAGCCAGGACTACACAGAGAAACCCTGTCTTGAAAACTCAAAAACAAAACAAAACAACAACAAACAGGCTTCTAATGCAGCAGGATTACCTTAAATTCTAAGTCAGCCTAGTCTACTGTAGCCCCTGTCTCAAAATCCAGTGCAAGCCAGAGAAACTTGAAATGTTTCATACTGGGCTGGGAAAGAGGCTAAGCAGTTAAAAAGACTAGCTCTTTTATTTTTTCCAAGACTAAGAACTAAGTGTTTTCCAAAGCTAAGAACACTAGTTCTTATAGAGAACCGGGATTCAGTTCCCAGTACCCACATGGCAGTTGATAACCATCTGTAACTCTAGTTCCAGGGGATCTGATGGCCTCTTTCAGCTTCTGCAAGCATCAGGCACACGTATGGTAAACATACATACATATAGGGAAAACATTCAAACAAATTTAAAACAGTTCCGTATGGATCATCTAGTGATTTTTTTTTTTTTTTGAGACAGTCTTTTACTGTGTAGCCATGGCTGCCCCGTAACTCACTATGCAGACCAGGCTGGCCATGTGGTCCCAGACATCTTGCCTCATGCTGCCTCCTATTTATTTTTAATTTTATATGTATGAACATTTTTCCTGCATGTATGTATGTATGTACGTATGTACGTACATGTAGTATGTGGTGCCCGACGTCCAAGGGGGACAGATGAGTGAGTTGGACCCCCTGGAACCAGAGTCCCAGCTGTGAGAGGCCATGAGGCTGCTATGGGTCCCACCCAGTCCTTTAGAAGAGCCACCATCTTTCCAGCCTCATCTCTGCCTTTTGAGTGCTGGGATTAAAAAGACGTGCACCTGCACACTTGGTCTTTGGTCCCAGTAGTGGGAGGCTGACACAGGCAGATCTCTGAATTGCAGGCCACTCTGGTCTACACAGTAAGTTCCAGGCTAGCCAGGGATACATGGGGAGGCCTGGTCTGAAAATTAAAAAACAAAACAAAAAACCCAAAATCTTTTTTTTCTTTGTATTTTTGAGACAGGGTTTCCCTGTAGTTTTTGGTGCCTGTCCTAGAACTAGCTCTTGTAGACCAGGCTGGCCTTGAACTCACAGATCCGCCTGCCTCTGCCTCCCGAGTGTGCACCACCACGGCCTGGCCCCAAAAGCATTTTTATTAAATTTTAATTAATTTATTTTGGGGGCATGTGTGTTCCTTGGCATGGTGTGACGGTCAGGGGACAGTCTTGAGGACTCATTTCTATCCATTCAGTCCAGCACCTTTACCTGCTAAGCCATCTCCTTGACCCATAGACAGGATCTTGTTATGCAGTCCCAGCTTGCCCTGAGGTTCTGGACTAAACTATACCTCCTGCTTTCATACGAAGAGCAGCTAGCACTACAGGTGTGCCACTTGCACAGTGGAAACACAGGTATAAACCAAACCTGTGGGGCTCACGTTATGTTTGACACTTAAATAACTGCGCTTAAGAGATCTATAAAGCACAAACACCTCTAACCTGTAAGCCCCACTTGCCCGAGGACAGGTAACTTCCTGGAATGCTGGGGACTGCTGTTGATGTAACATAACAAGCCGTGTGTTTTTGCTTCTGTGAACAAGCAACTACACAAGACATACTTGATCTCATGTAGGCAGGAGGTACACACATCAGGACATACCCTGGGCCCTGATTGGTGAGAAGAACCTAGCCTTATAGTCTTGCCTTCATGAGCCTCTAAAGAATATGGTTTGCGGCTCTGGGAACCTAGGTACGGACCTGGCCAGTGTCCATCATCCTGGCCAGCATTTATTAAACTTGCTTCAAATTTGGCTCAAGAATTGTGGTAGTAATCTTACTCCTCAGTGAGATTAGTAACACAGCTTGATTTTTTTTAAGCCCATAAAGGGGAAGTGGGGCTGTAGTTCATTCAGCTGGTAAAGAGTGCTTGCCTAGCATGCACGAAGCCTTGGGTTGCATTCCCAGCACCATATAAACCAGGTGTGGTGACGAAGACCTAGGATCCCAGTACAAGAGAGGTAGGGCAGGAAGATCAAAGATTCAAATTTATCCTTGGTAATAGCAAGTTTAAGGCTGAAATGTAAAACAAAAACAACCCTGTTCCCACAGCCCACTCCACTCCAGACAAAGCATTGCTCTGAAAACTGCCTAGGGTTGCAGCAGACCTGGATGTTGGGATAGGTGAAAAGCATCAGAGATCTGTGAAATTGAACCATCAAACATGAGAGGATTAAATGCCTCGGAGGATCATGCTACAGAGAGTGAACACAGCTCCTTTCCCACAGAGACTGCAAACTCACAGAGGTGGGCCAAACAAACCCTGTGCTGTGCCCTGCGGCCCTGGCCCTGTACCTGAGACTTCTCCACAGAGGCCGTGTGCTTGTCACACATGGGACTAATCTCCATTCCACGCTCCCGTTCCCGGTCACCCTGCTGGAAGAACTCGGCCATGATGCGGTCAGTCCACTGTCGATACAGCTCCAGAGGCTTGGTGGGGTTGCTGAGGTCCGCACAGTGCACCATGTTCCTGAGGACCTGGTGAATGCAGGGTCTGTCAGAGACCAGGCTGAACCTCAGTTCGGGGGGCCTCTGACTGTTCTCCCCGTGTTATGAGACAGGATTTACTATATCGCTAAGGATGACCTGGAACTTTGATCATGTCCCCATCATCCAAGTGCTGGGATCAAAGGCATGTAACACCATTCAGCTCTAGTTCTTAGTGGCTTGGTTTTTGTTTTTGTAAAGGGTCTCCAAACAGAGTCCCAGCTGGTTTCAGACTGTGGTCATCCTCCTGTCTCTGCTTTTGGAATGCTGGGATTACGGGTACTCACCGGGGTTAATGTTTTCTTAATCCCACAGTGTGTGTGTGTGTGTGTGTGTGTGTGTGTGTGTGTGTGTGTGTGTGTGTTGGGCGCGGGTGAAATGGAGTGAAGGAAAAAGTAGAGGCAAGAAGCATATGTGAGGAAAATGCAGAGGTGAGAGAAATGAGGGGCAAGGCGGGGTAGGTCAGGACTGTGTAGAGAGCCGTGGGGGCCAGAGAGCAAAGGGCTTCATCAACAGAGGCAAAAAGGAGCGTAAGAAGAGAGGGAGGGAGGGCACGCATGGGTTGGAAAAGGAAAACGGACGGGAGAGGCAAAAACTAAGAGGACGACACCAAGGGCCATTCAGGAAGCAGGGTCTGAGCGCAGGGGAACCTGGATGCGGTCGGCATAGTTGTCCAGCAAGAGAACTCCCGAGCTGGTCACTTTCTTCGTCTCCACCATAGTCTTCAGGTCAGCCAGAAGGGTCATGTGCTTAGACATGTCTGTGGCCAGCACCTGCGGGCAAGGTGGTGTCAAGTCAAGTGGTGAAAGCGTGCCCACACTCCTGTTGTCACCCACTGGGAGCCTCTGCAGATCCCTTTGCACGCCCTCCACTTTAAGCCCCGCCCACCGCACTAGCCCCGCCCACCATGTCGATGACCATCTTGCGCAGGCTCTGTCGCTGGCGCTTGCTGAGGTTCTGGAAGATGTCGCAGTTCTCTTCTTGCAGCAGCTTAAAGCCCACAGCCAGGTGGTGGTTCTCAAGCACAGACTCGTCGTTGTACATTAACGCCAGCTCCGAATCTGCGGCGAGACTAAAGTCAGGGGAGGCGACTTTGGGTACCACGCCCCGCCCAGTGTGCGCCTTTGTCCAACTAGCTCCACCCTCAGTATGACCAGCCCCAGCCGGACCCACCCAAGTCCAGGAGAATATCTTCGTAAGCTCCGCCCTCAGGTTGGCTTTGCCCCGCCTAGGATGCTCATGCACCATCCCACCTCATTTGGTGGGCCTCACCCCCCCCCAACTGGCCCATCCCATTCACTCATGCCCCACCCCACCCCCCGTCATCTGGCTGGCTCCACCCCTAGTTCAATTGGTTCAATTCCACGTCCATAAGCCAGGCCCATAGGCAGGTTGGTTCCCACCAGTATATTAAGCCCCCAAAGCTAGCCTTGTTAGCCCCTACCCTAGCCAAGTGGTCCAGTCTCCACAGCACGACTGGCTCCACCTTCATCCCCAGCTAGCCTAGCATTCTCTCAGCCGAGTCTGTCAGTCTATACTCTGAAATGTCACTCACTCGTGTTGATAAGGAACTGGTTGGAGACGCCAGGGTGGTCCACGTCGTGGATGGCAGCAGCAAAAAGGGCAGCAAGAATCTCCAGGTCTGTGAACACAGCCTGGGGGCAAGGAGGAGAGGTGAGGGAGCACAGACGGAGATGGGGCCACTGAGAGATCCTATTTCAAAAACCAAGGTGTTAATCTCAGCGCTCAGGAGGGAGAGGCAGGTGGATCTCTATGAGTAAGACACCAGCCTGCTCTACATAGTGAGTTCCAGCTGAGAATATCTCAGAACAGAAAGGGGATGCTGGGGAGATGGCTCATGGGTAAAGCACTTGTAAGTATGACCCGAATCCCCAGAACCCATAAACAAGCCACGGTGTATATCTGTAATCCTAGTGTCCCCACAGTGAGATGGGAATCAGGGCACAGTTTAGCTCTTGGGCCAGCTAGCTCGGCCTGTGCTGCAAAACATGAGATCCTGTCTTCAAACAAGCTGAAAAGAGAGAACTGACTGACATGCAGGCGTGTTCTCTGACCTCCACATGTGTGCAGTACCCCCACCACACACACACACACACACACACACACACACACACACACGCTTGAGCACAAGATAAAAACAAAAACATGCCGGGCGATGGTGGCACAGGCCTTTAATCTCAGCACTAGGGAGGCAGAGGCAGGCGGATCTCTGGGAGTTCGAGGCCAGCCTGGTCTACAAGAGCTAGTTCCAAAACAGGCTCCAAAGCTACAGAGAAACCCTGTCTCGAAAAACCAAAAAATAAATAAATAAAAACAAAAAACAAAAAACAAAAACAAGCCAGGCGGTGGTGGTGCATGCCTTTAATCCCAGCACTTGGGAGGCAGAAGCAAGCACACGTCTTGAGTTTGAGGCCAGCTTGGTCTACAGAGTGAGTTTCAGGACATTCACAACTGTTACACATAGAAACCCTGTCTCAAAAAAAAAAAAAAAAAAGGGAAAAAAAAAACTAGAAAAAAAGTCGGGCAGTGGTGGCGCACACCTTTAATCCCAGCGCTAGGGAGGCAAAGACAGGCCTGTGAGTTCAAGGCCAGCCTGGTCTACCAAGTGAGTTCCAGGACAGGCTCCAAAAAAGCTAGAGAGAAACCCTTTCTCGAACAAACAAACAAAACAAAAACTAGAAAAGGTAAGATTAGAGAGAAAAACAGGCAGAGAAGATCAGAGGGATAAATGGGAAGAGGGGACCAGCACAGAAAGAAGACTGTGACAAAGGGAGGTGGCAGGCACTCACATCCAGAGCCGGCGTGGCCAGTAGCACGTGTGTGGACTGCAGAACATCGGCTGCGTGCAAGCTGTTGTGGTAGGCCACGTCAGCGTGGTAGTGGTCTTCCAGGGTCAGCATGTAAGTCACCATGGTGTCCACTGGGATGCGGAATTTCTTCAGCAGGTCCCGCTCCTGGGGGCCAACAGGGCAGAGCAGTGACCCCTGTTGTCCCAGTATCCTGTCCCCTCCTCTTGTACCCAGCCACTCCCTGTTGTCCCCATCACCTGGAATACTGTATACATGATGCAGCTGAGCGAGCGGCCTCCAGCGTACTCCGACACACAAAAGATGTTCAGGCCCCATTTGCTCAAGTTCTCCAGTTCCTGGCAGTGAAGGGGGGGGGGGGTCAGGAGCCTGCATGGCCTAGGGACCTGAAAGCCACATCCTAGGACTCTGAGCCTCACTACTGCTAACAAAATCTGTCCCAATGCATGGACTTCCTATCTTTTAACTTTTTTTCCTAAAAGATTTGTTTGTTCACGTGTGTGAGTATTCTATATGCCTATATGACAGAAAAGAGCAGACATAAGAGGGCATCTGATCCCATTACAGATGGTTGTGAGCCACCATGTGGTTGCTGGGAATTGAACTCAGGACCTCTGGAAGAGCAGTCAATACTCTTAACCACTGAGCCATCTCTCTAACCACCCCTCCCCCTTTTTGTTTTTGGAGACAGGTTTCTCTGTGTAGTCCTGGCTGTCCTAGAATTCACTCTGTAGAGCTGGCTGGTGTCAAATTCACAGAGATCCACCTGCCTCTGTCTCCTGAGTACCGAGATTAAAGGTGTGTGCCATCACAGCCAACCAGATTCATGGACTTTAATACAGTACTGTATTTGTTAGTGTGTGCATATGTGTGTGCGGGGGGGGGGGGCAGCCCATGGAGACCACTGGTCAACTTTGGGTGTCTTTCTCAATCAAATCTCCTTCTTAAAATTTATTTATTTATTTATATTGAAAATTTCCACCTCCTCCCCTCCTTCCACTTCCTTTCCCTCCCCTCTCCCCCTCCCTCTCCAGTCCAAGGAGCAGTCAGTGATCAAAATTCTTTTTAAAAAGCTAAGCGTTGGACTGGAGAGATGGCTCACAGGTTAAGAGCACTGGGTTGCTCTTCCAGAGGTCCTGAGTTCAATTCCCAGCAACCACATGGGGGCTCACAACCATCTGTACTGAGATCTGGCGCCCTCCTCTGGTGTGTGGACATACATTGAGGCAGAATGTTGTATACGTAATAAATAAATCTTAAAAAAAAAGTCAGGCGTTGGTGTTGGTGCACATCTTTAATCCCAGCACTCAGGAGGCAGGGCAGATCTTTGTGAGTTCAAGGATAGCCTGGTCTACAAGAGCTAGTTGTAGGACAGCTAGAACTGTTTTTAATATTTAAAATATTTTTTATGTACCACTCATGTGCATGGTGCCCAATGAGGCCAGACGAGGCATTAAATCCCCTGGAGCTGCGATTACTGTCAGTTGTGAGTCCCTGCTCTCCCCATCATGGGGAGCTGAGAATTGAACTGGAGACCTGCACTCACCGGCCGAGGCATCTCTCTAGCTCCTAACGTGTGTGTGTGTGTGTGTGTGTGTGTGTGTGTGTGTGTAGGGGGTCAGAGGACAGCTTCTGGGAGTGGCTTCTCCCTTTCTCGCATTGGGGTCCTGGGTACTCCTTAATTTTTGAGACAGTCTCTCTCAGTGAACTGGGAGCTCAGGTTTGGCTACACTGGCTGCCCATTTAGCCCCGGGGACGGTCCTGTCCTGTTTTCACCCCTGGTGTTTTATGTGGGCACTGAGGATCTGAACTCAGGTCACACTTTAAACCCTATCTTTTTTTGTTGTTTTTTTTTGGTTTTTTGAGACAGGGTTTCTCTGTGGCTTTGGAGCCTGTCCTGGAACTAGCTCTGTAGACCAGGCTGGTCTCGAACTCATAGAGATCCGCCTGCCTCTGCCTCCCGAGTGCTGGGACTAAAGGCGTCGTGCGCCACCATCGCCCGGCTAACCCTATCTTTTTTTGAGACAGGGTCTCCTGCAGTCCACGCTGGCCTTGAACTCACTCTGTGGTGGAGGATGACCCTGCTGCATGCCTGATCCTCACCTTCTACCTCCCCAGTGTTAGGATCCCAGCCCTGAGCCACCACACAGGAATGGACTCTGGGAACTCAAGGCAGGCTGATTCCCAAGCTGAATTCAAACTTAAGCTAACCTGATCATGAGACCTCAGCTGGTGTCAGGATAAGGGCAGGAATACTGGTCTCCTCGAAATACAGGACACTGCAGGTGCTTGGTTATAATGGGTGACTGTCCGTGGGGGCACTGGAACTGCTCCAATGAGTTAGAATCAATGGCTGTCTGCTCTAGGCCCCTGTTGAATCAAGCCTGGAATCCACTGCCCATCCTTTACTTCCATTCTGAAACAGCTCAGGCTCTGTGTCCTGGGACTCTGCGTTAGATGAGCCCCCAAAGACCTGTCCTTTGCTGAGGCCTCCCAGACAATGCTGCCCCTGCTGAGCCCCCACCACCTACTTGTGCTAGGAGTTCCTCTTGATCTGTCTTGACTCCAAACCGCGGGATACTGGTGTTCGCGCTTCCGGTGTGTACCAGCTTCTTCAGTCCTGTGATCTGAGACATGGGCTGGGACTGTCGCACCAGCGGTGGTGGGGGCTGCTGGAAGGCTCTCTGGCGGGGCGTGGGTGAGGGGATGTCCATTTCATTCTGTTTGTCTGCCAAAGATCAAGTAACAAAGCATGAGACCCCCTCCTTTCAAGGAGGCTCCTCCACATCCCTCAGCTCCTGGCAATGTCCTTGGGCATCTCACTTGATGTGAGGCAACCCTTCTGGGGGTGACGCTGGGCTCTTTTCTGAGGCTGGAGGCCAGGACACACGTAAGAAGCTTTCTGAGAGATGCCGCCCTGGCATGGGGATATTAGGGATGGTCCTGGACTATGGACTACCCTCAGATTGGCGCCCAGTTTGGGCCATAACATGGTATGAGACATGAGGAGGTGGGAGGGGGGTCCCAGAGGGAGCTGCTGCTGACTCTGGATAGCCAGGGGACTTTCTTGGCTAGGGAAGACACCCCTATAATGGCAGGGAGTGGTGGTGGGAAGGGGAGTCGCTGGTAGGTGGGAGGGAAGGGGGGTCTCTGGGTCCATGACCCCCCCTCCCCTTGGCACCAGCCAGCCTGGGGACCAGTCCCAGCGATTCTTCCTGAGCTTCTGAGGGCCACCAGACCTACTCTACTATGACCTTGGAGAACCTAATTTGCATACTGCCCTCCCGCTGGCTGCATCCTCAGAATTCTGAGCTGTACCACACACTCACTATTGGAGGGAGGCTTAAAACTCGGAATCTCCCAATTTTGAAGCATATTTTGATAACAGGGTCTTATAGGGTAGACCAGGCTGGCCTAGGCCTCTTGCCTCAGCCACTTAGCCTTTCAGGTGCTGGGATTCTACAGGAGTGCTCCACCAGCCCAGCTTTCTTAAAGTTTATTTTTATTTGTACTTAAAAAAAAAAGGGGGGGGGGTTTCTTTTATGTGTATGTATGTGCTGGCCCTGGGAGGCCAGAAGAGGGCATCAGATCCCCTGGAACTGGAGTTACAGGTGGCTGTGAGGTGTGTGATGTAGGTGCTGGGAACCCAAACTGAGCCCTCTGCAGGAGCAACACTCACTCTTAATCACTAGCCCATCTCCCCAGAGCTGCATTTTCTTCTTTTAGTGACTTTTTGTTTATTTTGTTTTGTTGAGACAGTATGGTCTTGGCCATCCTGGAATTCATTCCGTAGACTAGGCTGGCCTTGAACTCGGAGCTTCTTTTGCCCCTGTCTCCTGAGTGCTGGTATTAAAGGCCTGCGCCTCCACACCTGGCCCATGATTAATTTGTTGTTCTATTTTGTTTTGGTTTTCAAGATAGGGTATCTTTGTGGCTGGCTAGAACTCTCAGAGATCCATCTACCTCGGTCTCCTGAGTGCCATGATGCATCATACTGGCTCACTTTAAATTAATTTTTAAAAAGTATTTATTTGTCCAGGTGGTGGTGGTGGCAAACACCTTGAATCCCAGCATTCAGGAGGCAGAGACAAGTCAATTTCTGAGTTCAAGGCCAGCCTGGTCTATAGATTGAGCTCCAGGCCAGACAGGATTACACAGAGACACCCTGTCTCAGGGGTGAGGTTGGGTGAGTGGGAGGAGGGGTGTTATGTATGTGTTTACGTCACATGAGGCCACGTGGACATAGAGGTCAGAGGACAATCTTGGACGTCACTCCTCTACTTCCACCACACTCTTGTTTGATTCTGAGACAGTGTCTAACTGTCTGTCCTTGGTTGGTCTGGAATTTCTTTATAGACCACACAGGCCATGAACACACAGGGTCTTCTTGCCTCTACTCCTGGCCGTCAAGTTAAAGGCTGTATGTCAGAGATGTTCTATTTCTCTTACTTGGCTTCTTGAGACAGCATCTCACTTTGCAGCCCAGATTGTCCTTGAATGAACAATTCTTAGACTTAGCATCCTGAGCGCTAGGATTATAGGTGTGAAGTCACTCCCTGCTCTTTGCCCCACTGTGTCTGTGTTTGGTTTAGTTTTTTTTTTTTTTTAAAGCCCAGATGGCTTCCAATCAGCTATATAGCAAACTATGACCTTGAACTTCTTCCTCTATTTTCGTGGAGTGGTGGGAAGACAGGCCTGTGCCACCAGGGTGGGTTTCTGCTATGCTGGTAAAGGAGCCCAGGGTTTTGTGCATACCATGACAGCGGCTCTACCCACTGAGCCACCTTCCTGGCTTCCGCTTGGAGGCTTTTCAAAGTTTAAAAATTCTATTTGAGTCTGGTCTACATATCTAGTTCCAGGCCAGCCAAAGCTATACAACGAAACCTATCTCAATAAATAAATAAATATATAAATAAAACTAAAGAATTTCATTTGAATTCTTATGGAGATTTTGATTTTATATTGGTATTTTATTTGTGCACACGCATGTGCATGGAGGCCAGAGGTCAGCCTTCAGCGCTGTTGCTCCAACACTGCCCACCTTGCTTTCTTTCCTTTCTCTCTCTCTCTCTCTCTCTCTCTCTTTGTTTCTTTCCTTCTTTTTTTTTTAAAAGACATATGTAGCTTAGCTGTCCTGAAAATTGCTACATAGATCAGGGTGGCCTCAAATTTACAGAGATCCTCCTGCTTCTGCCTCCTCCTGATTGGATTAAAGGTGCAGCCACCACCACTTCTGGCTAGCTCTACCTTGTTTAAAGCAGTGTCTCTCATCATACTCGGGGCTCATGATTTTGGCTGCATTGCCTGGTCAATGTCTCCATCTACTCAGTGCTTGGGTCATATGTGTACAGTGTGGCCCTGGCTCTTGACATGGGTGCTTGGGTCATATGTGTACAGTGTGGCCCTGGCTCTTGACATGGGTGCTTGGGTCATATGTGTACAGTGTGGCCCTGGCTCTTGACACGGGTGCTAAGGATCCGAATGCAAATCCTCATCCTTGTGAGGCCAGCACTTTAATGACAGGGTAATCTCCTAGCCTGAGATATTTACCAATACGGGCTCTACAGAAAGTGGGTGGTCTCACTCAGTCTGCAAAAGGACTCAGGAATGGAGAGCTCTTGAACAGGAGACCCTTGACCCAGTTCCCCACCCCCATCCGCTTGCTGCCTTGCACTCACCCAGGAATGTTGTGGAAATGTACTCTGAGACCTGGTTTCCGGACCTGCTCATTTCCGACAGGTGTGTCAGTTCCCGGTTCAGCATCCTTTTGAACTGAGGAGAAGGAGCCGAGGAACAAGGGGTGATGGGGGATCATTGTGGGGTGCACAAGTGTGTGAGAGCCCTTCCCAGCAAATTCCTAAAAGGCTCCACAATTTCTCGACTCGGCGCCCCCAGTTAGACTGCTTGATGGGTGCAATTAGCTTTTCCCTTTTTCTTGACTCTGGAGGGGGAACTGCTCTAACTTGGAAGGAGGGGATTCCCAGTTGAGGAAAAAGACACCCCCTCCCAAAGAGGAGCACCTGTGGAAGGGAGGGGCTTCTGCTAACCACAGAACCAATAGCACACCAGGAGACTACTGTCGCCATGGTGATGGGAGTCTCCTTAGCAACTCCCCCTCCAACCAGCTGCTGAGTCCAGAAAAGGGGGGCAAGTCTGAGGCCCCTTAACCCTTGCCTTACCAGAGCTATCCCAGGGCCTAGGTGTTGCCAAACATGATCTCAATCCGGGGGGGGGGGGTTGGAGGGGAAGGATGGGAGTCTGCTACTCAGCCCCAGACGAATCTGAAAGGTTGCAAGTTTCTTAGCACCCAAGCTCTGGAGAGGAGAGGGTTTGGCCAGATGCAGGGAATGAGTGAGCCAAGGAAATCCCAGTCCCATCACCTGGGGAAGGGGGTCACATCAAAGTCCCCCTCCTCCTTAGGGGGGTAGATAATGTACAAATGGGTGAAATATGCCCCCAGATGGGTTTGGGGGTCCCTTCCTGGCCCCCTCATGTCCCTCCACACAAGCGTCTTCTGTGACATTGGGCTTGGAGCAGAAAGGGCATTTGCTCCCCACCCCCAGCACCCCATAGCAGGGACAGACTCATATGGGCAAGGCAGAGGGGGTGGCAGACAGGAGGAGGTGACCCACAGTGGCAAGGGGTGGTCACTCTTCTCAGTACTACTTAGATCCTGGAAACAGACACACATACACAATCTCACACAGCAGCACATAATTACGAATTGTCACCCACCACCTACCTACCTACCTGCCTACCTATCATCACATAGCTCAGACACTCCAGCTGAAAGGTACACACCCCAATAAGTAGTCATTGACATTTGGGGGTCACACACCCCAAGAAACATCAGATAGCACCACATTTAACACATAAACCCCAGCACACAATGTCTAGTCCATTCGAGGACCAGACAGGACACCCAGCCATTAGAGACACATGCACGTCCAGGTACAGGTCAGTCACACCCAGCCAGAGAGACACCTTCCCCAGTGAGGCTCCCACATACACCTGCAAACAGACATTGCCATCCAAACCCAGCCCTGGGTCACACAGAAACCACAAAGCATGTCATATGGGCCACCCATACATGAACAAAGCTGCAGCCAAGTGCCCATCCCATGAGGTCAGAAGTCCCTGATGTCATCGTTGTCACCGCCCCCCTCCCGGACCCTGCATTCCCCTACCTGGTCCCACCAGCCCACCAGCCAGGGCTTGGAGCAGGTCTCGCAGAAGAAGTCCACCAGAGGCATGTTGGAAGCTCAGCTCAGCTCTGGGCTGACAACAAGTAAAGTAGGCTTGGCCAAGTCCCTGGGTCAATGATGCCCGGGCACTGGGGGCACTAGGGGGAGCTGGGCAGGTGGGGACAACTTCCAAGGGGAGCTGCGGAGGGGCCTGGGCCAGCCCAGCAGGACTGGGGGCCCCCTTCCCCTCCGCGCTCCCAGCAGCAGCCCTGGTTACATGGTCTGCCAGCCCCTGGTCATGATAGGTCCCTCTGCAGCAGAGGCAGGAGGCAGTGGGAGACCAGTGCCCATGGGGACAGGCAGGGTAAGAGTCCTGGGAAGGAAAGCTGTGCGGAGGAGACTCCGCATGTGCACTGTGTGTGTGTGTGTGCGCGCGCGCGCGCGCGCGCGCGCGCGCGCTCTCACTGCGGTACTGGAGGCTGCACTTGAAGTCAGGTGGTGCTAGCGGTGGGGGGGCGTTAAAGGGGCATCGGAGCCCACGGGCCTCAGTCAGAACTTAGAGGAGGCTGCTGCGGGAAGGCAAGGAGGACACATCTCATCCAGGGATGGGCAGATAAAGAAACACACTCCATACCACACACGTCTTGAGACATACTGTCCTCAAACCAGACACTGAATACAGCCAGACACCGAAATGAAATTCTCTCTCTCTCTCTCTCTCTCTCTCTCTCTCTCTCTCTCACGCACGCATGCACACACACACACACATCAAATCTTCAAGGCCACAATATAGCCCTGATCGTACATTTAAACAGCACACAAAGGTTCTCAGTCCCACTTCCTTAAAGAGCCCACAGGCAGCAGACTGAGGAACAACTGCCCAGAACCTGACACACAAGGTGCAAATCAACACATAATCCCACAGAAACACTCACATGTGCAAGAAAATGTGTACTCTCACACATGCACACACTTTTAGAGACAGCTAACCCATCCTCAGGGACACATTTGTCCTTGAACTCCTTTTCCAGACAAGCCTCCACCCACATAGATCTCTGCATTCCTGAAGAACACCCCCACCTGCACACTCATTTCCTGAGAGATACCCACCCACAAGGGTTGCACAGCTCCACAAGGCCTCATTCATGGGGCCTTGCCTACTGAATGGTGCCCCCCACACTCCACACAGCTGGCCAGGGAACCCATGCCCTCCCCTTCCGAGGCCTAGAACTGTAAAAACCAGAGGTTCTCAGATTCAGACCCAGACCAAACTCACACCCTCAGACAAACCCCTCCAGCACAGCCTGCACACACATAGCATACTATGTGACTACTTGTGCACAACCACACACCCTTCTGAAGGCACACACCTGAACACAACCCCTCACAATGACTCCAAACACACTTGCAAATGAGTAGTCAAAAAGCCAGCAGCCATACAGGTTGGAAGCCGGGGCCACATACAACCACACAACCTCCGTGAGAGACAGTCATCTGTAAAAATCATGTACAACTAAGCCAACACCTTCACACATACACCCCAGCACCTTCCCCCAACACCTGGCTTCCTCCTGAGTTACAAGCTACTTTTGTTGTTCTAGAGGCACAAATGACAGGCCCTGTTTCCTGCATCAGAGCTCAGCCCTGCTCACCACGTGAATCTGGTGATTAGCTGGCACACAGTCCTGCTGCAGGGCTGGCATTCACCCCACTTCCCTACACGGGAATCGGTAGGTCCTGCCACACTGGACCTGTAAGCCTCTGGCATCATTCAGAACCCATGCCCTAGGATAAACATACAGGTCCTATCACGGAATTGGGTCCACCCATGGATTTTTATTTCCCCCGCAGCCCTGCCCACTCATTCTGAAGGATTCAGGACACACACTGGCCCCAATCCACAAGCTTCACCCCGGCGACTGGCTCCACCCACCCCATACACACACCTTGCCCGGTTGTCCTGCCCACCCCACATTCACCTGTCACTGGCCCTGCCCACCCACCAAGATTTGGCCTGCCCATCAGATTCACCCAGCCCTCCAGGCAGAATTAGCTGCTCTCCGGCCCCACCCACCTTGTGCGAGGCCATCTCGCTGACGGAGCGGTAGGTCTGCATGGTCTCCAGCTGTTCCAGACACCAGTCCAGCTCTTCCAGGGTCTCCCGGGCTAGCTGCTGGCATGTCTCCTCTGAGAAATGGGTGTCCAGGGAAGTGACCCAGAGGGTCCCCAGGCGGTCTCCCACCCCAGCTAGAAGGGTCCACCCAGGGTGAGGGGGCCTTTCCCCAATCTCTAGACTTAGCTACCTGACAACGTGGCCTTGCAGACAGCGGGTGGGCCGCCCAGTGGGGACCGCCTGAAAAACAACGGGACTCCAATGTCAGCCTGGGTTCTCTCAGAATCAGCTTCCCTCTCCACAAGCAACACCGGTTTTCCTGGTTCTGAACTCACAGAATTTCAGAGCCTGAATTTGTCTTTTTGTGAGACAGTCTCAGCTGAGGCTGGCCTCAAACTCACTACATAGCCAAAGATGACCTTGATCCTCATAATCCCACTCTCTCAGCGACAGGATTGCCGGTGTGCACCACCTTTCCCTGTGTGTGGAGTGTGGGGGATAAGAACTCAGGGCTTCATGCATGCGAGGCAAACTGAGCCCCACCCCAGGCATTTATTACTTATTTATATTTGTTTAAATTCTGGTCCCTGAATTATATACCCAGCCCACGAGCCCAAACAGAGGGAGGACGTGGAGGTTCAAATCAGTGACAAGAAATTCTTCTGAAGAAGGCAATGCTTGCAAGAGGGCCTTATTAGAGCACAGACTGGACTGGGACTCCGGCCTCAGTCTCCTCCTGGGCGCTGGGATGGCAGACGAGGGCTCCCACGTCTGGCTGGAATCTATTCGCTTTAGTCTACACCGGTGCTCTGCAGGAGGGCCAGATCCTATGTTTTCAAATTTCCTGTCCCCCCACCTTTCTTAGGCTTCTGAGGATGGCCATCACTGCCCTCGGGACTGGGGAGCCCCAGCCACCCCTCTGGCCTAAGATAGAACTGTCTCTCCCCTCCTCTTTTTTTTAAGACAGGGTCTGACTGTGTAGCCCAGGCTGGCCTTGAAAGCACTATGGAGCCCCCCTGGTTTTGCCTCCAGAGTGCTCAGATTAAAGGTGTGCACAACCATGCCCGGCCCATACCAACTTTTAATTTTATTTTTAACTGTGTGTGTGCTTGTGTACGTGTGAGCGTAGGTGCCCCCCTGAATCCAGAAGAGAGCACTGGACGCCCTAGAGCTGGAGTTCCAGGCGGCTGTGAGTTGCTCTACACAGGTGCTGAGAATCGACCCAGGCCCTCTGCAAGAGCAGCACTCACTCTCAGCCGTCCAACCATCTCTCCAGTCCTCACACCTATTTTTTTTAAACTTTTTTTTCACATTTATCCTGTGGACAGGGGGTATGAGTGCCATGTGCACATGTGGGGGTCAGACGGCCCGTGGGAGTGAGTTCTCTCTCCACTGTGTGGGCTCTGGGGATTGGACTCGGGCTGTCGGGTCTGGCAGCAAGCGCCTTTTATCAACGGAGCCATCTTGCCTGACTTGAACCATCCTTATTGACTGAGCATATACTAGGTACCAGGCAATGTTCTAACTCTTTCTGCATGTCGTCTTTGGGTTTCCCACAGAAGCCTTCTAATCAAAGCCCGTCTGCAGCTTTCATTTACAGCAGAGAAGCACAGGTGCCCTAATTACCATATGTCTAGAGCTGGTGTCACAACCTGAAGCTCAGGGCTGGAGCTGGAGCCTAGAGGCTGACCACGGTCCTGTCTTAGAAGGGTTGCTTTTCAACAGAGGAGTCAAGTACTGGCTCGCCTGGGATCATAAGGCAGGACCGGAAACTGAATCCAGATTTTCTTTTTTCTTTGCCTCCACTTTGAGGCAAGGTCTCATGTAGCCCAGGCTGTCCTGAAATTCCCTATGTAGCCAAGGATGACTTTGAACTCCTGGTTCTTCTCCCTCCATTCCTGATGACAGGTGTGCATCACTACCCCTGGTTTATGGGTTGCTGGGGGTACAACAGAGGCAAGCATTCTGCTCACAGAGCCACATCCCCGACGGCTGCTCACTCCTACACACCCATGAGTGTGGGTGCTGGGGACTCAGCTCCACTTCATCTCATGGGTGTGGGTGCTGGGGACTCAGCTCCACTTACTTGTTGCTGGGGATGGGCACATTGGTTAAGAGTGAGAAGTTGCTTCGAACGCTGCGGAGACTGGCCAGCACCTGGGGTGGGAGACAGCTGTAAGGAGAGATGTCTACCTGCAGGGGCCACCAGGATGGGCCCCTTTCCCATGAGGGGAGGAGGTCTCACCTGGGCAAACGGTGTTACAATGAGGTCTTCGGCATGCCTGAAAGTAAGAACGGGGGCAGATGAGGAACCAGGTCTTCAGGGTGGACACTGTGGGGTCAGGACTAGCAAGGAGGAGACAGGACAAGGCAACAGGAGGAACATACCATAGAGGCCAGAGTGGGAAGTGTATACACAGGACATGGGGCCCAGAGAAAGGAGGGTGGGACCCCCATCTCAATAGGGGCTTGTAAGCAAGGGCAGGCTAGAGGGGGTCCCAGAAGTGGGGTTCCTCGTTTGCTGGAGAGACAACTTCATAGGGCTGTGCTGGGGATACAGCTCAGGGGTACGCTCTTGCCCACCACATGTAACTCCCTGAATCATTCCCAGAACCAAACAAAAGAGAAGAGAATGAAACCTAAAAAGAGCCAGTCTGTACCATATGCTTGTAATCTCAGCTACTCTGAGGGCAGGAGGATCACAAATTTCAGGTTAGCTTGCCTGGTCATGGAGACGCAGCTCAGTTGGTAGAGAGCTTGCCTAGCATACAGGAAGTCTTGGTTCAATCCCCAGAACGGCATAAACAGGGCATGGTGGTGTACATCTGTCACCCCAGCGCTCCAGCAGAGGAGGCAGGAGCTTCAGCTAGATGGGAAGCTACAGACCCTGTTTACAGGAGGAGAGCAAGAGCCAGACTTGAAAGCAACCAATGACTGGGTGTGAGCGGAGCTAGTGGGCATGGCCAAACTTTCTAATCTTGTAAGTCCTGTGTAAGACAGAAAGGGGCAGCTTACCCTTCAATGGGGAGGACAATGTGTGTGTACTGACCAAACAAGGGGGATGGATGCCCCACTCTTTGTTGGGAAGGACAGCTTGTGGCAGGGCCAGACATGGGGGATCTGGTGAGTAGGGCAGGGTTTGCTCACGCTTCGCTGGTGACAGATGAGTTTCTGGACATAGTCTTGGGTGACATGTCAAAGTCGCTGTCTGAACGATAGAGGAAGGACTCTCGGCGCTGGCTGGTGGCTGCCCCAGCATGTAGCACAAGACCGGGGCTCGCCTGTGAGTCCAGGGGGCTGCGGCCAGGGGACGGTGTTGGCCCATTTTCTGCCTCCACACTGCAAGAGACAGAGGGAAAAGGAGTCAGGGGACTGAGATGGTGCTGGCGAGGTTAAGGGGTGTGAAAGAGGCCAAGGAGGTTTGTGGCAGAGATCAGGGAGACAGGGGAGACGGTGTGGAGAGGCAGCTCAGCTGGTGAAGAACTTGTCACGCAAGCGTGAAAGAGACTTGCGTTCAGTCCTTGAAGGTGCCCGCTTTACTTTTATTTTCTACACATGCACACAGCTGGTGTGCTGGCTCACACCTGTAATCTCAGCACGTGGGAGGCTGAAGCAGCGAGAGCAATGCCAAGAATCTGAAGCAAATCTAGGTATATGGCCAAACCCTGTCTAAGGTCAATTAATTTAAAATTTTAAGGGCCACTGAGATGGCCCCCATCCTCTGACCTCCACTTCAACACCCCTGTACTTTCACACACACATGTCCCCACGAAGTAAATAAGAATGTACTAATTATTAAAAACCCAATCTGAAGTTGTCCCAATAGCTCACAGTCCAGGTGCCCGAACAGAGAATCCAAAGAAAAATATTGCGGGCTGACGGAATGCTGCTGGCGAAATGTCAGCTCTTAGGAAGGGGGATGTGAAGATAAACCTTGGCTCCAGCTTTTAGCAAACCAAGGTGACCTTGAGTTCATTGGCAAGACCACACCCTTCAAGAAAGTTTTGGCCAGGCGGTGGTGGTGGTGGCCCACGCCTTTCATCCCAGCACTCAAGAGGCAGAGCCAGGCGGATCTCTGAGTCTGATGCCAGCCTGGTCTACAGAGTGAGTCCCAGGTCAGAGAAACAGGTTACACAGAGAAACCCTATCTTCAAAAACAAAAACCAAGCAGAAAAGTTTTTTTAAAAATCAATTGAGGGCTGGGTGGTGGTGGCGCAGGCCTTTCATCCCAGCACTTGGGAGGCAGAGGCAGGCGGATCTCTGATGAGTTCAAGGTCAGCCTGGTCCACAGAGTCAGTTCCAAGACAACCAAGGCTACACAGACAAAACAAACCAATCACCTGAGGGACTAGAGGAGTGGACTCGGCTGTTAAGAAGCACCAGTTGCTCTCGCAGAGGACCTGGGTTTGATCCCCCGGCACCTACATGATCACAATTGTCTATAACTCCAGTTCCAGGGATCTGATGCCCTGTTCTGACCTCTGTAGGCATCAGGCACATACGTGGTACACAGACATACATGCAGGCAAAACACTCATCAGTTAAAAAAATAAGGTTTCTTTAAAGTAAAATCTTGTTGAGAGACTTGGCTGGCTAAATACAGAAAAACCACTGATAAGGCCAAAGGCCAAATCTGGACAAACAAGTCCACAATAGCTGTCAGCTACCAAACCCAAACTAACCAAAACAATCCAGCAACTGATGAACTGATATATTTTAGCAAATTCGACTGTGGAATAGTGTACATCGTGACAAAATGGATGATTGACACACAAACTTGAGCGTGTCTTATTTGTTTGTGTTCATGGACACACATGAGTGTGCGCGGTGTACGTACACACATGATCGTGCACTATGGACGCACACACGTGAGTGTGTGCTATGGCCCCTGTGGTGGTCCGAGAACAGCTTGAGAAAGTCAGCTCTCCTTCCACCATGTGGGTTCTGGGGATGCACTGCCAGTCTCTGACCTGCTGAGTAACCTTTTCTGCTCAAATGAATTTTATTAAAGTTACAAGGCAGGGATGAGGCGATGGCTCAGTGGATACAACAACTGCTGTTCAATCATAAGAAACTGAGTCCCAGTTGCCAGCATCCATGTAAAAGCTGGGGCAGTGGCATGCATCTACGGGGTCTACATGGAGAGTAATAGAAGACACCAGATGTTGACCTCAGACCTCCAGACATGCACACCTGGGCACATGTGCCCACCCACCCCACACACATGATACACACAAATACACACACGAAAGAAAAGGACAAAACTAGAGTATATTCTTGCTACATTATACAGTCAAAACTCACAGAACTAGCCCAGCAGAGTTCCAGCACCAGGGAGGGAGGCTGATGCGGGAGGACAGCAAGTATAAAGTCAGCTGGGTTCTGGGGTGGCGGCGGTGGGAAAGAGGCTTACCGCCAAGCTTACACAGAGGTTTGATTCCTAGGACACACACAGTAGAGAGGGAACTGACTCCTAAAAGGTGTCCTCTGACCTCCACACACGCACATACATGTTTAAAAATAAAAATAAAAGCTGAGCATAATAGCACACGCCTTTAATCCCAGCATTCGGGGGAGGCAGAGGCAGGCAGCTCTCTGAGTTCAAGGCCAGCCTGGTCTACAGTGTGAGTTTCCAGACAGCCAGGGCTACACAGAGAAACCCTGTCTCAAAAAAGAAATGATAAAATAAGAGCCCTGAAGGGAAAACCACAGATGAACTTTCGCCTTTGATGGCAGCGCTCATCCGTGAGTGCCTGCAGCACCACGTGCATGGTCTAAGTTGCATGTTTCTCTCGGTTGCATTTCCACAACCAGCGTTTCTGATTTGTATTACATTTCACTTGTTTGTTTACTGTGTGTGAGAGTGTTGGTGCCACGCGGTTGGGAGGTCCGAGGCCTTGCACTCTTCTACCATGGAGCTCAGTGGCAAGTCTCTACCCGCTGAGCCATCCTGCCCACCCTCCTTCTCATACCCTTGCTGTCTGCCTCCCCTGTGAAAATGCTCTGTTTATACTGACCCGTTTATTTCTGCACCATTTGTTGAGGACACGAAACCTGAGGCACAAAGTGTCAGTGGGCACCTGGGGGCCTAGCTGCCTGATGGCCATATCCTGAGTTTGCTCCCTCTACACGGGAGTTTAGGGAGGATGAGACCCACACAGACCTGCGAGGGCTCTCAGCTGACATCCTGGTGGCAAATTTGCCTGCCCCGAGGGAAGCAGTGAACGTCAGTGGGAGCTCAAGGGCCTTCTGGTGAGCAGATGGTCCCTTGGGCACTGTTGTTTGTGCTTCAGGCCTGAATGTCCCCTGAGCTGAGGGCAGGCACAGGGGACAAGGCTGGGCTGTTGAACTGAAGCCTGGGGCAACACAAGAGGTCAGCTGATCCTAGACTGCAACCAAGCATAGAGACCTCGGTGTAATCCCTGGGACTTACACCCTGGAGGAAGAGAAGGAACTCCACAGCGCCCTCTAACCTCCTCCACATGGGGACCGTCATACACACGCCCATGCACATCCACACACAAAATACACACAAATGTAAGGAAAAAAGACCCCTGCCTCTCCTGTCCAAAGTCAGCCAGAGAAATCTCAACAGGAGGCAAAGTCACAAGCTACACGGAGGAAACGCAGAGGCTGGTACTAGAGCCCCCAGCCTGGTCGGCACGGGTACAGTGACCTGCACTAGACTCTCACTTCAATCTCAAGAGGCAACATAGTCAAGTACTGGCCACAGGGACCTAAGTCTGGACTGCCAGCAGCAGCCCTGGGGGACGAGACAGGTCCAGCAGCAGTGCACACCTGACAGAGGGGCGCTGGGAAGGTGAAGACGGGATTCCTGGGTCTCCCGGCCACGTAGCCTTGGCCAATCAGGGAGCTTCAGGTTCTGTAACTGACCCTGTCTCGGGAAAGTAAGGTGAAGGTTTAATCCCCAGGACCCAAACGGTGGTAAGAGAAAATGGACACCTGAAAGTTGCCCTTCAACCCCTGTGTGTATTACTCCAAGAAATTAAATAAAAAAATATAGTAATAAAAGAGAAGCCAAACACAAACAATTGCTATTAAGTGCCCCATGCTAGGCGCTAAATATGTCCCCATATGCATTATTGCCCCATTTTCCAGGCCAAAACTAGCCAGCCAATCAAAACCCTGACAATGGCCAGGCAGTGGTGGCGCATGCCTTTAATCCCCATACTCGGGAGACAGAGGCAGGCGGATCTCTGTGAGTTCGAGGATAGCCTGGTCTACAGAGCTAGTTCCAGGACAGGCTCCAAAGCTACAAAGAAAACCAAAGTGAACAAACAAAAACCTGAGGATGAGGAGGTCAGAGAGGATAAGCAGGGCTGGGCCTGGCTCACAGGTGAGGTACTGCCTGGCTCAGCTCACAAAGACCTGGGTTCAAGGTCATCCTCAGCTACACAGCAAAATGGAGGCCAGCTTGACTACTAAACAAGCAAACAAAGGGGCAAAGGGGCTAAATAAGTTGATCAGGAGTGGCTTTGAACCTGGGGCTGCTGGGCTCTGCACTCTGGGGACAGAAACAGAAGCCCAGCCTGTGGCCTTCCAGGCTCCTTGCTTGTCTCCACCTGATTGCCTCAGAGGAGGTGCCAGAAAGCTTCCATGAAAAGGATTGGTTTGCTCTGTGAAGGTCACACTGAGGTTGAGTGTCGGCTCTGGCAAGTGTCTGCAGCGGGCTCACAGTGCCAGGTGCCACTGATGTTTGTGGGACTGGATGTCAGGCTTGGAGCATGTGATAAGTCTAGGCAGGGGATTCCTGTATGTCCACACTTGTCATGCAGAGGTACGCATGAGGGGGAGGGGCAGGTGACCCAACTGCCCAGGTGTCTGTCTGTCTCCATGTTCCTGTGACCTCATGAAAATGTCCCACAAAAACACTGTGGCTGTCCCTGACCCAAGTGGTTATGAAGTGGGGGAGGGGGGAGTCTTTCCTGCCTGCAGGAATGAGTATACAAGAGGTGACAGTGTCTTTCTGGGAAGCAAGGTGTATACCAGGCTGTTCTGAAGGTATTAGCATCTGTGTTCACCTGCCATGGTCATGGGTCCCTTGCGTGTTCTCTCCTTGACTAACCTGGAGACCCCAGTCACGTCTAAAACAGCAAATACCCGTGACCTGGCTTAACCCAAATGTGGGTGTGGCCACGTGTGTTCTCACTGGACGCGGGTGTCTGTGTCCATCAAGGTGTCTGACCAGACTGTGCAGCGAGGCATGGAGGACTTCCCAACCTAAAGGTCACTTCCTGGCCGCAGCTCTACCCATCCAGTTCAAAATGCCCTCTGGGTTCTCAGGCACCTTCCCCCACACGCCAGGGCTTGGCCTGCACTCTGACAGCCCCAGCTCAGGGGAGTTGTGTGGAGAAACCATGTAAGGCCTTAGGGACCTGGCTCTTGGCCAGTGACTTGGGAATGGAGCCCAGGTGCCAGGCTGGACACCCACGTTTGCTGCCGGGGAGAGTGCTAGATACTCAGGTTGAGGGGAATGGAAAGTGTGGTGGAACCCCAACCTTGAGTAGACAGTTGAGGTGGAAACTAGCACCCAGTTTTGGAGCCCACCCATCTGCAGGCACCCACATTTTTAAGGTGAGGGCAGGGGGCAGGGTCCCTTGCTAGATGTGGGAAGTTTCTTAGGGGACCCCCCCCACAAAGCTGGCTACTCTAGAAAGACTCCTCTTTTCCCAACATGCAAGTACACCTTCAAGTCACAAAGAAAGGCAACTGGCTGCAGGCCACCCACCTGACACATCTGCGGGGAGGGTGTCCAAGAGTGTCCTCCTCGCTGAAGGAGAAGTGGGTCAGTGACTCTGGTCCCAGGGGCAATGCCAAGGCCGGGGGTCGGGCCCGGGCCCGGGGTGCTGCACTGGAGCGCATGGGAGCCAAGCGCCGTCGGGGCCGGCATTGGGGACCGGCTGCTGCACAGGGGGTGTGCGGCGCTGCACGCCAGGCCTTAGGCGCCAGCGATCGCCGGCACCGCCTCCACACTTGTCGTGTCCTAGCCCCTGGCACCACCCCTGTGGCCCCCTAAGGGACACGATCCCGGTGCTCGCGTCCTCCTCACGCGTGTGTGTCCACAGCGCCTGCCTCCCTCTTGCAGAAGGGCCCTGTGAAACTGAGCACCCACTTCCCGCCGGTCCCTCCCCGTGCTTTAGGGACGCCCGGGGGCTCCGGTTTCCCCGGCTCCTAGCCCACGGCCCTCCCCTCTGCCCCGGCCCCGCCTTCCACCCCTCCCAGGCCTGACGTCGAGCTGTGCCACCTCTAGGTCTCAGATCGCCACCAAGCGCCCGCGGGGGAACCAGACACACCCCAGAGGCGAGTGCAGAGCTGGGTGATCAAGACCCTAAGGAGGGACTAGGTGACAGATGCTGGGAGGTGGAGTTGGGCAGTGGAGGGACAAAAAAAACAAAAACAAAAACGGAACAGGCACAGACAAACCCAAGACACACTTATGTCCCCCACACCTTGCCCATCCCAAAGGTCAGGCCTCTGCTCTTCTTTCCCCGGCCCACTTCTTGCCCAGTGCCCAGAGTGGCTTCCAACAGTCTCTGTCCTCAGCAAGTATATATAGAGAACAGAGGACCGTGCCAGCCGGGAGGAGACCCAGAAAAAACCTGGGCCAATCTCCAGGCTACCACGAAGTTCAGTTTCCAGGAGAAAGGGATGTTTGGAAGGCACACCGGATGTGGTTTCTAGGCCTGGCTCCCTCAGGCTTCCTGTCCCCACAGCCCATCACATTCTGGTCAAGCAACCATCCATCCCTCATGGCACGAGGTGGTATCACTACCAAATAAGACCCGGGGGAGGGACTGGGTGACACACTGGGAGGCAGAGCTAGGGAGAAGAGGGGCACAAGACAAACCCAGCCGCATAAGGCAACAAAATAACGTCATTCAACAGACAGATAGCGGCTAGAAGAACTCAACACCAACTTGTTCCCAAGTGCGGTAGCTCGTGCCTGCAACTCTAGCAATCTTGATTCAGCCTGGGCTACAGAGTAGGACTTTATCTCAAAAGCCACAGCTCAGCTAGCAGAGTGCCTGCCTAACACACACAAAGGGTTTGGCCTGAACCTGCATGGTGTGGTGTGACTATAACCCTCAGGAGGATAAGAAGTTCAAGGCTATCCTTGGCTATACAGTGAGCAGGAAGCTAGCCTGGGTTACAGGAGCCTGTGTCTCAAAACGAGGTCCAAAAACCACATCTGGAGCGATGGCTCAGTAGTTAAAAGTACTGGTGGATCCTCCTGGAGACCTGGGATTAGATGCCCAGTATCTACATGGAGGCTCACAAGCATCTGTAGGGACCCCATGTCATTGTCTGGCCTCCACAGGCACCAGGCACACACAGGGTGCACATACAGGCAAAACTCTCTCTCTCTCTCTCTCTCTCTCTCTCTCTCTCTCTCTCTCTCTCTCTCTGTCACACACACACACACAAAGATTTAAAATTAAAAACAAAAAAAGCTAAATTAAAAAAAAAGACAAAATCAAAGAAAGAAAGAAAAGAGATGGGCATGGTGGCACACATTTTCATTCCAGCCTGGTGTGCATAGTGAGTTACAGACTAGTCAGAACTGAGCAGCCTGAATGTGGTTCCCAGCACCCATACTGGACCTCACAACTGCTTCTAACTCCAGATCCAGGGGACCCGGCATTCTCTTCTGGCTTCCACAGGCCCCTGAACTCAAGTACACACATATAAGCATACAATTCTATGTTTATGCTTATGTGTGTGTGTGAGTGAATAAGCCATTGAATACAGGGCTTTGGTTCTATGTAGCTGGCGGTACCTGTGTTTGTGAGCCCCCAGTGTGTGATGTGGTATTGGGAACTGAACCTCAGCAAGTGCTCTTAACCTCTGAGCCATCTCTCCAGCCCCTAAAAAAGAAAAGAACACAAGTCCCAGGGTCACACCGGACGCTGGGCTGGCCTCAAGTCCCCCAAGGCATAACCACAGCTTCAAGTAGGTGCAGGAAGTGAGAGACCCTGCGTTTATTGAGCACCTACAGTATGCCCTATCAGATTTCTCCACAGCAACCCTGGAGGGCAAGATGATTTTTATCTCTACCTCACACGGAAGAGGAAAAGCGAGGCTGCAGCAAGCCCCCTCCCCAAGCCCAACAAATGGTCATGCTGGTGAGCGCAGAAGGGCCTCGAACCCGTGGCCAAAGGGGCGCGCACTCACCCGGCCCACGCCTGCCGGCCCCAGTCTTGCACGCTACCACGGAAGAGCCGCAGGCGTCTGTGGGGCGTGGAGGATGTGTTGCCGAAGAACACGGAGGCTGCGGAGGGCCCGGGCAGGAACGCGTCGTCCTCGGCCGCCGCCTCCAGGCAGGCCGCCACGCGCGGCTCAGGGATGCGGCCCCAGCCCCGCCGCGCCATGCGCCTCCCGCAGCCTCGGCCCTTCCGGCTGCGCTCGGGCCGCCCTCGGGGCGGGGCCGGCCGGGGCGCCTCAGACCTCAGGAAGCCCAACCACCTTCCTCCAAGGCGCGCCGCCGGGGTAGCCACAGACCCCTCAGTGTCCCCCTTTTCCCAGCACGGCCACCGTTTTCTGAGACATCCCACTCCCAAAGACCGGTGCACACCAGAATTCTCAGAGTGCACCCACAAATCCGGGTGGTGTTCTGAAAGCCCACGGAGGTCCCTCTGACACCAAGAACACTGACACTCTCTTTACTCATTCTTTTTTGGGGGCGGGGAGCGTTAAAACTGGGTCTCACTATGTAGTTCTGACTGACCAAGAACTATGAGACCAGGCTTTCCTCGAACTCACAGAGTCCCTTCCGAGTCCTGGGATTAAAGGTGTACGCCACCACGGGCAGCTGGCAGCCTAGATTTTCCAAAACTCTCCTAAAGCGTGCACAGACACCATCCCCAGCATCCTAGACTCACCGCCCACAGGCAAAGGCAATGTCCACAAGCCAACTGGAGCCCCCAAATCCTAGAGTCACCTATGGCAGGAAATGTTTCCCTCCACGGCATCCTACAATGTCCCCCTAAAGTGCTGAGACCCCCAACATAAGCTTAGGGGTATCTCTAGACACAAGGCACGGGTGCAAACCATGGTGACAGAGCAAGGGTGTGGAATCCCAAAACGCCAGGTGTGTGTGTGTGTGTGTGTGTGTGTGTGTGTGTGTGTGTGTGTGTGTAAGTAGGTTAATCCACGGCTCTTGGGCCAGTCCTAGACTTTAATTCTTACTTTGTATTATTTCTTCATTGTTCATTATTTTATTATTGCGTGTGTGCATTCCCACTTGCAAGTATGCAAACATGCACGCATGATATAGCACACATGTGGAGAGCAAAACCCTCCTTTGGATAACTCCCAGGAATCCCGGGGTGGGGCTCAGGGCATCAGACTTAGCAATCGTCTTTGCCCGCTGAGCCATTTCACTGCCCCCCGTCCCAAGTTGTAGGTCATAATCTGATAATACATCTACAATCTTGGAAATACCTCCTAGGGCCACCTATAGCTCGCAAGATGTCCCTAAGCAATCTCATTCAGTCCACGCTGACCTTAAACTTGCTATGTGGCAGTCTGAGTTTAAACTCCTAGTCCCCCTGCCTCCACCTCCTCTAGTCTGGGATTCCAGGCATGAGCTTCCCTGGTCCTCCAGGAGCTCAGGCTGGCTGCAAACTCGAAATGCAACTGCCTTGGCTTCTTGGGTGCTGACATTATGCCTCATCGTGCAAGACGTTTGCCCTATATCAGAAAGGAGCAGGGAGTCTTTCTGTCTGGAGTTATGAGCACCAGTGCCACAAGGCCCAGAGACTGAGGAAGGTGAAGCTGGGGCCTAGCTTTACCATCACTTTATCCACTTGGCCTGAAATCACTTCCACAGAGCATCAGTTCGTCCAACGGTAAAGCAGGTACAGTGAGTCGACCTGATGCAGGGAGTCCACTCAGCTGGTGGAGTGCCTGCTGAGTACACACAGCCCTGGGTTCCACCCCAGGACAGCCCGAGGGCTCCTGAGGCAGAGACAGAACTGCCATATTAAACTACATAGTGAGTTCCGGGACAGCTTGGGCTACATGGTCCAAAAGACGCAGGAACTTTGGGATGTAGTGTGGACTCACTCAACAGCTACAGCTGCTATTATCTGAGAAAATGTTTGACGTCTCGCTGTGCAAGCCGAGGGCAACAGCATGTGGCAGGGATGGTCACGGCTAGGACCTGGACCTTTCTTTCTTCCTTTTTTTTTTTTTTTTTTTTTTTGGTTTTTTGAGACATGGTTTCTCTGTGTAGCCCTGGCAGTTCTGGAATTCGCTCTAGACCAGGCTGGCCTCAAACTCACAGAGATCTGCCTATCCCTGAGTGCTGGAATTAAGGGTGAGTGCCATCACCGCCCCACACAGCTGGCCCTTTCTGTGCCTCGTGTGCATGCAGCACTTCCTGGTGTGATGCCAAACACACAAGAGCAGATGGGAGAGCTCACTAGGTAAAGGACCTTGCTGCCAAGCCTGACAAACTAGGTTTAATCTCCAGGACCCACGTGGTAGAAGGTGAGGCCTTACTGCAAAAAATTAACTCTAGATCACGTGCTGTCCCATGCGCATGCCCACGCAGTAACCGGCGCATCCCTTTGATCCCAGCACTGGGGAGGTAGAGGCACGTGGATCTCTGTGAGTTCAAAGCCAGCCTGGTCTACAAACAAAGTTCCAGGCTAAAGGGGGAGGGCAGAAGGGAGCTTTTAAGGGAGACCATCTATTTAAGAGTATTTCAAGGTCACATGACCTGCGAGTGGCTGAGTCAGAATCTAAAGCAGTGTGATTTTTCTTTGCTTTAGTTTATAAGAGGTCTATTAGCCCACGCTAGTCTTGAACTCCTGATCCTCTGGTCTCTCTCTCCGAGTGCTGAGACGACAGGTGAGTGGCACCATGCCTACCCCAGAGTTTGCCAGCCTTTATTATGAGTCCCTTATGAAACGGCCTTTGTAGACTTAAAAACTCTCGTCTTCCCCATGTAATGACTATATAGTGTAGTCAGGTGTCCCTGTAGCTGGCCGTTTCATTTCTTCAGACGCACCCAAGCATAGACTGAAATGCTTTTGAGGCTGGCACAGGCCAGGCAGAGACAGGAGGGTAAGGATATTCAAGGTCATTTTGGTTACATGGTTCAAGCCCAGTGGGGGCTATATAAGATCTTGTTTCAAACAACCAAAAGCCAAAAGACTTCATTATTTTGGGGGCCTAGAAAGATGGTTCAGAGTTAAAATTCAGAGGACCTGAATTCAATTCCTAGCATTCAGGTCAGAAGGCCCATAGCAAACACATGGTACATAAACACACTTGTAGGTAAAACTCCCATACACATGAAATAAAAAAAATAAATCATTTATTTATTTATTTATTTATTTATTTTGGCAAAACAAAAGTTTTCTAAGACCAATCTGTGGTAGTGCACGCCTTTACTCTCAGCACTTGGAAGACAGAGACAGGCAGATCTCTGAATTTAAGACCAGCCTGGTCGGCCGGGCGGTGGTGGTGGTGGTGCACGCCTTTAATCCCAGCCCTCGGGAGGCAGAGACAGGTGGATCTCGAAAAATCAAAAAAAAANAAGACCAGCCTGGTCTACAAAGCAAGTTCCAGGACAGCTAAGGCTGTTACACAGAGAAACCCTGTCTTGGAAAGAGAGAGAGAGAAGTTTTCTGGCCATGGAGAGGACTGTGCTGAATCTAAATAGAAATGATGCTGTTTGAAAAAAATAACAACATCTTGAAATTTGCAGCCAAATGGATGGAGCTAAAAAACATCATTTTGAGTGAGGTAACCCAGACCCAGAAAAACAATTATCACATGTACTCACTAATATGTGGTTTTTAAACATAAAGCAAAGAAAACCAGCCCACAAATCACAATCCCAGAGAACCTAGACAACAATGAAAACACTAAGAGAGACATACATGGATCTAATCTACATGGGAAGTAGAAAAAGACAAGATTTCCTGAGTAAACTGGGAGCATGGGGACCTTGGGAGAGGGTTGAAGGGGAGGGGAGAGGCAGGGAGGGGAGCAGAGAAAAATGTAGAGCTCAATAAAAATCAATTTAAAAAAGGAGCCAATAATTATAAGGGAACCTAAAAACTCCCAAAAAATCAAGTAAAAGGCAATAAAAGGGAAAAAGGGGATAACAGATCTTTGGTTAAGTTTCAAAATGGGTAGGGGAGACTTTGTCAAGCAAAAACCCCTGTTCAAACTTTGTCTTTTTGGAATTGAGACATACATTTTTTTACTTTTGGGCAAAGTTTTGTGTTTTCTATGAGGTTTAAGTGTGAATAGTGTGTGTGCACATGGGCATGCGTTTGCATGTGTATACACATGTGCGCGTGCACTTTGAGCCTGCACACGACTGTATACTCCACATCTGATTTTGTTTCAGCTTTTGCACAGCTTGTTACTGCTGAGTGGTAATGAATCAGTAAACCTCACTAAACTCCACCATGGTGCTGTTCCCCTCTACTTCCTTCCTATCCAAACAAAATCTATCACAAGCTGAACTGCACGGTTTCAAAATACATTGCAACTTCTGAGCTGCCCACTGCTCAGTCCGCAGTCACTCCAAATAGATCATGCTTTTCTTTTTAGACTTTTGACACCAGTTCCTTTAAAAAAAAAAAAAGAAGAGGAAAGAAGGAAGGAAGGAAGGAAGGAAGGAAGGAAGGAAGGAAGGAAGGAAGGAAGGAAGGACACCATGCTGCTGTATAGAAGCAATCAGAACGTCACAGGCCGCAGTAGTGGTAGGGGCGTACAACTTGATTCTGACCTAGGGATGTCACTCAGTGGCCGAGCACTGGCCTAGCATGTGTGAGGCCCTGGGTTTCCTCCCTGTGTGGTAAAATAAAGAAAGAAAATAAGCTTCATTTTTTTAAACCTGCACACAGAAACCCCCAGAAAGAAGCAGTCTCTCTCCCTTCTCTTCCATTGCTGCAAACTTGGTTTTCCCACCCCTGGCCCTACTGACACTTGGGGGTTAAGTGACCTTTGTCATTCTGGGCGACTGACCTGTGTAGCAGCAGACACAGCCCCTTGCATTACCCACTAGAGGTCAGTAGCACACTTTGTGTACAGCCTTGGCCACAGTTCCTTGAAAGGTGAGAAGACTGCCCTTAGTCTGAGAATTCCTGCCCTAGTTTGTCTACGGTCCAGGCCAGTCATCAGGAAGGACCTAGGAAAGTTCCAGTTCAAACTAGAAGCAGGGCATTCTTGCCCACTCACTGGCTAACGTTCCCCTGCAGTCTGTTGTAGTTACATTGTGTTGTTTAGAAAGCCCTTGGTGATGGTGGCTTATTTGCTTCAGTTTCTTTTTCTTTTGTTCTCTCTCTCTCTCTCTCTCTCTCTCTCTCTCTCTCTCTCTCTCTCGATAGGGTTTCTCTGTGTAGCCTTAGATGTCCTGGTACTACTCTGTAGACCTGGCTTTGAACTCACAGAGATTCGCCTGCCTCCTAAGTGCTGGGATTAAAGATGTGTGCCAACACTGCCCAGCTAGAAGAAAGGCAGTGGTGGGTTCTTTTTTAAAAGATTTATTTAATGTGCATTTGTGTTTTGCCTGTATATATACTCTGTGCGAGGGTGTCAGGTCCCCAGGAACTGGAGTTACAGACAATTGTGAGCTGTCATGTGGGTGCTTGGAGTTGAACCCTGGTCCTTTCGGAAGAATAGTCAGTGCTCTTAACCGCTGAACCATCTCTCCAGTCACTCCCCTAACCCCTGGTGGTGGATTCTTATTAGGACTATTTCAGAGACACAAAAACCAGAGGCCAAGCCAGGCGGTGGTGGCGCACGCCTTTAATCCCAGCACTTGGGAGGCAGAGGCAGGCCGATCTCTGGGAGTTCGAGGCCAGCCTGGTCTACAAGAGCTAGTTTCGGGAAAGGCACCAAAGCTACAGAGAAACCCTGTCTCGAAAAACCAAAAAAAAA
>NW_026068123.1:1013346-1029773 GCF_014885135.2 Alexandromys fortis
AAAACCCAAACCAGAGGCCAGAAAGGGCAAGTCACTTGGACAGGGCTATCTAGCCTAGAAAAAATAGAGCTGGATTTTTAAATATATATATAATTTTATGTCTACAGAGGATTGCCTAGATGTACATGCTGATGATAACTGCTAAGGCCAGAAGAGGCTGTCAGGCCCCTGGAACAGAGCTGCCGTGTGGGTGCTGGAAACTGAACCTGGATCCTCTGCAAGAGCAACCAGTGCTGTTAGCTGCTGAGCTGTCTCTCCAGACCCCTAGGGCTGGAGTTCCAAAAATAAAAATAAATTTATTTTAATTTCTTAAAATTTATTTAATTCTCGCCAGGTATGATAGTGGACCCCTTTGATCTCAGAAGAGGCAGAGTCCAGTGGATCTCTGAGTATGAGGTTAGCCCGTTTACAAAGAGAGTTCCAGGAAAGTAGTCAGGGCTACAAAAGAGAAAGTATGTCTCTGAAAACAAAAATACAAAATTATTTTCTTTTTAATGACGTGTGTTGTGTGTGGGGGGGGATGGACATGAATTCGTGAGTGCAGGTCAGAGGCTGGAGGAGGGTGCGCATCTCCTGGAGCTCTGGTCACAGCAGAGGCTGGAAGAGGGAGCCACATCTCCTGGAGCTCTGGTCACAGGCAGTTGGGAGCCTGTCCTGGGAACTGGACTTGGGACTCCTATAAGAATGGCATGTGCTCTAACTGCAGAGTATCTTTCCAGGTCCTGGAATGTTTGTTTGTGTGCTTGAGACAGGGTTTCATGTAGCCCAAGCTGATCCAGAACTGACTGTACTGTAGGAGCTGAGACCTTGAATCTCTGATCCACCTGCCTGGATCATGCCGTGCTGGGCTACAAGTCCAAGTCTTATGCATTCAAGCAAACACTATACCAATTGAGCTATAAGCCCTGCTTCTTCTTCGTTTTTAAGATTTTTATTTGTTTTTGCCTACATTTATGCATGTTCACTATGTGTTTGCCGTGCCCACAGATGCCAGAAAGGGTACCAAATCTCCTGCTGATCCAAAGGACCCAGGTTCAACTCCCAACAACCACACAGCGGCTCCCAACCATTTGTGACTCCAGTTCCAGGGGCTCTAGTGTCCTCTTCTGGCCCCGGCAGGCACTAGGAATGCACATGGTGCACAGACATGCATGCAGACAAAAACACCCCTACATATGAAAATAAAAGTTAAAAGACTGTATCAGTCTTCCAGCCTTAGCCTCCAGAGTGCTTACGGTGCGGCTGTCCCTTCCTAGGGCGCCACTCCCACTCAGGACCTAGAAGCCTCCTGTTTGCTGCCCTTTCCCTCTGCCACCGAACACACCCATACCACATCTTCCCTAGGTCTCTACTCAGGTGTCACCTCCGCAGAGGGGACTTGCCTGACCTCAGGATTCCTCTGTGCTTCCTCCCCCACGCGTCATCTACAGTTATCTGATGGCTTTGTTATTTCTGCTCAACCACTCTGAGAACTCCAGACAGCAACACTTTTGTTTTCGTTTGTTTTTTTCAGACAGGGTTTCTCTGTGCAGCCCTTGCTGTCCTAGAACTAGCTCTATAGACCAGGCTGGCCTCGAACCCACAGAGATCCACCTGTCTCTGCTTCCCAAGTGGTGGGATTAGAGGTGTGAGCCACCATGCCTAGCTTTCTTTTTCTTTTTTGAAACAGGGTCTTCTGTAGCAGGTCGGCCTGGAACTCACTACGTTAGGGATGAACCCGGGGCTTCTGGAGCACTGCAGGAGCACTCCATCAACTGAGCGCAGACAGCAACGACTCTGAGTCAGAGCCTTAGCCGCACATGTCTGGGAAGAAGGTTCCTGACACATAAGGAAGCTAAAGACATCAAGCAAGGGAGGGGTCAGGGTGGTTGCCTTTGATTTCTTTCATACCAAGAGACTCGAGCCGCAAGCCAGGGGGCTTGAATTCAGTTCCTGGGACACACGTGTGGGGGGGACCAGTTCCCACAAGTGTGTCCTCTAACCTCCACATGCTTGCCACGGAGCCCCGCACCTCCCTCAACACAAAATAAACCTACACAAATGTAATAAAAGAAGTAAAATCAGCTAGAGAGATGACCTAGCAGTTAAGAGCACTTCTGGTTCTTACAGAGGACCCAGGTTCAATCCCCAGCACCCACAGGTCACTAACTATTTGAACTCCAGTTCCAGAGGATCTGATGTGCTCTTGTGACCTCTGAACACACTGCACATACATAGCACACAGACACAAGATGCAAGCAAAACAACCATATACATCAAAAATACAAATAACAAATCTTTTTAAATAATTATTTATTTAAGGTGCATTGGTGTTGTTCTTGCAGCATGTCAGTCGGTGTGATGTCTGTCTGCCTGTGTGATGTCTGTCTGTCAGTCTCTGTGATGTCTGTCTGTATGATGTCTGTCTGTGTGATGTCTGTCTGTCTGTGTGTGTGATGTCTGTGTGTGTGATGTCTGTCTGTCTATCTGTGTGATGTCTGTCTGCCTGTGTGATGTCTGTCTGTCTGTGTGTGTGTGTGATGTCTGTGTGTGTGATGTCTGTCTATCTGTGTGATGTCTGTCTGTCTGTCTGTGTGATGTCTGTTTGTTTGTGTGATGTCTGTCTGTCTGCCTGTGTGATGTCTGTCTGTCTGCCTGTGTGATGTCTGTTTGTCTGTGTGATGTCTGTCTGTGTGAGGGTGTCAGATCTCTTGGAATGGAGAGTTAAAGGGGAGGAGGAGGAACAGTCCTAGGCCTAAGGCAAATACTATATGAACTGCTATGTGGGTGCTGGAAGAGGAGTCAGTGCTTTTTTTGTCTTTTTGTTTTTCGACACAGGGTTCTTCTGTGTCTAACAGTCCTGGCTGTCCTGGAACTTGCTTTGTAGACCAGACTGGCATCAGACACACAGACTGCTTACCTCTGTCTCCTGAGTGCTGGGATTAAAGGTGTGAGCCACCACATCTGGCAAGAGAGACTGCAGCTGGGAGGGACTTCTCTTCTGACTGATAGCATTTGAGGAAATGCTTTTTCCAAAGAATCCTTGGCTGCCAGGCCCTGTATCATCAGACCACAGGCCCGGGGTAGGCTTTTCTTACTCATTCTGTCTGATGAGAGGAAGAGGCCCAAGGCCTGGGGATGGAGTTCAGTGGGTAGCACACCTACCTAGGACCCCTTTAGCCCTGGGCTCTGCACCCGGGCATGATGACACACACCTTTAATCTCAGAAACCAGGCGTGATGACACACACCTTTAATCTCAGCACTCGGGAGGCAGAGGCAGGCAGATCTCTAAGTCCAAGGCTGGCCAGGTCTACAGAGTGAGTTAGTTATAGGACGGCCAGGGCTATGTAGAAAACCAAAAACTCAAAACAACCAAACACACAACAAACAACAGCCAACAACAGCAGAGGATGAAGACACGGCTCCCGAGGAGCGCACTCTCTGTGCAAGCATGAGGACTTGAGTTCAAATCTCACACTCACGCAGAAGCCAGGCCTGTAACCCAGTGGTGGGGGCCAGAGAGAGGGCAGTCCCTGAAAGTCAGTGAACCGGAGAGTCCACTGGTCAGCTAATCCAGCAACAACGTAAGACCCCAGGATCCACCCTGTCTCGAGGGAAGAAAGCAGGAGAGCAGTGTCCTCCTCTGGCCTCTGTAGGAGGAGCACACACAGACACCACGCACATTCGCAATACATACTCAAAGTACAAACAACGAGAAGGCTGGGAGAGAGCCTCGGTCCAGGATCCACACTGAAACAAAGAAATCGGGGTTGGAGATTTAGCTAATGGTCGAGTCCTTGCCTAGCAAGCTCAAGGCCCTGCGTTTGGTCCTCAGCTGGGGGGTGGGGGATTTAGGGACTGGAGAGACGGCTCAGCACTTAAGAACACTGGCGACTCTTTTAGAGATCGCAGTGTTTGATTTCTAGCACCCTCACAGGGGCTTACAACCGTCTGCAACTCTGATGTAACACCTTCTTCCGGTCTCCATGGGCACAACATGCATGTGCTACACAGGCATGCATACAGGCAAAACACCCATACACATAAGATAAAGAAAAATAAAAAATGTTTAAAGAAAGAAACCTGGTAGGGGCAACAGCTTGTAACCTCTGAACCAGGAGGGGTGGAGGCCGAGGAGACACTGCCTCCAAAAATCAGGTCACCCAGCTGTGGGGGCACAAACCTCTGAGGTCAGCCTGGCCTACGACAGACATACAAACAAAAATAGTCGGCTTTGGAAGAACTAAACCTGAAGGTGACTGGGACTACCACTCACACAGACACACCTGTGTGGGGTCAGCAGCCACGCTGGTTCACTGGAGCCATGCCAAAAGCAACGTGTTGGCCTAGAGACAGGCTTGGCGACTAAGAACATCTGCTGGTCTTGAAGACTTTGGTCTGGCTCCTAACATCTCCACTGGGCAGGTCAAGCTCCTCTTACGCCAGCTGGGGAATCTGACAATCCTCTTCTGATATTTGAAGGCACCTACATACACCTAGTACACATGCACACACTTAAGTCCATACACATAAAATAAAACAATTCTCTTTGTCTGCCAAGAAACCTCAGTGTGTAAAAACACTTGCCACACAGGGTTATGAACCAGTGTCATCCACAGAACTCATGTTGGAAGGAGGGAACCAACTCCTTAAAGTTGACCTATGACCTCCACATTTGCACTGTGCCCAAAGTATACCCAGATCACACACAATAAAAAACAAATTATTATATATGATAAAAATCTTATATAAAATGCAATACATGCCAGGTGATAGTGGCACACGCCTTTAATCCTAGCACTTGGGAGGCAGAGGCAGGCAGATCTCTGTGAGTGTGAGGCCAGCCCGACCTACAAATTGAGTTCAGGAAATCCAGGGCTTGTTACACAGAGAAACCCTCTCTCAAAAAACAAAACAAAACAAAAGCAACACGCAAAAACTAAGGCTCAGAGAGAAACAGTCCTTGTTCCTAGATCACAAAGGGAAGACACCATTCAAACCTCCCTGAAGTACTGGAGCGGAGACCTGGTTCTGTCTGTAACTTCAATCCTGCTTCTCTGGGATGCTGGCCACCTCCGTCTGGGAAAGAAGCTCTCAGAGATGGCCCAGGGGTGAAGAGCTGGTACTGGTCTTGCAGAGAACAGGAGACTGAATCTCAGCACCCTCTGGGATTGCATTCCAGGTGACCCCATGCCCCTGGCCTTTGTGGGCACCTGCACTAACTAACATGCATATACCCACCTCCCAACACACAGAATCTAAAAAATTCAAACACCCAGGCATAGTACCACACTGCTGTAATCCAGCACTCAGGAGGCAGAGGCAGAAGGATCTCCATGAGTTCAAATCCAGCCAGGTCTACACAGCCAGCTCCAGAACAGCAAGGACTACACAAAGAGACACTGTCTCAAAAAGAAAAAACAAAAACAACAAAAGGCAGGCACAGTGGTGCAGGCCTTCAGTCCCTGAACTCCCAAGGGCAGGGGCAGGTGGGTCTCTTAGAGTTTAAGGCCAGCTTGGTATTCACAGTGAGTTCCAGGACAGCTAGAGCTACATAGTGAGAACCTGCCTCCCCCTCCAAAAAATAAAAGGTGAACAGCCAAGGAGGTTGCAAGCTGTACCGAGGAGGTTGCAAGCTGTACCGAAGAGGTTGGAGTCAGGACTCCGGTGTTTGCTGGGACCCAGGCTCAGAGGCAGGACAGGCTGGGCCAACTTTTCTTTCAAGTTCCACCAAGAGTGTCCGCCAAGAGGCTGTTGCTGTTGCAGTAGCCTAAGGCGCGTGGAATTACGGGACACAACCCTGTCCCAGCCTGCGGTTGGCCAGTCTGGCGCCCAGCTCCCCGAGGCTTTCAAAAGGCATGAAATGATAATGAGAGTCAACGCCGCACGTCTCTCACGGTCCAGCAGAGGGCGCTCCAAGAGCCCAGCTCCCAGCTCTGGGCCAGGCTTGTGGGCGCGCAGCAGGGAACTCAAGGGCAGAGGACCCCAATGGAAACAGACATCACCCACAAGAGAGATACCAGCCTGGTTGTGTGCACATGTCTCGTTGGGAGCCAGAAAGAGTTCCTCTGGAGGAGAGAAAGTGGGAAGGTCCAATGTGTGGTAAGAGACCAACCCAGTGCCCCCTCTCTCCTGCCTCTGCCTCGCCTCTCCATCTGTCTTTTGACAGATCGCAGTGGGAATGTGACTCAGCCCCAGAGGCCGCGCCAGGAGCGCCATCTCGCGCACCCCCCGCCAGACCTGAGGACCTAGTGCAGACTCCATCTCGAAGAGGAAAAGTGCCTCCCTTCTGGGGTTCTTATAAGCCTAGTAGGGTGGCTGCACCTTCTCTGCATTAGTTGCCTGGACTCCACGATGGAGAGTGTCGGGGATCTCGTGTGTGCGCACCAGCTCAACTGCGTTTGTTCTCGGTCCCCTTCCTCTTTCTGTGCAGGGCGCTGGCACCAATGCCATCTCTCAGTCCACAAGGCACTCAGCTGTCCCAGCTGCGGCCTCTGCAGGCTACATACTTCCCGCAGGGAAACCGAAACCCGAGCTGGTTCAGGGATGGGCTGAGATTCCTGTTTCTGATTTCTCACTACCGGACAAGCCGCTTTCACTGCGGCCTCCTCCGTTTTCCTCCAAGTTCAGGGACTTTGAGCAACAATCCCTGAAGAATCCTTCGCGTGCACCGGGAGCTCAGAACTCTCAAACTGTCTGCTCCTGGGTAGTGCCTAACTTCTGCAAAGGTACCTGGGATATTTGAACCAGAGCTTGAGGGCATCAAAAGGAATTTTTGATCCGCAGTTTCCTCATCAGTCCAACAGGGATCCCAGCTACTGGCAAGTAGTGGGGTAAATAGGTAAAGGTGTGTGTGTGTGTGTGTGTGTGTGTGTGTGTGTGTGTGTAGAAAAGGCCCCAGGCCTGAAGTCCAAAAGCTAGCCATTAAGGAAAGGGCACATGAATTATAATTATTACCACTCAGTCACTGTTCATCAGACAACAGGGGGCCAGGAAGTCCCTAGGGCCTTAAAAGAGAATAGGGCCTGGTTTCCTGGCGCTCCACCCCCTGCACCATCTCAAGGGCTCCCAGTCTCTGGGTTGGCATTTCCTGTTGATGTGAGTTTTGTGTGTGAGTGTGTGTGTGAGAGAGAGAGAGTGTGTGTGTTTTGTTTTCATTTTCCCTCTCCTAGTTCCCTCTGAGAAATCTCAGGAGCCTGACTCTTGGTTCCTGGTAGGGACTCAGGCAGCTGGGCCTGGGGAAAATGAAGGGGGGGGGGAGGTGGTCCTTGAAGAGCTGTAGGAACTGGGGGAAGGGGGTATCCCAGAAGGATCTAGGAAGGCTGCAGTCATAGTCTAAAGGGGCCTTGCTTGGGGACTCCAGGCAGGCATGAGAAAGCCAGATATGCCATCTTATGGGCGCTCCAAAGGAACGCAAATGTTAGTTGTCAACCACCCAGCGGCCTGAAGACCTCCCAGTCAGAGCCGGGGTACCTTTTATAGTGGCTGCAATCACTTGAACTATCCTAGGTCAAGAAGATACTCGTAATTAGGGAACCCAGGGCAGATGGTGCATGGCTTACCAGAGTACCGATTGTCAGAACTGTCACTAAACTCAAGTGACAGTATAACTGCGCGTGGTAGAGTGAGGCAGGACTATCACATGTTCAAGGCCAACCTGGGCTACTAAGTGAGTTCTAGGCTAGCCAGGCTACTTTCTTTGAAAACAAACAAACAAACAAGGGTGGTCACATAGTCTCATATGGTCTCAGGTCCTAGGCACACAGCACAGCCCCTGACAGCAAAGAGGTGTCCCCTGGAACATGGAAACCATCATGTATTTATTGTTCTGGAAGCACACAGCCACTATGCCACTTTAACCATGTCTCATGAAGACACAGTTACTCTGTCAACACCACAGACAACTATCACTGTCACCTGGGTGCAATACAGCCACGCAGACGACAGACACAGACATGGTCACCCTGGGACAGCCAGAAGCACACTGCCACTCTGCCACAGTAACCGTCCCCAAAGCAGAGTCAGGCAGAGCCCCGAATCCAGGCAGCCCGAGCCACTCACATACCTAAGGACCCTCTCTCTCTGAGACGACCACAGCAGCGATCCATCCACACTGTCAGTTCAGAAGGCTGGGAACTGCTCTTTGATGGGACCTCAAATGCCCTTGGCACTGGTCCACGGAGCCCTCAATGTCTGGAAGGGGCTTGTTCCAAATCTTAATACAGAACTGGATAGTGCTCCCCAGAGGACCCCCTGGATTCCTAACACCAGTTACTGTAGGGCTCCCCTAATGTATGTCTCCACTCCACCTAGAGTGCTACCCCACCTGAAGTAACCAGCGTGGTTCTGCAGGCACCCCTACAGAATGATCACTAGGGTATCACACAATAATCCCAGCCCCCAGGAAGTCTCTCCAAGTGGTACCCTCTCTCCGGCAGCTGCACTGGACCATTGCTGGCTAAGCTTGTAGAGAGCCCTGAAGCTACACGAAATCCCCAAACCCCAACTTCACCCTGGAACCCTCAACAGTAGAAGAGCTTCTGGTGCAGTGGCTCCCCCTCTCACCACCCACGCGGGTCACGCTGACCCCACCCGCCCCACAGCGCCCCCTTTGGCCAGATTTGCGCGTGGCGCCCCTTGCGCGCCTGGGCGCTCTGCGCGCCGGGGAGTCTCACCGCCTGCTGCTGCCTCCGCTGGTACCGGTGCCGTGGAAGGACGAGGGCCAGGACATGCGGGTAGTCCGCAGGCCTGGCCGGTCGCCAGTGTCCACGGCGTCGGCGCGCTCCATGGGCCGGTGCGGCGAGCGCTCCGGCTCTGAGCACTCGGCACTGTCTGAGTAGCCACGCTGCTGGATGCGGATCGGGGTCCTTGGCTGCCGCCACAGGTGCTGGGGGGGTGGCTTCAGGGTGGCCTGGCCCTCCCGAGGTCCAGGGAGAGAGAGAGATAGGCTCCTCTCCGAGGGGGCGGCCGGAGGCTCCATGGCTCCGGCTCTGTCTCGCGGGACGCTCGGGGGGCAAGGCGTCCCCTGACCTGTCCGAGATCAGCGGCGCCACGGCCGAGGCGCTTGGGGACCCACGGGGGCTCCTGGCCTCAGTGGGGCCATGGCGCCCAAGGGCGGAGAGCGCGGACGGCAGCGGCGCCGGAATCCTCCCGGCGCTTGGAGCCCGCTACGCTCTCGGAACCCGGCGCCAGCCGCGACTCCCCGCCCCGGTCCGCCCCTCCCTGCCCCACCACCCGCCCGGCGACTGTCACAGCACTACCCCCTCCTCCTCCAAGAGGAGGAGGGTGTCAGCCCTCCGCACCCACGCACAGCCCAATCCCGCCGGGGAGGGGGTGCCGCCGCTCGCCTATCTCCGAGAGCCCTTTAGAATAGCAGGCACGCTCAGGGACCGAAGAGTTAAAGGGTTAATGGCATTCGGACTGAGACATCGACTGGTTGGCGGGGTGTCACTCAGCCGCATCCATCAAGGCTGGGGCGGAGTCAGGGGCTGTCGTTTCCTCATCTCTAGAACCCCAGTCACCCTTTCTCCCAGGTTCCCTTTTCGGGGAGTGGTCCTCGTGCCTCCATGGTGCAGTGTCTGCAAGAGCCAGTAGTGTTGCGCACAGGACAGTGACGGCGTGTGGCTCCCCCACAGCTTGGCGGGATGTGAGCGCACGTGGCTTCTTCCGAGGGTTGTCAGTGTTTTCGATGTCGCCTGGAAGTGTGTGCGCGCACGTGGTGGCTGCTCCCGCTGCTGCTGTCGGGGGTGTAAGGATGCGCGCGCACGTGTGCGGCCCGTCGGGAGGGCGGAGCGTCCAATGGGGGTCTGTTCCGGTGGCCCCGGGCTGAGCACACCTTCCCACGCGCTCGGGCTCTGTATTGTGATTATGATGGGAGGATGCTGGTACGAGTTTTCCACGGAATTTCTCCTCTGTTGTCTGTGACTCCCGAGGGTGTATTTTAGTGCAAGTCTGTGTGGTCGGTCTTTTGAGGTGTGTCTGTGTCGGGGGTGTGTCCTTTTGGGTCCCCCTGTGACTGAAAAATAGGTATCGCTACCTCTTTTTTTATCTTTAAGAAAAAAATGTATTACATTATTTGTGTGTGTATGCGTGTAGGCACGCGTGTCTCCCACCTCACCATCCAAATGCTACGTAACTCAACTCCTGAAGCAAGATTTGGTCCAGTTGTGCACCCTTAATCCTTGCGAATATCCGTTAGATGCCTCGGAGAGGCAAGGTCAGAGGACAATCCACGGGAGTCAAGTCTCACCTTCCACCTTGTGGGCCCCGGGAAGCTTGGAGGCAAATGCCTTTATCCACTGAGCCATTTCGCCGGCCCAATCGCCGCCCCCTCTTCTTTTAATTATTAAAAACTTTAAAGTTTTTATGCGGAAGGTAAACTGAGGCAGATGAGAGGGGTAGCTGGGATACGAGAGCCTTGGAGGGTACACCCCACCTCTGTCGTTTTTAGGCGAGTAAACAAGCGGAGCCTCTTCCCCTCGTTCCCCGCCCTCAGAACCCCCCTTCCGGCACCTAAATCCGGAGTCGCCGTGACTCACGCTCCCGCCTCCCTCAGCGCCGTGCCGAGCGAGCGAGCAAAGAGTGAGCGGGGATTCAAGCGCATCCCCAGCCCTCCTCCCAGCTCTGGCTCAGCCCTGATGGCTGCTGGGTTGGGGGGGGGGTGCTGTTTGCTATCCCCGGTGCTCCACCTCCCTTCCAGGCTGGATCCTTGCTCAGACGCTGCGGTGTCCCCGTCCAATCCCTCGCCCCCGTACATCCCCCCCCCCTTCTCCTGATCGCCTAGCGGGACAAGTCTTGCACTCCCCCCCCCCCAACTCCCGTTCCTTTTAACATACAGGCAACAAATCTTTCCCAGTCTCCAACTTATTCAACCACTTTTTCTCTAGCTGGAGGGGACTCCAAGCGTGGGCTAATGAACGAAGAACTGCCCCCCCTTCCCAGCAGCCCCAGGTGTTCCGCGAAGCCACTTTTCTCAGGAACCTTACCCCAGGCATCTAAGCGGGATTTGCAAGTGCTGAGGGTGCCCAGCTGTACCAAAGTCTTTGGGAATGGGGCTGAGAGGTGTAGCCTTGGCTCCAACTCTGAATGATGAGGGTCGAGGTCTTGTGAGTTGGGACATAGGGGAGCTGCAGGTGGAAGGCTCGAAGCTGTTAACCAAAACTCAAGCCCCGAGGTGAATCAAACTGGACTTGAACCAAACACAGCCTGGAGGGTGGGAGAAGGAACTTTTTCCTCTCATCTGAAAGAAGTATCATGACTTAAGCAGAGACCCTCCAAGGGAGTGGATGGAGGCTGGGATTAGGCAAGACTGCTATTACAAAGATGGAGGCTAGGGGAGTGAGGGCTGGGCAGGGGTGGGCTGACAGAGCCAGCCAGCCCAGCCTTTGGCTCTCTAATTGAGCTCCCAGCCAAGAAGTGGGAGTAGGTTGCCCTGGGAGGACCCCCATGAGAAATAGCGGAAAGCGCAGCTAGTGCGCTGCTGAGATGGCTCAGCATCTCAGCATGGAAGGGCGTTTGCTGCCAAGCCTAACGTCGTGAATCAGATACTCAGGACCCACATGGTGGAAGGAGAGAACCGACCCTCAAGGTTGTCCTCTGAACAACACACACACACACATACACACAATAAATAAACAAACAAATAAAAATAGATAAATGTAATAAAAATTTTTAAAGAAAAAAAAGTACAGATAAGACTTAGACCTTTTTCATACCCCTTCCCTCACCCCCGTGAAAAACACAAGCTGTGGACCTACTCCAAGCTGCCACCATGCTGGCTAATGCTGCCAGCAGGAAAACTGAAGCAGCTGCACCACACGCTGGCCAAAGACCAGCCCCTCCGCTCTGCGAATTTAGGGGCGTCCTGAAGGCTCTGGAGGTGTGCAAACCCTTTTCCTCTATGTAGGCCCCTGCTGACTCAGGCGACTTGGGGGGGGGATGCTTGCTGAGGCTGCCAGGGCACCTCCGAACACAGCTGTCCCAGCCAGAATCAGCGGCGTTTACAAAACGCTGGCCACTCAGGAAGGGCTCCTGGTTGGCTTACTCCTCCGTGCTCACTTTCCACTTCGATCCCCCTCCTGCCTACCTGTTGGCCTCCGCTCTGCGGATAATTATTCGAGGCAGGATCAGCGGCCGCTGTAGCCTCTTTGGCCTTGGCATCGGAGGGACCCCAGGATCTGAGGACTCGGGCTGAGCCCAGCCCTGACCAGGAGATGGTGGCGAGGGCAGCGCAGGTCCGCCCCTAGCATGTTGACACAGCAGGACTCTGTGGCTCCCCTGGGCCTCTGTGGAGGGACATGGGTGGAATTGGGGTGTGTCTTGCCGGTCTAAATGCCGCCCCCAGGAACACAATTACTTAACTACCCCAGGGAGCAGCTAATGGGCACATACAGGCCTCTCATTTCTGAGCCTCCCTTGGAGAGTGCCCTCCCACACTTAGGTGTGAAAGAGCCTCTTTAATTCATATAATTTAAGTGTGGGGGAACTTATTATGTAGCCTAGGCTGGCCTCCTGCCTCAGCTTACCACCTGCCGGCGTTACAGTCCTGCGCCTCTACGCCCCTATTTCATCATCTTTTTCTACCCTAGTTCTCTCTTTCCTTCTTTTAGACAGAGTTGTGCTGTGTAGCACAGGCTGGCCTTGAAATCACTGCCTGATTCTCCTCCCAAGCGCTGAAATTAAAGGCCTACGTCTCTGCATTCAGTATCACCCTTCGTAAGTGATCCACTCATGTTTTCTAAGCAGTTTCCCCCTCCCACCTTATTTTTCCTTACATCTCAAACCCACAAGACCTCATCCTGGGCGACTTTTCCTTCACCAGCTGGCCAAAACTGTCTCCACACCTGAGAAGCCACAAGAAAGGCTCCCGTCCACCTTTTGTGTGTGGGTGGGGGAGGGGGTTCGAGACAGGGTTTCTCTGGAACTACCTCTTGTAGACCAGGCTGGCTTCGAACTCAGAGATCTGCCTGTCTCTGCCTCCCAAGTGCTGGGATTAAAGGCGTGCACCACCACCACCCGGCTCTCCCTGTTCACTATTTTTGGACTGAGAATTTATAAATCTGGAAAACGTGTGTGTGTGTGTGTGTGTGTGTGTGTGTGTGTGTGTGTGTGTAAGTGCAAAGGGGTGAACCTAGGCGTAAGTACGCCCGCTACTGTGCTCCGCGGGGATTATAGTCTAAGCCCCGCCCCACGCCCAGATCCCGCCCCCTCCGGGGGCCTGGGTCGGAACCACCGACTCCCCGCTGCTCTTCTTCAGTTTCCCTTAGTTAATCCCTTGAACCCGCGTCAAGGGTCACCTGCCTGTGCGGAGGACGAGGGGCAACTTCCCATAGAACCCGCGGGTTCCCCCTGAAGACCAGGTCCAGAACCTTCCCAGCCCCTTCGCTTATCACTCATCTCTCCCAAGGGTGTGTGTGACGTTGGCGCACGTCAGCAAGCAGCTGACTCAAAGCTTGCGGGAGATGACGCCCTCCCGTTACCATGATGACAGGTGACGCACGCGCTCTCGGGCTGGTGTAGGTGCGACGGCTGACCACTGGGGGCGCGGTGGTCCCTCTGCTCGCGCTTCGCGGACCCACGCTGGGACTTCCCCGTCCGGGAATCCCACGGAGGAGCCGGCCGCGTGCTGCGCGTGGTCCGAGCCGGGGGCCGGAGGAAGCGTCCCTGCGAGCTGTTGGGCTTTCTGCTACACCCAAAACGCCCAAAATAGCTGCGGTGTGCGGGGGCCGGCGCGGAGAGAGACGGCGGCTTCTGGGCACACAGATGGGGGACGCACAAGGCAGAGGCGCGGAGACAGACAGGGACTGGTGGAAATAGAAACAGACAGACAGGGACACAGACGCAGCTTGCGGTGACGGGAGGGAGAGACTGGCTCATTTTACCTTCACACCCTGACACTGAAGATGTGGGTTGTGTGGCATGGGTCTCCGACTTAACCTTCCTGAGCCTCAGTTTCCCCTCTTCTTTCCTGGCTAGCCTCAGACTTCTCCCAGTGACCTTGAACATCTTGTCCTTCTTCCTCCACTTCAGTGCCGGGGATTACAGGCTTGCAAGACCAAGCCCATTTAAGGGATCCAATTTAGGACTGCACAATATGCTATCAACTGAGACACATCCAGACTTTTTTTTTTTTTTTTTTGGACAAGGTCTTTTTATGTAGACCAGACTGGTCTTGAACTCAAAGATCCACTTGCTCTGCCTCCTGACTACTAGGATTATAGGCATTCACCGGGTAGGTTTCTGTTTCATATAAGATTACAAGCCCCTGGAACTCCTGTTCTCCTACTTCTGTAATAGGGAGGACCACAGTGCTGCTGTGTTACATTTATGACATAATCTGCCTACACTGGAATATCACCTGCAGCCTGGGCTGAGATGGAATGAGAAAAGTGCTCGCTCTGCAAGCATGAGGACAGGAATTCAGATCCCCAGTACCCACGTAAAAGCTGGGTGGGGTGGGGTATACCTCTAACTCTCCATGCTGGGATGGGAGGTGCATATCTGGATCGTGGGGCTCAGTGACCAGCCAGCCTAGAGAACTTGCTGTTCAGTGAGAGACCCCGTCTCAAAAAATATGTTAGGCGTTGTGGTGCAAGCCTCTAATCCTTGTGGTCAGAGGCAGACACAGGGGATCTCATCTGTGAGTTGGCAGACAGCCTGGGCTTCATAGTGTGACCCAGTCTCTAAAATAAACATAAGGCAGGAAGCAATAGAGAAACACATCTATTGTTGACCTCTGACTGCCATATGCACCCACACACACAGGTACAAACACATGAACACCAAAATGAAAAATGGAATATCAGAACCAGATTTGGTGGGACACATCTTTAATCCTACCCCTTGGGAGGCAGAGGCAGGCTGATGGCTGATAGTTTCTGTGAGTGTGAGGACAGCTTGATCTACATAATGAATTCCAAGCCAGCCAGGACTCATACTGAGGCCCTGTCTCGAGAAAATAGAGCATCTGGTATAGGACAGCAAGAAGAGATTACCATTTTTTTTCCAGACAGGATTCCACATAGCCCAAGCTGGTTTCAAACTTACTGTGAAGTCCAGGCTGAATTTGAACTCCAGATCTTCCTGTCTCCAAGTTTGTTTGCTCCCAAGACAGGGTTTCTCTGTGTAGTCCTGGCTGCCCTGGAACTAGCTCTGTAGACCAGGCTGGCTGCAAACTCAGAGATCTGCCTGCCTCTGCCTCCTGAGTGGTGAGTGTGTGCCATCCGCCCAGTGTGCCTCCATTTTTTATGTGTTATTTATACCCACCACACCCAGTTAAGTTATTTCTGTGTGCTGGGACTCATTGAGATAATTTCCAGTCTATCAGAAATGAGATTATTGGGGGCAGTGCTGTGCTACATATTAATGCCAGGGTTTCCTCCTGCATGCCAAGCAAGCACGTCACTACTAAGGTATAAGATCCTCCCTGCTTTGTATATGGTGTGTGCTATGGTGTAAGAAAGAGAACTCTTGATATGTATCCCAGGATGGTCTTCCTGCCTCAGCCTGCCAAGTGCTGAGGCTACAGATGTGAACCAACATCATTCTGTGTTGTCCAGTTGGCTGCCAGCTCCTAGGATCAAGAAGCCCTTCTGGCTGGGCGGTGGTGGCACACACCTTTAATCCCAGCACTCGGGAGGCAGGCGGATCTTTGTGATCTTTGTGAGTTCGAGGCCAACCTGGTCTACAAGAGCTAGTTCCAGGACAGGCTCCAAAGCCTGTATGGGGGGGTGGTGGTGTTTACACACATTTAGTCCCAATACTCAGGTTGCAGGCAGAGGCAGGCAGATCCCTGTGAGTTCAAGGCTAGCCTGGTTCACAGAGTGAGTTCCAGGCCCAGCCGGGGCTACACAGAGAAACCCTGACCTCCAAACAAAACAAAAAAGCTCTTCTGCCTTGGTTTCCCAAGTTTCTAAGACCACAGTCAAGTGCCATGGTGCCCAGTCAGACATAGTTGTGCAGTCATTCCCCTCCATGCTATAGAACAGCAAAATAAATTCTTCTTAGTTTTTTTCTTGTCTTGTTGCAATGGCTGAGACATTGATGCAAGAACTGTTAGAAGAGTTGAATGTGGGGGTTGGAGAGATGGCTCAGAGGTTAAGAACACTGGTTGCTCTTCCAGAGGTCCTGAGTTCAATTCCCAGCAACCACATGGTGGCTCACAACCATCTGTAATGAGATCTGGCGCCCTCTTCTGGCATGTGGGCATACATCGAGGCACAATGTTGTAGACATAATAAATAAATCTTTAAAAAAACTTGATAAAAAGAAAGAGTTGAATGTGAATATCTTCTGACTGTATGACTGTATGTGGAAATGACACCCACTCCTTGTGCTCCAACAGACATACCTAAAGATTGTTAAAGCAAGGAAGGGAAGGGAGGGATGGAAGAATGTAGTATAACTGCAAGAGATTCTGATAGTACAGTTTTGGTTGTTTTTTTTTTT
>NW_026068123.1:1030055-1031304 GCF_014885135.2 Alexandromys fortis
GAGGGAGGGAGGGAGGGAGGGAGGGAGGGAGGGAGGGAGGGAAGAACTTTCAAGAAAGTCTGGTAGTATAGTTTGTTTTGGGGGGGTGTCGAGAAAGTGTCTTGCTATGTAGCCCTGGTCATCCTGGAACTCACTATGTAGACCAGAATGGTTTTGAACTCGGAGATCTGCCTGTCTCTGCTTCCCGAGTGCTGGGATTAAAGGTGTGCGCCACCACATCTGGCGCTGATGTTCTGTTTTCATTTTGGTGTTCATTTGTGTGAACCTGTGGGGGGGTACATTCACTTGGGCACACATATGGACGTCAGATTTATTGTTTACATTTTATATGTGTAGCTGTTTTGTCTGTATGTAGTCTGTGTACCAGGTGCATGCATCAACTGCTCTGAAGTTACAGGAAGTCGTGAGCTGCCATGTGAGTTCTGATAATTGAACCTGGGTCCTCTGCAAGAGCAGCAAATGCTCTGAACTGCTGAGTCATCTCTCTAGTCACCGAGTTTTGACATTTAACGGCTCGGAAAGGAAGAAGGAAGGGAAGGAATGAGTGTAGCTGCCAGAGAGGCTGATAATACACTGGGTTTTGAAGGCTCTGGAAGGGAGGGAGGGGTGGAGGGAGGAAGGGAGGGGTGCTACAAGAGAGTCTGGAAACACCGTTCAGTTTTGCAGGTTCTGAAAGGAAGGAAGAGAGAAAAGGAGAAAGAAAGGCGCCTTTCTCTCTATGTGCACATCTAAACATACTCGGTCCCAACAGAGGAGAGGGCCCAAACTGGCCTTGCCCTGTAGTCAGATTGCTGACTATCTTAAATGTCACCATAGAACCTTCCAACAACTGATGGAGACAGGGCAGAGACCCACAGCAGAGCACTGGGCTGAGCTCCCAAAGTCCAATTGAGTGGAAGGAGTGAAAATACGAGCAAAGAGATCAAGACCATAATGGGGAAATCCACTAAAACAACTTAGCTGAGCTCACTTACCTGGGAACTCACCAGCTCTGACTGGACATGAAAGGAACCAGCATAGGACCAAGCTAGACCCTCTGAATGTGGGTGACAGTTGTATGGCTGGGGCAGACTGTGGGGACACTGGCAGTGGCACCAGGATTTGTCCCTGCTGCTTGTACTGGCTTTTTGGAACCCATTCTCTCCGGATGGATACCTTGCTCAGCCTGGATATAGTAGGGAGGGCCTTGGTCCTTCCCTGGAGCAATGTGCCTTGCCTTCTCTGGGGAGTAGATGGGGGGGGGGTGGGC
>NW_026068123.1:1031593-1057283 GCF_014885135.2 Alexandromys fortis
AAAAAAAAAAAAAAAAAAAAAAAAAAAAAAAAAAAACAAAAACAAAAACAAAAAAACCCTGCCTCTGCCACTTCCTGGCTGTGTGACCCTGGATAAATCATCCAGCCTTTCTGGGCTTCAGTTTTCTGATCTGTAACAAAAAAGTACCGTTTAGTTAGCCAGGCAGTGGTGGACGCCTTGAATCCCAGCACTCAGGAGGCAGAGGCAGGCAGATCTCTGAATTCGAGGCCAGGCTGGTCTACAGAGTGAATTCCAGGACATCCAGATATAGAGAGACCCTATCTTGAAAAACCAAAAATAAAAATAAAATAACAATAAAGTACCATTGCACTCACATATGCTGAGGTGGATGTGGAAATAAAACAAGGCAAGGCACAGGATGCTCTGAACACATCTTCAGGAACTCAGAAAACGCTGGTCATCTTCCTATTCATTGTAACAGTAATTGTTAGAGCCGGGCATAGTAGCACACCTCTTTAATCCCAGCACTCAGGAGGCAGAGGCAGCCGGATCTCTGTGAGTTTGAGGGCAACCTGGTCTACAGAGTGAGTTCCAGAACAGGCTCCAAAACTACACAGAGAAACTCTGTCTCAAAAACAGCAGCAGCAACAACAAAACAATGAAAAATACAACATCAGAGTGAGTTTTAGGATAGCCAGAGAGACAAGAAAAATAGTAATTTTGCTTCATAGAGCTATAGATGTACTCGAGAGACTATAAGACATTCAGAGAGGTTGGCCCCAGTAGCCTCCTCGCTGTTCCTCACTCAGAAAGTGTCCAGACCTCAGGGCCTTTGCCCACGTTCTTCTTGCCGCCTAGAAAGTATCTCAAGACACTCTGTGTTCTTTCTAATCCTGGATCCCTTTCTGCTGCTGGTGTTAGTTAACTTTTAAATTTCAAATTGCCTTGTTATTTGTGTGTGTGTGTGTGAACTGTAAGAGTGTGTGTGGGTTTCACTGCCCACATGCAGGGGCCACAGAACAACTTATAGGCGGCCAGCCCCCTCCTAGTGTCCAAATAAATGCCAGTGGTTTTTGTAGACAGGAACTCTTTGCTGATCTAGAATTCAGCGTGTAGACCAGACTCTGATCCTGAGTGTTGGGATCAAAGTTGTCAGCTGCCACATCAAGCTCTGTCCACTCAAATATAAAGCTTTGCAAACATAGGCTAGAGAAGAACACTGACAATCCCAAGGCTTCCTTCTCGGGACAGTACCCTGAATGGGGGGTGGGGGACACGTGTCCTGATGTACAGAAGGCTGCTCTGGGCTTTGCGTGTGTGTCCTGCTTGCTGAGTAGCTGGGATCACAGGTCTCCATGGCAGTTAGGTACTGTTTGCCCTCAACCACTGCACTGCAGGGCACCAGAAGGAACTATTATCAACTGTCCTTTTCTTGTGTTATTGCAGAGCCAGTCCCCATGTGTGGAGCCCCTGTTCACACCATAGCCCAGTGCATCTGCTCACACCTCTGCTCCACCTTTAGAGCTGAAGCAGGCCTCCGCAGCCATGTACACTTGTGTTTACATTGCATGCAGCTTCCCGACTAGCCAGACATGTGCAGTGCAGTTGAGATCTGATCTCAGCTCCAGGACAGCTATGCAAACTACAGAACGGACAGAAAAGCACGGTGTCAGTGGACTGGGCATAAGGCTAGCTAGATGGTCACGTGGCCCTGCCGTGTGCTTGCTGGGATCATGTGTGTGGCTGCAGCAGGAAGCGGTGTTTCCCAGAGGTTAAAGATGTGGATTGCAGTGGGCGGGATGGCTTACTTAACATATATAGAAGTGCTTGCTGAGACTGGAGCTCAAGCCTGGGAACCAGCGTGGTAGGAGGAGAGAAACAACCTGCTAATCAAGATACAGGATCTACACAGAAAAACCCTGTCTCAAAAAAAAAAAAAAAAAAAAAGGAAAGGAAAAAAATGACATTTCTTTATTTATGTGGGGAAGGGAAGATGGCCGTGCACAGTCATCATGTCATAGTGGACACACAGACACGAGTCTTGGAGATGTGACTCAGATCTTCAAACTTGGTCGCAAGCACCTTTACTCACTGAGACATCTCGGTGGCCCCTTCCTCATTTTTATAAGAATGATGATTTGCGGGCAGTGGTGGCGCAAGCCTCTAGTGTCAGCTCTGGGGAGGCAGAGCATGTTCCAGGACAGCCAGGACTACACAGAGAAAAACCCTGTCTAGAAAAAAAAAAAGATTCAACTCCTATGGAAGACAGCAAGTCAGAATGACTAGGATCTGTTATGCCAACAGTTGGGATGGGGGGGCGGGGGTAAAGGCAGGAGGATCAGGGGCTACATGAGACCTTGACTCGAAAAGAAAAGGGGGGGAGTGACTAATTGGTTCACGATAACCCTCTTTCCTGTTGCCCAATTATCTGGATCCAGTCTGAATTTTAATTTCCTTCACTTATTCAGAACTTGTTTTTTCAGGGTCTCACAATGTGTCCCTGGCTGTCCTGACTTACAGTTGTTCTGCCTCTGCCTGCAGAGTGCCGGGATTAAAGGTAAGAGTTACCATCACAAGACAGATTTTGTTTTCTAAGACAGGATATCCTGCAACCTAGGCTGGCTTCAAACCCCTTGTAGCCATTGTCAGCCTGGAACTCGTAATTCTCTTTCTTGCTTCTACCTGCCAAATGCTGAGGTCAGGCATTCAACACCTCCATTACTGGCAGAATTTCCAATGTGATGGTCAAGTTCATATACAAAGACTTGTTTATATGCGGATCTTGCTCCCTGGCCAACCAGGAACAGGGACCTCTAAGTGTCTCCCCTTTGCTGCAACGGCTGCCTGGCCAAAGTGGCTGGCATTTACAGTACGTAGTTAGGGAATAGGAATGAAATAACAAGGAAATGAAGGGAAAAAATTAAGGCACGTTGGGCTCCTGGTCTACCTTAGTCTCGGCCTGTAGTTACTCCTATAAGTAGCTGAAGAAATAGAAGCTCAGAAATACCCAATACATATAAAAATGGATATGGATGGAAAGGTGTTGGCGGTAGGGATTCCCACCAACAGCCTCTAGGGGTCTCCGGTGGGGAAGGTGGGTTATCAGGGATTTGAGATTGAGAAACGACTCTCAGTAACTCGGGGCTGTGTCTCTCCCTGACCCCAGGGGCTGGGCACAGCCGGTAACCGATTAGGAATGCTTGATGAGAATTCCGGGAGCCGTGGCCCAGGTCCCCCGCCATTAGGCACCCCCATCGTCAGAAGCCTAGTAGGGAACATCCCCTCACCTACCAGAAAATTCTCAACAGCCAGGGTTTCCTACACACACACACACACACACACACACACACACACACACCACACCACACCACACCACACCACACCACACCACACATACAGAGTCAGTGGTGGGATGGAGACCCTACAAGAATGTACCAAGGCATAGGTGGAGGGATCACAGCTTTCATGGAGAGCTAGGGGAGCCCCATGATCTTAATGTTCTTCCTCCCGGGAGTCGGGTTCCCCCTCTTCCCAACACAGCTAGCATCCCCAGAACTTACCTTGCTGGGAAAAGGGGCTGGAGAGAGGAGGCCCGCCCTCTCGGACCTGGGGTCGGGACAGCGGGAGGGGACCAGTGTCCAGACTCTTTGTTTGCTGGTGTGCGTAGGTGTATGGGAGACCCTTCGGGTATAGGTCCGTCATGCGCGTGCCCGGGCTGGGATAGACCACTGCTGCTGTGGTGGATTGCCAAACTGGGGGAGGAGGGGAAGAGAAACGGGGCTCCCTCAGCCCCGCCCCCGCCCACTATGGAGTTTGAATAAGCAAGAGGGGAGGGGTCATAGCGGGAAGACGCTTTCACGCCCACCACTTCTCCCCCTCTGTCCCACCACTGTCCCCATGAACGGGGACACCCCCCAATCTGCAGACCTTTATTCGCTCCAGACAGCCCCTCTCCAACAGTTCCCGAGCTGTGAAGAGGACCTCCCCCCGCCAGGCCATATGTATAATGCTCCTCTCTTTCCACCAGACCCCATCTCAAATAGCACCCCTCAATCTGAGATAATGCTGGCCCTCGGCTGCAGCGCCAGTTTCTAGATCCTGTATCAAAGCATGGGAAGTATCTGAAGCTCAGAAAAACTGGATTTCCTCAAACGCCAGCAGAAATTCAGGGGGCTCAGGTGAGCTGGAAGAGGCTGTGGGTAGCCCCAGATGGTGAGGAAAGCCCCATCTGGTGCCTTCCAATTCCCGCTGGGTTCAGAACTGGTAACGCTGTCGCTGGTTTAGACATCAGCGACACCCAGAGGCTGTGAAAGGAGATACTTCAGGTGGGGGATTCTGGATGATTCCAGAGGGCTGCAGGTGCTGAGGTTCCTGCCTACAAGTGGGGCGAGATGGTGTTAGAGTTTAAAGACTATCCACTTCTGATCCCGAAGCGAGGACAGGGCTGTAACATGGAGAAAGAGAACTGACTTCCGCAAGTTGTCCTGACGTTCACATGTGTACACATACAAACAATTAATAAAATGTAATTTTATAAAACTTATTATTCATTTTTATATGTATTGGTGTTTTGTCTGCATGTAGGTGTTAAATCTGGAGCTGGAGCTACAGTTGTGAGCTGCCATGTGAGTGCTGGGAATTGAACCTGGGTCCAGTGCTCTTAACTGCTGAGCTATTTCTTCAGTTCCTAAAATATAACTTTAAAAAAAATATTAAGGGCAGACCTGGCGTAGTGGGGCATGATTTTAATTCCAGCATTGGTAGGCAGAAGCAGGCAGATCTGTGAGTTCGAGGTCAGCCTGGTCTACATAGTGAGTACTAGGACACCCAGGGCTATATAGTGAGACACTGACTCGGAAAAAAAATTAAGAGTAAAGATCCTTTTAAGAAAAAAAAAAAACAACATAGTGAATATTGCTGTTTTGCCTGCAAGTATGTCTGTGCACCACACGCATACCTAGTGTAGGCAGAGGCCAGAGGGGGGCGTAAGATCCCCTGAGGCAGGAGTTACAGATGGTGTGAGCAACCATGTGGGTGTTGGGAACAAAATCCGGGTTCCCTGGGAGAGCGGCCAGTGCTCTTAACCACTGAGCCACCCCTGAAGCCCCAATTTTGATTTTTTGAGACACAGTTCATTGTGTAGCCCTGGCTGGCCAGGAACTATGTAGATCAGGCTGGCCTAGAACTGCCTTAGCCTCGCAAGTGTTGGGATTACCGCGAGCCACCAAACCCTAGGCAACTATCTTTTTTTGTTCCCAAATGAGCTCAGTTGGGTTTCGGCGGGAACTCCCATAAGGCCTCACCACGTGAGCCTGGCCCTTTAAGAATCACTGGTTGTCAGTGCCGCCGACTCCCGTTGCTAAGGACATGATGTCAGGCGCGGATGCTGGGGCGGGGCTGTCATGCGCAGTGTTCTGGGCCGGAAGCGGAAGGGGCGGGGCTCCGCGAGCGGACTCTCTATCCCTTGTGGGTCCCTGTTCAGCGCCCGGCCGTGTGTAGAGCCGGGAGCCAATCCGGGCCTCCGAGGCGAAGATGGTGGACTACAGCGTTTGGGATCACATCGAGGTGTCGGACGATGAGGACGAGACGCACCCCAACATCGACACGGCCAGCCTCTTCCGCTGGCGGCACCAGGTGGGGCTGTGCGCGCGCTTCCCCTTCCCCCCACTCCCGGGACCCCCGCTCTAGAGTTCTGACCTCTTACCCTGGCCGCCTGGCCCTGTCTAGGGTGTGGGGAACCTCAATTATTGACATCTGGAGCCTCTTGTTCCACAATCTGGTGCCTCTCTGCCTCTCTGTCTCTCTCTCTCTTTCTTTCTTAATTTGAAACAGGATCTCACTATAGCCTTGCCTGGCCTGGAACTTGCTATGTAGACCAGGCTGGCCATTAACTCACAGAGATCCGCCTGCCTCTGCCTCCCCAGCGCTGGGATTAAAGACGTGCACTATCGTGTGGGATCGTGTGGGGCTGGACCTTTAAATTCCACTCCAGGACTACAGGAATATACCTACCACCCGCCTCTGCTGTTTCTTTTAGTTTATTTGTTAGCTTACTTATTGTGTGTGTCTCATGTGCATGCAGCACAGCATGCGTTTGTAGATTAAAGGACAATTGGCAGAAGGCAGGCCTCGCCTTTCACCACGTTGAAACAGGGCATGGAACTCAGGTCACCTCAGTTTTGCCACAAGTGCCCATGCTGTCCCATCTTACCAGCTCTTAATACTTTCATCAGAGTCTCCACTTCACCAGCGCTGACTGTTGTGTGTAGGGGTCCCCATCGACCTGTGTGGAACTTTTTTTTCCTCCTCAGAATTCTTTCTCGGAGTCCAGACCTAGGTTCTGTTAGGTTCTCCCTTATCCTAGCTGTGCATCCACTCTGACTGCACGTCTCCCTTCGGCCTCTCCTCACCCCCTAGAATAGATGCACAACACTTTTGATTTGATTGTGGCATCTACTTCCCAAGATCTTAAGCATGAATTTCCATTAAGGCCCAGAGACACCCTCGACCCCCCAGATTGAATGAGGTTGCATCCTACCCTTAATCTCCCGATCTTAGCTTTCAGCTGGGGTTCCGCTACCCAGGACCCCTTTCCCAGGAGTGTAGAGCAGAGCCTCACTAGGGACTTCGGTCCTACCTAGGACTTAACTGTTGGAGCCCCCTTCTCCTCATTTGACTCCCAGCTCCGCTCCTGCCCACCATCCAATTCCAGTGACCTTCCTTACTCTCACCTCCTGTAGACTCTTATTTCCCTTTGTTCCAGGAAACCCCACCCACTCAACTTCCGGCCACATCCTCTGCTCTCTTATAGTAACTAGACCCCCATCATGTCCACCTTGGCTTCTGTATGAACTTTGATCATCACTGAAAACTCATCAAACTGGGAGCTGGGCAGCACTCAGGGAACAATGAGGCCTGTGAGTTCGAGGCCAGCCCTATCTACAAAGTGAGTTTCAGGACAGCCAGGGCTACACAAAGAAACCTTATCTCAAAAAACAAACATCCAAAAAGAAAAAAAAAATAGAAAGAAATTCACCAAACTCAGAACCCCAAACCATCCTGTCCCCTCCAGCTTCACTGACTTCTCTCCAGGGTTCAGATCACCCAACTGAACTAGGGACCTCCTGTGTCTTATACCAATGTCACTTTACTGCCGAGCATGGTGGCACACACCTGTAAATACGGGTCTTGGGAGATGGAGGTAGGAGGATGGCAAATTCTAGGCTAGCCTGGACTACATGAGACACTGTCTCAAAAGCCGAATAGGCTGACACTCAGTTGTGTGCCATTGCCTTGCTCTCTGCCCCAGAACTGCTTAAAAGTTTGCCATGGTAGGACAGCCATATAGCCCAGCACTGGGAAATGGAAGCAGGATGATCAGAAGTTCAAAGCCTTCAGCCACATAGTAAATTTGAGGTGACGTGAGCTACATGGAATCCTGTCAGTAACCAAGCAAATAAAATAAGATTATAAACATTTTCTTAAAAATCTGTCCAGAACAGATTCCCCCAGATTCAGACCTTAGAATCCCAAGTGTGTTTGAGCCATGTTTTCCACTCCTCTCCTTTCTGCCCAGCATTGCCCAGGACAGTGGTGTACTGCTGAGACTTAAGGGTGGTCTGAGATGTGGTTTGGTGACAGCACTTGCCAAACATGCAGGAGGTCCTGGATCCTATCCCTAGCATACCATAAAGAGATGATCTAACCTACCCTCCCAAATCAAAGCATCTATGTCTATGTACCTGTGTGTGTTATACTCTGTATTTTGTTTTTTGTTTTGTTTTTTCGAGACGGGGTTTCTCTGTAACTTTGGAGCCTGTCCTGAAACTAGCTCTTGTAGACCAGGCTGGCCTCAAACTCACAGAGATCCACCTGTCTCTGCCTCCCAAGTGCTGGGATTAAAGGCGTGCGCCACCACCGCCCGGCAGTATACTCTGTGTTTAAATTACATTTTATTCATTTGTGTATATGCATGTCTGTGTAAATGTACCTGTGTATGCCATGATACAGAGATCAGAGGATAACTTCTTCCATATGGGTTCTGGGGATCAAACACAGGTCTTCAGGCTTGGAGGCAGGCCTTTACCTACTGTGTCCTCTCATTGGCTTCTTAGCTTGTTATTCTCTCAAGCTGGGGGCAGGTCCTTTCCAGTTAGGACTTTTGCACTCCACCTTCCTGAGCATAGCTCCTGATTGTTTATCTAGAACCTCTTAGAAGGTCCTTTCCCATCTTCCCCAAATTCCTCCACCCCACGTGCACATGTATCCAGTTTCCAGGCAGGCCGCTAGTGCATGGCACCGAGTGCCAGCGCGGCATCCATGCTCTTGTAGCGTTGTGCGAGGAAGCCCTGAAGACCCCCTTGGGAGCACCTATTTCTGATATATGAGGAGGTTCATTTTCCTACAACGTGGAAAACAGTTGGGGGCTGCTGGGTAGGAGGGAGGCCTCCTTTGACTAGTCCAGAGACTACTTCCTGTCTTACTGCTGTGACTATAATCCCCAGGAGAGAGGTGGGGTCTTCTGCCCCCACACATGGGAGAGGACAGACAGGCTCTTCCCACATCCATCTGTGATGGGGCTGCATTCGTAAGCTCTGAGCAGAGAAGCCCGACATGTTGCGTTCCCAGTCTGTGGTCCTGATGTGCTGTGTCTGCAGGCTCTGCTCGACAGCTCAAGTGCCTCAGTCTGAGAATGTGGGTAGGATTTGTGTGACCCAGAGGGTTGGTGTAAGTTTCCTAGTATTTAGCAAGGTTTCCCTTGGGTTAGTATTTCCTGTCGTCGCTATTGAGATGTGTCTTGTGGAGTAATAGTTACTGTCATCACTGTTTAGGTCAGCCTTGTGGTTTCCAAACATATTCGAAGCCAGACATGATAGGTGCATGGTTGTCATTCAAAGCTGTCTGTGGCCACATAGTAAATGGAGGCCAGCCTGGGCTACATGAGCCCTTGTCTAAAACTGAACAGTAAGGGCCCGGTCAGCAAGTCCTCCGACCTCCACACTCCACACACACTGTGGCACACATCTGTTCCTGTCACCATACACGGTGAACTAAAAAGTGAAATTTAAAAAGTCCCAACTTGGGGGCTGGAGAGATGGCTCAGTGGTTAAGAGCACCGGCTGCTCTTCCAGAGGTTCTGAGTTCAATTCCCAGCAACCACATGGTGGCTCATAACCATCTGTAATGAGATTTGGCACCCTCTGGCGTGTGGACATACATGGAGGTAGAATGTTGCATACTAAATAAGTAAATAAATCTTTAAAAAAAAAAAAAAGTCCCAACTTGGTCCAGTGATGTAGGCCTATTTTTCCAGCTATTGGGGAAACTGAGGCCAGAGATCACAAATTCAAGGCCATCCTCAACAATGTAGAGTGAGGTCAGGGCCAGCCTCAGCGATGTAAGGAGGCAACCATGTCAGACTATGAAATACAAAAGGGCCGTGCGCAGCTCGGTAGCAGGGCGCTGGTAGAGCTACCACCAGAAAATACAGATGTGGAGGTTTGAGAAAGGGGCAGGTGAGAGCCCCACTTCCTAGGCTCTGTGACCAGACATGTGCCATGTGGAGTTCCTTCTGGCTCCTTCCAGTGAGCTTTATGGTGTCAAAATTGAGACCCTCGGTGTCCCTTCTGTAAGGGACACTCACCACCCTGTTAGTTGTGCCTGGGTCAGCCTGCTGCCGTCCTTGCCATGTGGAAGGTGTAAGCCTGGTTGGGCAGGTGACAGCTGTTACCATCACACACACACCCCACTTTTTTTTTAGCTTCAGCCTCCCTGGCAGCTACTCAGAGGACACTAGGGAGAATGGTGGCCACCCTCCAGAATACCAGCAGTCTGGCAGCTTCCTGCCGCTGTCAGGCTAGTGAGGCGCTTACCTTAGAGCCCTAGAAGAACATGGCACAGGCCAGGGCTACTACAGAAGGGGACTTTGTTGTCGTGTGTGAGGGAGAGTGTGGGCTCACATGCAGAGGACAGAGGAGGATGTCGGGGTCTTGCCCCATCACTCTATGCCTTATTCCCTTGAGACAGGGTCTCTCGCTAAACCTGGAGCCGGGCTGGGGCCAACAAGTCCCAGCCATCCTGTCTTTGCTCCCTACAGTGTTGAGGTTACAGGCAGCATAATTTTTCCTGAACTCGGGCTTATCCTTGCACATTGTTCTTCCCTGGGAACTGTCTCCCTCCTAAAGCATTCTCACTGTCACCAGCTCCTGTATTGTCTCCTACTTCCTATGGAGATCCACCTGCCTCCATCTGCCCATTGCAGGAAATAAAGGCATTTGCTGCCATACCTGGCCTTAACTTTTATTTCAAGACAGGTGTTCCTGAGTTGCTTGGGCTGGCTTGGTAGGTTCTCAGTCTTCTACTTCAACCTCCCTGAGGGCTTGGTCACCGGAGTACTCCACGATGGCCACTTGGGTTTTTCTTTGGTTTTGTTTATGGTGCTGGTGCAGTCCAAGATGCTTTTTTTTTTTTTTTGATTTATTTATTTATTTTGTTTAGTGTTCTGTCTGCATGTGTGCCTACAGGCCAGAAGAGGGCACCAAATTTTATTACAAATGGTTGTGAGCCACCATGTGGTTGCTGGGAATTGAACACAGGACCTCTAGAACAATCAGTGCTCTTAACCTCTGAGCCATCTCTCCAGCCCCCAAGATGTCTTTTTAAAAAGATTTGCTTACTTGTTATATATACAGTGCTCTGCCTGCTTGAATGCCAGAAGAGGGCATCAAGTCTCATTATAGAGGGTTGTGAGCTGCCGTGTGGTTGCTGGGAATCGGGGAATTGAACTCAGGACCTCTGAAGAACAGCCAGTACTCCTAACCCTCTGAGCCATCTCTCCAGCCCCCAAGATGTCTTAAGATGGTAAGCAGGGCTAACAACAAAGCAAGATAGTTCAGTGGGTTGAAGGCATTTGCTACCACACCTGACAACTGAGTTCGATCCCTGGCACCACGCGGTGGAACCTTTAATGGTGGAACCTTTACATTTTCTCTTTGTGTGAGCGCGCACGCGCGCGCACAGACACACAAATAAATAAATTAATTAATTGGTTGATTAAAGCTATTTTTTTTTTCAAATTAAGATGCTGAGCAAGGCCTCTACTGCTGAGTTACTCCCCTCATGACCAGTTCCTGTTGCTCTACTTTGCACCTGCACTGGAGAGGCAGCAGGATTAGGAGTTTATATTCATTCTCAACTGTGTAGAGAAGTTGATGCTGATGAGACGAAAAACTAAAAAATGTGGCATCTGGGCACCAGGCTGGAAGTTGGGAGGCCAGGGCTTAGACTTTGGTCATACGTATCCTGGGGTTGTATCCAGTGCAGAGACTGAAACCCCAGGGGTTTTCTCTGTGTAACTTAGGCTGTCCTGGAGCTCTCTTTGTAGAACTCAGATCCACCTGCTTCTGCCTCCCAAGTGCTGGGACTAAAGGTGACCGCCACCATGCCTGGCTCCCAAAGTTGTTCTTTCTAAGTGACCAACTGCTGCCTGTCTCTGCCTGCAGGCCCGAGTGGAGCGCATGGAGCAGTTTCAGAAGGAGAAGGAGGAACTGGACCGGGGCTGCCGTGAATGCAAACGCAAGGTAGCTGAGTGCCAGCGCAAGCTGAAGGAGCTAGAAGTGGCGGAGGGCAGTGGCCAAGTGGAGCTTGAGCGTCTGCGAGCTGAGGCACAGCAGCTGCGCAAGGAGGAGCGAAGCTGGGAGCAGAAGCTGGAGGACATGCGCAAGAAGGAGAAGAACATGCCCTGGAACGTGGACACCCTCAGCAAAGATGGCTTCAGCAAGGTGGGGCACGGGCGAGAGCACTGCGGAGTGTAGTCACGTGGGTTGAGCATGGTGTGATGGTGGGGCTAGACCTATCTGAACTGAAGGCCCCCGGTCCCCATCTCCCCATCCCTGTAAATTAGGAGAATTCTGACAGTGAGAGTCAGGCAAAGCCACAAGGGGGACAGGTTGAGCTTGGGATTGGCTGGTGGAGCCCAGTGAAGCCCACCCATACCCTCTGATCTGCCCGAAGGCCCGCGGCCACGCCTCTGCCACCTTGATGCACTTAGCGACACCACCGCCTCCGATGTGGACAGGATGGGCGCGGCGGCCACGGCCCCCGCACCCCGGGCGCACCCGTGCCTTGCCCCAGCCCACTTGCCCTCTCGCCCTGTCACAGAGCATGGTCAATACCAAGCCTGAGAAGGCAGAGGAGGACTCAGAGGAGGCGAGAGAGCAGAAGCACAAGACCTTCGTTGAGAAGTACGAGAAACAAATCAAACATTTTGGTAAGTTCCTGCGCAGGGCTCCAGCTGGGAGTCAAGACCACAGAAGGGCTTCCAATGGCTTCTGCAACATCCTTCCCCGCAGGCATGCTCCACCGCTGGGATGACAGCCAGAAGTACCTGTCAGACAACGTCCACCTGGTGTGCGAGGAGACCGCCAACTACCTGGTGATCTGGTGCATTGACCTGGAAGTGGAGGAGAAGTGTGCGCTGATGGAGCAGGTGGCCCACCAGACCATGGTGATGCAGTTCATCCTGGAGTTAGCCAAGAGCCTGAAGGTCGACCCCCGCGCCTGCTTCCGGCAGTTTTTCACCAAGATCAAGGTATGGGCTCCCGTACTACCAGGTGTCCACACTGACTAGGAACCTGGGGTTGGATCTTTTATCAGGAGGGCTTAGGGTAGTGTGGGAACACAGTGACTGAATATGGTCATCGTATTCATTTCTTTTTCTTTTCTTTCCTTTTGGTTTTTCAAGACAGGGTTTCTCTGTAGCTTTGAAGTCTGTCCTGGAACTAGAACTTGTAGACCAGGCTGGCCTCAAACTCATGGAGATCCACCTGCCTTTGCCTCCTGGGTACTGGGAGTAAAGGCATGTGCCTCCACAGCCCGGCTTTTATCTGGCTCTTTTTTATTTTTAAGATTGTATATGTGTATGATATATATGTATATGTGTGTGGTGTGTATGTATGTGTGCAGACATGTCTGTATGGTATGTATCTATGATGTGTGTGTGGACCCATGTGATAGGAGGACAGCTTTGTGTGAGTTGATTCTCTCCTTCCACCTTTATGTGGGTTCCCGTGCTCAAACACGCTGTTGGTCTTGCATGGCAAATATTTTCACCCACTGAACCTTACCTTGCTGACCCTGTTTGAAGATTTGTTCTTATATTTATTCCTTTTTTTTTTTTTGTTTTTTTTTTTTTTTTTTTGGTTTTTTCAAGACAGGGTTTCTCTAGCTTTGGAGACTGTCCTGGAACTAGCTCTTGTAGACCAGGCTGGCCTCGAACTCACAGAGATCCGCCTGCCTTTGCCTCCTGAGTGCTGGGATTAAAGGCATGTGCCACCACCGCCTGGGTATTCCTTTATTTCTTGTTGACGGTGCATGCAGGGGCCTCCAGAAGCTAGAAAAGGGTGTTGGATCCCTGGAGCTGGAATCACTGGTGTTCCTAAGCTGTCATGTGGATGCTAGGAACTGAACATGGTTCTCTGAAAGATTTCGGGCTCCTGAGAGCAGGGCAGGGTAGTAGAATAATCCAGAACTGTGGTGCCTGTAAGACCTTGCTGGAGGACACCTGTGGGTGTGGTACCAGGCCTGCGCTGTTTGGCTGGCCAGTCAGCTGGCCATCAGTAGATTGGCCACAAGGTAGTAGGAAGGGGCTCTCAGTACAGGAGAGCAAGGCAAAGCCTTGAGGTGCCCATGGGGAGTTCAGGAAAAGCCTCAGGGAGCCACAGAAGGCTTCTAAGAGCTGCAGACAGGCCTCACCCCCAAACACCTGGGTGTCAACTGTCCAGTGAACAGCACCCACCTGTTTCCACAGACTGCCGACCACCAGTACATGGAGGGCTTCAAGTATGAACTGGAGGCCTTTAAGGAGCGTGTTCGGGGCCGCGCCAAGCTGCGTATAGAGAAGGCCATGAAGGAATATGAGGAGGAGGAGCGCAAGAAGAGGCTGGGCCCTGGTGGCCTGGACCCCGTGGAGGTCTACGAGTCCCTGCCCGAGGTGCGACTCTCCAGGGCTCGGGAGGAGGGGAGTGATCTGTGAGCATTTCCATCCCCTCCCCCATACCTCACTCTGCCCCTCTGTTCCCCAGGAGCTGCAGAAATGCTTTGATGTGAAGGACGTGCAGATGCTGCAAGACGCCATCAGCAAGATGGATCCTACTGTGAGTTCCCATGAGTGGTCCTGAAGGCGGCTTGTGTTCTAGACCTGGTCCCCAAGATTCTGCAGAAGATGGAGAGGAGTAGCCCTCTTGGCTGGGCCTAGGGGTGCAAGCCTGTCATCTCAAGAGGCTAAGAGCAGGGTTATAAGTTCAAAGCCAAGATGAGCCAGAGCAGCTCTGTGAAACCTTATCTTGGAGTGACAATAGATGGGGATGTAGCACAGGGGTAGAGTCCTTGCCTCCTCCATCTGGGGCTCTGTTTCGTGTTCCTCCTGGGCTTCTCTTAAGACAGGAAAGGCCCCGCACTCGTGACAGAGGCACGATTTGTTGAGTACCTGCTGTACACTCATCAGTAGTGAATGTTGAGCTTTTTCCTTTTATTCTTTTCAGTGACTCTTGATAATGTAATCCAATGCTTCATACACACTCAGTTTGCTTTTGAGCCACGCCCCAGCCCCTCACTAGAGGATTCTAGGCAGGGGCTCTACCACTGAGCCAGACATCCAAATCAGGTTTGAATTTTAACAACTTGGTTTGTTGCCAGTTCTGTCAGCTGGCTTCTAATTTAGCTACCTTAGTTTTCTTATCTGTGGAAACATTCTATACACAGGACCAGTACTAGGGATTCTAGAATTCCCATAGGAATGCATGTAGAACAGAGTTTACAAACTGCAGTGGAAGACTTGCCAGTTACATTTGTAGAGCAAATGTAATTGAAAGGCTGCCCCACGCAGCCCCCATGCTTCTTTGTGCTACAACCTCAGAGTCACTATGACCAACACTATGACAGAATCAAAACTATTTACTCTGGGGCCCAGCGGTGGTAGTACACACCTTTAATCCCAGCATTTGGGAAGCAGAGGTAAGCAGGTCTCTGAGTTTGAGGCCAGCCTAGTCTACAGAGCGTATTCCAAGATAGTCAGATACAGAGAAACCCTGTCTCAAAAAAACAAACAGGAAGTTTGGTGGCCAGGACTAGGGCTACAGTTCGTTTGCAGAACACTTGTCTGGCATGCAGGATGCCCTGGGTTCTGTCCAAAGCACTGCATAAAGCCAGTGGCAAGTACACGCCTGCAGTCCCAGCACTCCGGACGAGGAATGAGGTCTGCTAACATACTGAGGCCTGGGATACATTAATACCAGTCACTATAAACCAAAAGAGAAGGAATATAGAGATGGTTTGGTTGTTAAAAGCTCTGACTGATGGCGCACGCTTTTAATCCCAGCACTCGGGAGGCAGAGGCAGGCGGATCTCTGTGAGTTCGAGGCCAGCCTGGTCTACAAGAGCTAGTTCCAGGACAGGAACAAAAAAAAGCTAGATTTAATTCCACATGGCAGTTCACAACAACATGTAACTCCACTCCCAAGGTATCCTGTGCCCTCTTCTGGTCTCTGTGGACACCAGGCATGCAGCTGGTGCACAGAGATGTGAGCAAAACACCCATACATAGAAAATGGTTTGAAAGAGAAGCAGAGTTCATTAGGAAACAAGTGTTCTGCCACAGTCTTCAAGCTGCGGGAGGCTTGTGAGCTGAGACCAGTGTGGGCTCCATTCTGATTCCCTTCCTCAGCAAGCAAGTGAAGGCCACAAGGTACCCCAGCAGAAGAAGGTGCCTGCCCCCAAGCCTGACAGCCACATTCCATCCTTGGGACCTATATGGTGGAGGAGAGAACTGGCTCCCACAGGTTCTCTCTGGCCTCCATGTGCATGCACAGACAAACAAAGTGTAAAAACTAATTTTTTGACAAACTGTGGCTCAGTGGTAGACACTTAGAAAGCTGCTGTGCAGCCCTGGACTCTGTGCCTAGCACCACAGATAAATGTCTGCTGAGACATGGCCCCATCTTGTCGTTTCCAGCTTCTGGATCCTTTCTGTTTACAGCTGTGCTTCACAGCGAATGGGTTGCAGCATTGGTCAGCTTAGGGAGTGTGCACTTGAAATCTGGGCCAGGCTAGCCTCAAACTCAACAGATGTGCCTCTGTTTTCTGAGGAAAAGGAAACCTCCCTTGTTACTTTTGTGCTGAGATCTGATCTCTGGTCCTAATGATTTGAGGGAAAGCATTCTTAATTGCTGAGCCACCTACTCAGTAGCTGCCCCTACTCCTTTTTGTGTACATGTGTTTGTTTTTTTGAGACAGGGTCTCATGTAGCCCAAGCTGACCTCAGATGTCTGTGTAGCTAGATGACCTTGATCTCCTGACCCGCCTGCCTCCGTTTCCTAAGTGCACACCACCATATCTGGTCTTCTGTGGTGCTGGAATGGAACCCAGAGCCTCAGGAACACAAGTGATCTACCAGCTGAGCTGCAGTACCAGTCCTTTCTGTTGTTCTTCTAGCCAATTCTGGGTAGAGTAGGTGCTGAACCACCTTGGAAGGAGGTGCTGGAGACAGTGGGGCCACCATGGTGCTGGCATAGCCTCACCTGCTTGTGCTTTATCTCCACAGGATGCCAAGTATCACATGCAACGTTGCATCGATTCTGGCCTCTGGGTCCCCAACTCCAAGTCTGGTGAGGCCAAGGAGGGGGAGGAGGCGGGCCCCGGGGACCCATTGCTGGAAGCCGTCCCCAAAGCGGGCAACGAGAAAGACATCAGTGCGTGACCTGCCCCAGCCACTGCCACTGGCCTGCAGGCCTCTGTGGGCCCTTCTCCAGAAAAGGAAACCTAGACACCATGTTCCTAGCTCCTGACTTCCTTCACTTCTGCTGCCCCTCACATCCCAACCCTTGGCTTGCCCCATGTCCCCTCTCCTCCAGCCTGTCCCCAGCACTCATCAGACTTCCTGCTTCGGGTTGAGGGGCTCTACTGTCTTCAGCCCCTCCCCCATCAGCATTATGCCAAAGTCCTGGGGGTCTGGGGAGGGGCAACAGTTGCCAGATTGGTCCACTGGGTTGGGTATACACATGTCCCCAGATGGGCAGGGTCTGTCCCTATGGATCTGTGATCACTGTTTTTCTTCTGTCTAGCTTTCTATCCTGCAACTGGCAACAATGTCTAATAAACAGTTCCAGGTGCTGGATGCCAATGGCTCAGTGCTCTTTGAGGCAGAGGGAAACTAGATGGGGAGGACCGGAGTCCTGACAGCCATGCTCTTGGCCCTCAGTGTCCCTCCACCTCCTTGTCTTTTTCAGCCTGTCCTTCTTCTTCTCCTCCCTCTTCCTCCCCTCTTCACCTAGCAAGCATTCCGTGGAGGCAAAAGGGCCCAAGTTTGAGGGCAGCCTGGGCTACATGAGAAATACGTAGCTTCTTATTCTTAATATTGATTTGTATGTTTCTGTGTGTGTGCATATGTGCTCATGAGAGTGTGTGCATGCATGTATCTTTTTGAGACAGGTTTTCTACGTAACCTTGGCTGTCCTTGAACACACTATAGAGACCAGGCTGACCTCAAACTCAAAGGATTCCACCTGCCTCTGCCTCTCAAGTGGTGGGATCAAAAGCACAAACCACGTCTGACTTCAATTTTCATTTTTTTACTTTATGTGTGTGAGTGTTGTGTGAGCACATGGAGTGTCTGCTGGAACTGCAGTTACAGGTGTTGGAAGCCCACCACATGGCTTCTTCCGGTGGAACCAGTGTCCTCTGCAGCCCTGACCCTTGTCCGTGTCCACTGGAGAAGCAGTGTCAAGCATTTGGGAAGTGTTTCTGCTGTTGAAAAGAGCATATGCAACTCAGACTGCAGTTCTACGTCAGGGCTTAGTTTAATGTGTGGTTTCCAGGCCAGCATTGTTAAAAAACAAACAAAAAAACTGTACGTGCACCTATCATCCGGCAGGTAGGAGTGTGAAACAGAAGGGTCCTGAGTTCAAGGCCAGGCTGGGCTGACCAGCGAGACCCTGTCTCAGTGGAAATTGAGCCTGGTTCAGGAAGCTCTGACTTCCAGCCCCACGCTGCATAAACTGGGTGTGGCACACACCTGCAACCCCAGGACCCGAGGTCCAGGACCAGTTGACTGGGAAGGTGGCTATTGGTGCCGAAGCCTGAGAGAACCCACTAGAATATGGGTCATATGCTGGATATGACCATGTACATTTATGTCACCTTGGTGCTGTTGGGGATTGAGATGTGGCGCTGGCTACTAGTCTCACTTTAGATTTAGTGAGAGACTCTAAGGAAATAAAAAGCATGACAGAGCAGGACATTCAGCATCTTCTGGAACCTACAAATACACAGCACGTCAGAGGAAGTCAATCAGTAAGTTAATGCGAGCTGGTAAGAGGGCCCAGCCGCTGAAGGCACTTGCCACCAGGCTTACACAGTTTCACTCACCAGGACTCACCTGGTAGGAGAGAACCAGCTCTGTAAGTTGTCCTCTGAGCCCCACACACGTGCACGTACTGCAGGAGATAGATGAATAAACAGGAAAAAACGGTATGTGAGCTGCTTCAGCTGACATCAGCAACAGGCATTACTTTCCAGATGTCTGACCCCTTCATCCTCCTTTCCAGGGTACATTGCACTCTGGGAGCTGCTTGACACTGAGAACCCAGTTGAGCACCAGGCAGTGGCACACACCTTAAATCCTAGCACTTGGGAGTCAACAGCTGGCGGATCTCTGAGTTTGAGGCCAGCCTGGTCTACATGATGAGTTCCAGGCCAGCCAGGGCTACACAGTAAGACCCTATATCAGGAAAAAATCCAGAACATTTTAACTGGTTGAGACTCAATGCCACCACATTCCAGTAATGTCCTAGAACCTCTCTGAGCCTACCAACACCTAGTCGTCCAGACAGCCTAACCGACCTGGGTACTATCACATCCCATGGTCTATAAGCAGCTTCAGCACTTAACACACTCTCCTCCAGACAGCACTGGGCCTGGGCCACAGTAGGCCAGCAGCAAAGATAGGCCAAGCTGTGAAGGATGAATTAGTCCGAATGCTGTTGTCTGAGTGAATTTCCACCAGGGGGTAGCAGTGAGCCACACAGCTCTGCAGCCTCAGTGTTTTAACTCCAGTTACAGAGGATCCCAATGCATGTAGAGACATGCAGACAGCACATCCAGATAGATAGATAGATAGATAGATAGATAGATAGATAGATAGATAGATAGATAGATAGATAGATAGATAGATAATTGTAAGTAGGATTCTAAGCCGTCCTGTGGGTGCTGGGAATTGAGCCAGGTTAAGAGCAATCAGTGTTGGTTTTTTGAGACAAGATTACTCTGTAGCCCTATCTGTCCTGGAACTGTCTCTGTAGATCAGGCTGTCCTCAGACTCACAGAGATCCACCTGCCCTTGCCTCCCAAGTTCTGGGATTAAAGGTGTACACCACCGCCGCCCAGCTGCAATCGGTGTTCTTAACCACTAAGCAATTCCTTCGACTCCAATGATTTTTTTGAGGCTAACTCACTGTAACATGGGCTAGTCTCAAACTTGTGGCAGTCCTGCCTCATGCTCGCAGGGTCTGATGAGCATGAGTTGAGCTGCTTTACTGTGTCACCATCCTAGTGCCGTGAGCTATCATAACTGGGAAAGGGTCTCATGCCTATAATCCCAACACTCGGGGACTGCGGCAAGAACATGGAAAACACTTAAGGCCAGCTTGGGCTGGGTATCTTGCCTCAACCTATGGTTTTTTTCATAACAATAGTTCCACAAATATAGGTCTAAAATTTTTATTGGCATCTACTGTGTGTGCCTGTGAACATGCATGCGGCCGCACACGTGTGGAGTTGTCTGTTTGCACCATGTAGAACTCAGGATGTCAGTGTTGGTGGCAAGTGCCTTTACCCTCTGGGCCATCTCCGCATCTTCTAGAGGCTGGTCACTGAGCTTCTGGTGGTCTGTCCCTGCCGCCTGAGCACTGAGGTAGACTGTTACTACAGTCCTGGGGGTTGAGCTAGGTGTCCTTGCAGGGCAGAGCAGGCCCTTTGCTGGCAGCCATCTCCTTCACGCCAAGCTTTTCCGTGTTCTAATTTAGTTGCTGCCCCCACAGATGGGGAGAACACAGCAGGGTCAAGATGCTGCGTGGGGGTCAGAGCCGAGTGGCTGGAACGTGAGCTGTCTCTTGCGGCAGGGTTGTAGCTTGTTCTGCTGTGCTTGCTGTGCAGTTTCTGGAGAATGTGGTTTCACACTCGTGCCCAACATGAAACGGTCTCACGGCAAGTCACCTCACAGCTCTCAGGAGAGAGGCCTGAGTGTCCCCTGACCCCCCCAGTTCAGAAGACAGGGTTTTGTTTTAAATCTCTTTAATTGGCTTTTCCCAGACCTGGTGGTAACTTTAGGGAAGCTCCTCCCTGAAAAGCCTGCTCTGCTTAGGGGGAAGCCCCCCCACGCCATTTCTGAAATTGTCTAACTAACCTGGGTTTGTCCACTGTTAGAGTGGAAAGTCCCTGTTGGGGAAACCCCTTGGGTATCCCTGGCCAGGCCAGATTTAGGATACAGAAGATCTACAAGACCTCTGGGCCTTGAGGAGTAAACAGGCCCTTCCAGTAGCCTAGGGTACCTTTTCTTCCCAGTAAGTAGGCATTTGTCCTGCGTGGAATGAACCTCAGGCTTGAGATGGCACTCACATCTGGGAAGCTGAGACAGCAGCAGGAGGGTTTTAGTTTTGGTTTTTCAGGACACGGTTTCTCTGTAGCTTTGGAGCCTGCCCTGGAACTCGCTCTTGTAGACCAGGCTGGCCTTGAACTGAGACCTGCCTGCCTCTGCCTCCCTAGTGCTGGGATTAAAGGCCTGCGCCACCACCGCCCAGCTAGCAGGAGGGTTTTAAGTCTGAGGTCAGCCCAACCTACAAAGTGAACTTTAGAGACCCTGCCCCCCCCCCAAAAAAAAAAAACAGGGGCGGGGGGGGGTGGAAGGAGATGGAAGGGAGGGAGGAAACCAAGCCAGCCAGCTCAGAGGTAGCTCAGTCTAAAACGTGAACTATGAAGGAAGTAAGGTTTGAGCCACAGAATACACCAAAAAGCCAGGTGGAGTGCTTTCTACTCAGTGCCCAGTGTGGGGAAGCAGACACGGACTGGCCATGGAAGAATGTTGGCCAGCTTCCCTACCCAACAGGGACGATTCAGGCCAATGAGACCTTGTCGCAGAAAAACAAGGTGGATGGCGATTAAAGAATGGCAGTCGAGGTTTTCCCCTGCCCTTCTCAAGCAGATAGACACCTGCATGAATATGACACACAGATACCAATGAAGAAAGGACAAACCTCAGGACCACTGGAGAATGCCAAACTCTGACCCATGACTCAGCATCCCCTGGCAGGCATGAGCTATTATTTATTATTACTGTGACTATTATGATCATTATTGCTATGAGTCACCATCTGAAGTGCTGGATACAGGATCCCAGGCTCTATTTTAGCTTCAGAACTCCAGGGGGGGCTATGCCCATCTGAACTGGCTCTTGAAATTAGCACACTTTGCTTCCTGCTACTGAGCTCTTGGTGGCCCTGGGCAGTGACAGAAGAGATTGTCTTAATTTTATTGCCGTGAAGAGACTCCTCGACCAAGGCAATGTTTTTTTTTTTGGGGGGGGGGGAGTTTGAGACAGGGTTTCTTAGTAGCTATGGAGCCAGTCCTGAAACTAGTTCTTTAGACCAGACTGGCCTTGAACTCACAGAAATCTGCCTACCTTTGCCTCCTCACTACTGAGATTAAAGGCGTGCGCTAAGGCAATTTATAAAAGAAAACATATTGGGAGGTCAGAGTTCCAGAAGGCTAGAATCCCTCACCATCATGGTGGGGCACATGACGTTAGGTAGGCATGCCGCTGGAGCAATAGCTGAGAACTTACGTCCTGATAGACAAGCAGGAGGCGGCGGAAAGAGAGTTACCTGAGAATGGCATGGCCTTTGGAAATCTCAAAGCCTACCCTCGGTGACACACCTCAAAAAGGCCATATCTCCTAATCCTTCCCAAGCAGATTCAGCAACTGGGGGCCAGGATTTAAATATATGGACCTATGGAGGCCATTCTCATTCTGATCTCAACAGAGGGTCAGGCAGGGAGAAGACAGCCAGCCCTTCTTCAGAAGCAGGGAAGGACAGCAGCCTGGGTCTCCAGCTCACACTACTCAATGTCTACTCACTTCCCCTCCTGGTGGTCAGACATTCTAGAATAGGAGAGAGGTATTAGTACGGGTACTCAGACTTGTAGTGGCCAGGGCTCAGTGAGTGAAGCTCTTGCCTATACCTAGTGTATACAAGAACCAGGTTCCATCCTCAGCACCTACGAACCTGGTGTCACTGCTTGTCAGGTCCCATCCTCGCACGTGCGTGCACGCGTGCTCACACACACACACACACACACACACACACACACACACCATTTCAGCAGGAGGACCAGTAGTTCAAAGTCATCTCAGTTACATAGGGGATTTCAGGCCAAACTGTTTCAAGAAGAGATGGCTATGGACCAGAGATATGGTTCAGCCGTTAACAACACTGGCTACTCTTGGAGAGAACCTGGATTGGGTTCTCAGCACACATGGTGCACACCCTTTATAACTCCAGTCTCAGGAATCCAGTGCTTTCTCCGGCCTTCATTGGCACCAAGCATGTATGTGGTGTAGACAGACACAAGTAGGCAAAGTACCCACACACACAAATAAATCAAAAAGTATAACTTAGAATAAAAAGGAGAGGGAGGAGGAGGTGAAAAGAAATTCCCAGTGAGCTTAGCATGTTTGTAAGCAGTAAGTGCTTGGCTGGCAGGTGTGGGGCTCTGGGTCCAAGGTCCACTCTGTGGCATCACTAGAGGTGGAGAAGGAAAGGCCTCCGTGTTAGGACAGGGGCTCAAGAAAAGACGAACAAGCTTCTAGCCCAAAGCTATAAAAAGCTCTGAGCTTGTATGTCTTAGTGTGGTGTCTGGTTTATTATTTTTGGTTGTTTAAATGATGAAGTCACCCATCACCTTGAGCATTTGAATAGTTTGTTTTCTATTTTTTGTTTTTTTTTTTTGTTTTTAATTTTATTTAGTTATTTGTGACAGGGTTTCTCTGTAGCTTTGGAGCCTGTCCTGGAATTCACTCTTTAGACAAGGCTGGCCTCGAACTCACAGAGATCTGCCTGCCTGTCTCTCCTGAGTACTGGGATTAAAGGAGTGTGCCACCAAAGCCCTGCTACCGTTTGAATACTTGATCCCCAGTTGTAGATGTCTGGGTAAGCTTAGGAATTGTGGCCTTGCTAGAAGAAGTACATCACCAAGGGTGTACTCTAAGAGCCCGGATTCTGGGCTGAAGAGATAACTCGGAGGTTAAGAGCACTAGCTCTTTCAGAGGCCCAGAGGTCCTGAGTTCAATTCCCAGAAACCATATGGTGGCCATCTATAATGAGTTCTGGTAGGCAGTATACACTGTATACATACTGAATAAATAAATCTTAAAAAGAAAGAAAAGCCAGGCAGTGATGCACTCCTTTAATCCCAGTACTCGGGAAGCAGAAGCAGGCAGATCTCTTGAGTTCGAGGTCAGTCTGGTCTACAGAGTAAGTTCCAGGACAGCCAGGGCTACAAAGAGAAACCCTGCCTCAAGAGGGAAAAGGAAAGAAAGGAAGACAAACAGAAAAGTAACTAAAAATGTTAATCCCAAAGATGGGAGAAAAAAACCAAGTCATCATGACTAAATTAATTAAAGCAAACTTTTTTATTTGTGTACACAGGCTGCCTCTCCCTAAGGTGGGGTTTGAGAGGTCAACCTTGGACATAAGGAGGACAAGGTCTTTACAGCTCAGGGTAAGGGGGTTTCCAAATGGGGGATCTGCAGGCAAAAAAGCCAGGGTTTTAAGAGCAGAACACAGGCATTAACAAGTTAGTCATAATGACCTCAAACAAAGACGTGACTGCAAGGTGATCTTAGCAACAGGTAGTCATAACAGCCTTTTGAAACAATGGTAGGTTTGCAAGATGTTTACAACATTTTTTTTCCTTCAGACTCTTTCAAGAGGAGGTTTCTCTGTGAAACTGTCCTGGCTAACCTGTAACTCACTCTCCAGCCTGTAGCCCAGGCTGGCTTTGAACCCACAGAGATTCACCTGTCTCTGCCTCCCAAGTGCTGGGATTAAAGGTGTGTGCCACCATCACCCAGCAACTTTTTGAAACAAAGACATGGTGCCATTTCCTGGAACAGGCAGTACAGAATTATTTTTAGTTAAGGTTACAGGTTGGGCATAGCCCAATCCTTGAGAAAAAGAGTTTTAATCATAAACAGGAATGAACCTAGTTTGTTTTGTTTTGGTTTGGTTTTTCGAGACAGGGTTTCTCTGTGGCTTTGGAGCCTAGTTTGTTATTATTATAAGATTTGTGTCTTACGTGTCCCTGTCAAATCTTTGATAGGGTCTTAGCATTTTTTTTTTCTGAGACAGTATTTCTCTGTGCAGCTTTGGAGCCTGACCTGGAATTCACTCTGTAGACCAGGCTGGCCTCCAATTCACATAGATCTGCCTGCCTTTGCCTCCCGAGTGCTGGGAGGTGCGCCACTATCGCTGGTCTGAAAGGACAAGATTTTAAGCACATATAATCTTGGTATGACAATGGGTATTACAGGTAGCTATTTGTCCCTGCTGCCAGGGACTTTCCTTTGGATCTAACATTCCAGCCCTTTGGAGGAGTAGGGGTGAAGTACTCTACTCTGTAACTATTTCCTGCTGAAATTAGGACACCATTGTCAAGGGCCAAGAAGGATGTATTAGTCAGAGGGCAGAAGGAAATTAGGGCAGTGGGGCATTCATCACGAGCATCTGGTTTGCTGCCGCAGCTGAAGAGACAGGGAGTAATCTCATCAGCTGCACTAATTCACGTGGCCTTCTGCAAGGCTAGGGCTCGTCTCTGGAGCCTGTGTGGTCTGCAGCCAATTTCTGGATGGTGTCCCCCCAGCCAAGTGAAACTCTGCCGAAATAGATACAGAATGGAGACCGGAGTTAATGAACTTAAAGGAAACATAAATTTGGAACTTCCCCTCGGGAATGAACACTAGGCAGGGAAGCTTAGGCTATTGCTTAACAAGAGTGCCTACCTGGAATCCATTTGCTCTGTGAGAGGTGGACCCAAGTCATCTTTTTTATGCATGTTAGTCTGTGGGACAATGCCAGATCCTCTGGAACTAGAGTTACAGACAGTTGTGAGCTGCCGTGTGGGTGCTGGGAACTGAACCTGGGTCCTCTGGAAGAGCAGCCAGTGCTCTTAACTGCTAAGACAACTCTCCAGCCCTGGACCCAAGTCTTAAGACTTTCTTGACTCTCTGAAGCCTGTAATGTACATTGAAATCCATATTATAGAAAAAGCAGTCAGTGAGTGTCTCTAAAACAGCTGGAGTAGAATCATGCCTTTGAATAAGAGCAAAAGCTATGGATTTGGGTTAAAAGATAGAGTATTTTTATTTTGTTCAGAATGTATAGATTGGACCGAGATATTTTTAGCATGATGAGAAGCATCCTTAACTTTTTATTTAGAAGGCAGTCAGAGAGGGCCAGTCTTAAATACCGATCCTCCTTCCTTTACCTACCTCCTGGATGCTGACGTAACAGGCATGTGCCACTATGATTAGATTTTATTTTATTTTTGAGACAGAGTTTCTCTGTGTAGCTTTAGAGCCTGTCCTGGAACTTACTTTGTAGACCAGGCTGGCCTCAAACTCAGT
>NW_026068123.1:1058630-1123569 GCF_014885135.2 Alexandromys fortis
TATATATATCTGTGTACCACGTTTGTGCTTGGTGCCTGCGGAGGTCAGAAGAAGGTATCGATCCACTGGAACTGGAGTTATGGATGGTTGTGAGCTGCTGTGTAAGCTGTGAGTACGGAACCTGGGTCACCTGGAAAAGCGGCAAGCACTCTTGGCACTGAGCCAGACCTTCCTAGAGAGAAGGACACAGGCCCATGTCAGAAGTGAGGAGACTTGGTCAGGGATCAAGGGTTGGGATATGATTTAGTAGGTTTCTTGGCTAATATGGGGCTGGACAGACCAAGGACAGGACCATCGTCAAAGTGGGGTCTCATGGAGAAGAGTATTGAGGAGTAACTTTTTCTCACTGTTTTGTAAAACTGTGTCTCTGGCTGGGTGGTGGCGGCACAGGCTTTTAATCCCAGCGTTCCAGAGGCAAAGCCAGGTAAATCTGAGTTCAAGGACAGCCAGGGCTACGCGGAGAAACAGTGTCTCAACAAAACGAAAACTTGGTCTCCTACTGTCTAAATTATTCTCCACCTACCCCACCCCACAAGATGTTGGATTTCTGACCCTTCCTCTGCCACTCAAATGAGACTGCAGGCATGGTGCTGGGGATGGAGCTCAGAACATCGTGCATCCTTGCAAACGCTACCAGCTGAGCCGCAGCCTGAGTCTTTTCACCAAATACTGTTCAAGGAAGGCTTGTGAGGAGGGGGGTACTTGGGCTACATGAGACCAGGAGCTTCAAGTCTGGGTGCCTGCAGGCTCCGAGTGCAGGTGTGTGCCTGCAGAAACTTAAGGCTTCCAGGCCCTTTGCCCACAGACCTCACTCTTCCGCCCGGCCCTGCCGTCCTGCCCTTCGTTTCCGCCCTCATCTCGCACATCCAATCGCAGAGGCCTCAGCGGTTCCGCTTGCCGCTCCAACAAATCATGACTAGGAGGTTCCACCACTACGACCATTCAGAGCGAGGCCATCCTTGTACAATGGCCAATAGGAACGTAGGATCATAGGCCTAGTGGGCCGGACTGCGGCCAAAGGACATGCGCGATTCAGGCGGCCAATGGCCCGCGGCGCGTCGGTTGTGGATTTGCAGCTGCTCCCCGCGGCAGTGGGGCGGGGTCCAGGGTCCGAGCCTGAGTACCCTGCAAAGGGTGAGTGCGGAGGGGCTCCCCTCCGCCCCTGGGACGCAGGCGGGAGGAGGCGGGGGCCTTGCCAGCACTAGCACTTCCCCGGAGTTGGACCAGGAGCACCCGCTGTCTCCGTACTTGTCGGTTTCCTGGAGAGTGCACAGTGCAGTTATTGCCTGAGCCAGACGGGTCGGCAGGTTTTCGGGCGATGGGTGGGGACAGATGCAGCTTCTGCAAGTACAGACCCTATATTCGTCTTCAAAGCTGGGCCGGGATCTTTGGGAACCGGGAAGGAGGAAGTGAGCTCTCCCAAAGGCCCCAGTCCCCGGGATGGTGTTTTGAACGTGAATAGATTATGGTAACATTTATTAAACGTTTACTGTTTGCCAGACACTTTCCACTGAGCCTTTGAAGTAGCCACTGGTTACTCTCCTACCGCGTGTGGAAACTGGCCCGGAGAGGAGACAAGTACCGGCAGATCCGACTTTCAGGGCTCTAACACGGTAATCATTAAGGCTGGTGGGCTCAAGGCCGGGTGTGCTGGCGTACGTATGCCTGCGATCTCAACAGAGGCAGAGAAGGGGATTTCTGTGAGCTCTAGGCTAGCCTAGGCTATATAGTAAAATGCTGCCTCAAAAAATGTACACATGTGTATATGTACATATATATAATAAAATGCTGTACTTAGAAGACTGAGGCAGAAGGATCACCATGAGTTGGAGGACGGTGTGAGCTACAGGGTGAGTTCTAAGATAGCCTGGGCTACAGAGACCAATATAAAATAAAGGGTGAATGAATATTCCCTCCGTTGGTAAAGTGCCTGCAAGCAGAAGGATCCGAGTTTGACTCCCAGGACTTACATAAAGTGGAGTGTGGCAACCGTCACATGTCACCCCAACACGAGGGGATAGAAACAAGAAGGTCCTAGGGGCTTCCAAAACAGTGACCCTAGGTTTAGTAAGACCCTGTCTCAGTAAACAAGGTGAAGGGGTAGGAGAGATGTCTCAGGGTTAAGAATATTGGCTGATCTTTAGGAAGACTCAGACTTGGTTCCCAGCACCCACATGGCAGCTCACAACCATATGTATACCTCCAGTTCTAGGGGATCCGATACCCTCTTCTAGCCTCCGTCAGCACCAGGCACATATGAGGTAGAGCACAGACATACATGCAAAATGTTCACACGCATTTTAAAAACTAAGGTGGAAAGTAATAGAGGAAGGACCTGATATACACTTCTGGCCTCCATGTGTGCATACAGGGAGCAGACTTTCACACTTAAGTGCACACACATGCATACATTATGCATGTACATATATGCATACATTATGCATGTACACACACGCATATACCATGCACATATATCCCTGCATACACTATGCACACATCCATAACACCATACACACATATACATATACCATGCACATACACACTCGTATACCTTCATATACCCATACACTATTAGTGCACACTTATGCTTCATGTACATACATGTTTATGCCAGATACACATATGCCTGCACACATGCACACAACATGCATACCATGCACACACATATACCATGTACATATATGCCTATACATACACACACATGCACCATGCTCACAGAATTGTTTTTTAAATTGTGGAACCTTGTCCCTGAAATGTGGCCTCCCAGGTGAGCATCCCCCCATGGGGAGTGAGAGCAGCCCTGGTCACCTATTGGGGTGGATCTCGAGCATGGAAAGAAAAGTCGAGATGGTGAAGCTTGTTTGGATTTGGCTAAGTCACATGTCATTAACTGTGTTTGTGTGTGCATGCATGCCATAGGACAGCTCAGCGCAGTTGGTGCTCTTCTTCCACGCTGTGAGTTGAAGGGTTGGACCCAGGTTTTCCAGCTGAGCCCCGTGGTTCAGTAGTGCTTTTTTGGTGGTATTGGGGATGAAGCCTGGGCGGGCATAGAGCAGGGAGGATGCCTGCTGCTCTGCCCCTGCTGGCCGCTCCTCCACCCCAGTGCAGTCTCTTTGGGTCATATTTGGTGGTTGTTTTTCCTGCCTAGTTCAGGTTCCTGTTGGCCCAGTACCATGCAGAACCAGGTTGGAAAATCTTTTTATAGCAACGGTCTCAGCATCTCTGCTTTACACAGGGAAATGGAGTACCAGAGAGGTTAAGTGCATTGCCTGAGGTCATACAAAAGTTCCTAGACACACCATCAGGTTTGTTGCATCAAGCCCTCCTACCTTCTGGAAACTTTGTTCAGAGCAGAAACTCATTGATTGATTGATTGACTGATTGAGACAGCATCTCACTAGCTTGAAACTACTTAGATCAAGCTGGCTTCAAACTTACAGAGTTCTGGGGCTAAAGGCATGCACTAATGTGCTTGGCTTAAATTTATTTTTATTACTTTTTTTTCCATTTTGTTTTTTTGAAACAGGGTTTCTCATTGTAGCCCTAGCTGTCCTGGAACTCACTCTGTAGACCAAGCTGATCTCAAACTCACAGAGATCCACCTGCCTCTGCCTCCCAAGTGCTGGGATTAAAGGCATGTGCCACCACTGCCTGGTTTTATTTTATTTCATTATTTATTTATTTATTTTTGATCTTTTGAGACAGGGTTTCTCTGTGTAGCTTTTGGGGCCTGTCCTGGAACTAGCTTTGTAGACCAGGCTGTTCTAAAACTCACAGAGATCTACCTGCCTCTGCCTCCCGAGTGCTGGGATTAAAGGTGTCCACCACCACCTGGCAAAATGGCTTCTTTTTAAAAAAAAAAAAAAAGATTTTTTTGTTTGTTTGTTTTGGTTTTGGTGTTTTGTTTTGTTTTGTTTCAAGACAGGGTTTCTCTGTAGNTGTTTTGTTTTGTTTTGTTTCAAGACAGGGTTTCTCTGTAGCTTTGGAGCCTGTTCTGGAACTCATGCTGTAGATCAGGATGGCCTTAAGCTCACAGAGAACCACCTGTTTCTGCCTCCCGAGTGCTCCAATTAGGCGCGTGCACCACCACCACCCCTATTTTATTTTTATTTAGTATTCTTATGGTATTTTTATGTTCTTAATTTTTATTTTATGTGCATTGGTGTTTTGCCTGCGTGTATATCTGTGTAAAGGTGTCAGGTCCCCTGGAACTAGAGTTACAGAGAGTTGTGAGCTATCACATGGGTGCTGGGAATTGAACCTGGGTGCTCGGGAAGAGCAGTCAGTGCTCCAGCACTGAGCCATCTCTCCAGCCCTGTTATGCTGTTTTTATAAGGGTATGTAGAGCACTGGTGTAGCCCAGAGGACAATTTTAGGAGCCACTTGTCTCCTTCCATCATGTGGGGGCCAGGGGTACAGCTCAGGTCTCCAGACTTGGAGGCAGGTGCCTTTGCCCACTGAACCATCTCCCAGGCAACTATCTGTTTACGTGAAGACAGAATCTTATGTATCCCTGACTGGCCTCCACTACCTTAGGTATGTGAGCCTGACTTTGATCCCTCTGAAGTACTGGGGTAGCGGGCAAATGCTCCCCTCCTCGTGCACCTCAGAGTGGTTGTTCACACTGCCATAAGATTACTGAAGGAGAAAGCGGACTGTGGTGACTCGTGTTTGCGGTTCTGGCAGTCAGGAGCTTTGAAGGAAGAGGCCCCAGCAGCTGTAGGCAGAACTTGTGAACCTCTGCCCTCCCAAACACAAGACAGGAGGGGTTGGTCTGCTGGCACTCAGTACACCTGTAGTCCCGGTTACTTGGAAGGCTGAAGCAGGTGGATAGCTTGAATGTAGGGATTGAAGAGCAGTCTGGGAAAAGCAAAATGAGCTCTTGTTTCAAACTAGATAACTACTTCGTGGGTGGTAGGTGACAAAAGTTCTTATTTTGTTGTTGTTTATTGGTTTATTCATTTTTGGTTTTTAGAGACAGGACTTCTCTGTGTAGTTCCCTAACTGTCCTGGAACTATCTCTGTAGCCTCGAACTCACAGAGATCTGCCTGCCTCTGCTTCCTAAGTGCTGAGATTCAAGGCATGCGCTAATATTCTGGGCTGACACACAGGCCAGACTCTGGAGGCAGAAGTAAGCAGAACTCTGTGAGTTCCAGGCCACCACCAGAGCTACACAGTGTAACCCTGCCTCAAAAATTAATTAATTAGGCTGGAGAGATGGCTCAGAGGTTAAGAGCATTGCCTGCTCTTCCAAAGGTCCTGAGTTCAATTCCCAGCAACCACATGGTGGCTCACAACCATCTATAATGGGGTCTGGTGCCCTCTTCTGGCCTGCAGGCATACCTGTAGACAGAATATTGTATACATAATAAATAAATAATTTTTAAAAAATTAATTAATTAATTAATTTTTAAAAGGTACATTAAAAAGCCAAAGACGCAGTTGAACAACTGTAATCCCAGCATTTGAGATTCAAACATTAGGATCAGACTTCAAGAACATCCTTGTTTACTTAGTAAATTTGAGGCCAGCCTGAGTTGCCTGAGAATTGCTTTTTGTTCGTTTGTTTTGGGGCAGGGCTTCTCTGTGTAGGCCTGGCTAGCCTGGCACTCGCCCTGTAGACCAGATGGTCTTGAACCCAGATCGCGCCTCTGCCTCCCGAGTGAGAATTGTTTAAAAAGAACACAAATGGGGCCTAGTTATATGGTTAGGTTCAGGGGCTGAGCTGGAGTTCGGTTCCCAGCACCCACATCGAGTGGCTCATGGCTGCCTGGAACTCCAGTTCAATGGGAGATGTCTTCTCTGGCACCCACACCCGTGGGTACCCACACCCGTGGGCCCCACACACACACATACGGCACAGATCTTTAAGAAAAAGTACAGTATTAAGTTGGAGGAGAGCCTGGACTACATGAGACTGTCTAAATACACAAAATTAAACAAAACTATAAGATGGCTTTGCTACCATTAAAGCTGGCAGCATCAAGTCACTCAGCATTCCTGCCTGCAAACAACTGTATGTATTGAGGCTGAGGGAGGGCAAGACCCCCGCTCTTTCCTTTGGACTTCAGCCTGGGTGCGTGGGAGGCTGAGGAGTTAAGAGTCCTCTGGGCTGTGGCCCGAATCTAATGGCCTGTCTTTAACCAGCAGTGAATGGTGGCAGCTATGCCACTGTGTGGGCGGAGAGCCATGTCGGAAGACAGCAGGGCAGATGGCACTGAAGCTCAGCCCCTGGTACCCACAGAAAGCTTGATGGTGCTGCTGCACTGGGCTGGGCCGGAGGGCGGGGAGCCTTGGGTCACCTTCAGCCAGAGGTCTCTGACTGCCGAGGACATCTGCATCCAGATTGCACACAAAGTCGGTGAGTGTGGAGACTGGGGAGGAGCAGCTGGTGGTGTGGTTCATACTCATTGGACAAAGAAGAGTGAGTCTGAGTGCCAGCCTAAGTTGGGGCCAGTGGGGGGCTCTTATTCTAGAGGGCAAGGAAGGAAAACGCCGCTGAGCCGGGGGTGTCTGTGATCCCAGACTTGGGAAGCTGAGGCAGGAGGATCACAAGTTCCAGGCCAAACTAACTACACAAGAAGACCCTGTCTCAAAATATGTGTGAGGCCCAGTGGTGGAGCTCTTGCCTAGAAACGCTCATCTTAGTGCTGGAGAGCACTGACTGCTCTCCCAGAGAACCCGGGTTCAACTCTCAGCACCCACATGGACGCTCACAACTGTCTGTAACTCCAGTTCCAGGGTATCTGGGACCCTCACATGGACATACAAGGCAAAACACCAATGCACATAAAAATAAATAAATCTTTCAAAAAAAAAAAAAAGCCCCCAGTGAGGGGCTGGCATGTGACCCAGTGTTATAACCCCTTCCCAGAATCCCCCAGTGAGACGTTAGGGTGTGGCTCAGTGGAACCTGCCCAGTTTGTGCAAAGTTCTAATTTCTATCCTCTGTATCTGCCAAATAGAGGCATTAAAGCTGTCATTAGTCCCGCCCCCAACCTCGTTTAGAGTAGTCACACGTCCAAAGTTCTGCCCTGAATTCCATTAACACAAGCTGTGTTGATTAAGATTCCAGCTTGTGAATGTAGGACATGTTCAGACCGTCACAGGGAGTGTGCTGGCAATCTGACGACATCTCTCACTGCCGACTCTCTGGAGAAAATGGCCTCCACACAGGTCCAGGGTACCACCCTGTTTGAGGAACCAAAAGACCTTCAGGCTGAGTGGGGTGCAGCTCTAAGAACTGGGAAAAGGAAGTAAAAGTTGAGGCTTAGGGCTGAAGTTGGCACTCCCCCTGGTTGAACACTCCCCCAGCACACACAGCTTCCATCTAGCTTCCACCCCCAGCACCGCTGAGCCAGGCTCAGTGGTGCAAATCTGTCATCCTGGTACTCTGGGAAGTGGAGGCAGGAAGCACAGAAAAAAATTCAAGGCTAGCCTCAGCTACATATGGACTTAGAGACCACCCTGGGCTCTGTGAGGCCCATCTCAAATCAAGCATCAGAGAAAGAAGCCAGGTCCTGTTCACTCAGCACTGAAAGGGTTGGGATTTCTCAGTGGACAGTAATAGGGAGTCGTGGAATGGTTGAGGCAGAGAGTAAAGCAGTTGGCGTGTTAGAAAGCGTGGTGGCAAAAAAATAAAAAATAAAAATAAAAAAAAATAAAAAAGCATGGTGGCACACGCCTTTAATCCTAGCCAGCGGGAGGCAGAGACAGGCAGATCTCTGTGAGTTCGAGACCAGCCTGGTCTACAAGAGCTAGTTCCAGGACAGAAACAAAACAAACAAACAAAACAAAACAAAACAAAACAAAAAAGCTGTTTCACAAGCGAGGTACCTTATCTTATCAAACCTGTAGTGAAGTTAAGTGTAATAACTTTGGAGGGCAATTTGTGTTTATCTGACAGGCTGAAACCTTTGTTCTTGTTGTTTATTTGTTTGTGTGTTAAGTGTATGCTGAGACAGGGTCTCTCTGTGGAGCCCTGGCTGTCCTGAAGCTTACTCTGTAGCCCAGACTGAACTGGAACTCACAGAGATTCACCTGCCTCTGCCTTCCGTGTGGGATGTGCCACGTGTTTTGTTTTGTTTTTGAGATGGGTTCATGTAGCTCTGGCTGACCTCCAACTTATATGTAGCAGATAATGACTTCTGTTCTGCCTTAGCCTCCAGAGTTCTGGAATCACAGGCCACTTAGTCCAGTGTTCCTATCTTAGCTGCAAAGGAATCTGGGAAACGTAGTTCTGAGAAGCATTGATATGGTGGAAATTCTGAACTGCCTTGTGTGTCTTTCAGTATTTGATAAGTCACAGACAGGAGAGGCGTGGGAAGAGTATATGACAGGAGTTAGTGGGTTGCAGCGTCCTCAGAGCTAAGGTCTGCAGCTGATGGGGCTTCTGACTTCATCCCTTCCGTCTTCCGTCTTCCAGGCATCACTCCACCCTGCCTGAATCTCTTTGCCCTCTATGATGCACAGGCCAAGGTCTGGCTGCCCCCAAACCACGTCCTAGACACATCCCGAGATGTGAGCCTACGGCTGTATTTCCGAATGAGGTAAGTGAAGGTCTCTTGGAAGGTGTGTGTGTTCATGAGTGCCGCAGCACAGGTGTAGAGGGAAGTGCAGGACATCCACCACGCCAGTCTCTCAGGTGGAACACAACGTTAATTACCCATCAAGCCTCCTGCCTAGCTCTGTTTCTCCTTCCCTTCTTGTAGGTTTTACTTCCGGAACTGGCACGGCATGAGTCCCCAAGAGCCAGCTGTGTACCGAAGTGGTTCCCCGGGGTCAGAGCAGGGTGTGCAGCTCTTGGACTCTGCCTCATTTGAATACCTCTTTGAGCAGGTATGAGCAGGGACGGAAAGGACTCCTTTCCCCTTCCCACTCCACTGCAGCTAATACGATTCAGCCCATACTAGCTGGGGTCTTTTAGCTGTCTTTACCAAAAGAAGTTGGAGTGAATGAGTGCTCCGTGTGATTAGTAATGTCTGACACGGTCTCCAAATCATGAGGAGGCGGTGCACAGGGTGTTTCTGTGAGTGCATTTGCTCTTTCTAGGAAAATACTTGTCTCTCCCTTCCCCACAAGGTGCTAGAAGCAGGGAGTTAGAGTTTGTTGGCAATAAAGCAAATACCTTCCCTCCCCTTTCCTGTGCGCCCCTCTACCCCTCAGGGAAAACATGAGTTCATGAATGATGTGGTGTCTCTGCGGGACCTGTCTAGTGAGGAAGAGATCCATCACTTTAAGAATGAGAGCTTGGGCATGGCCTTTCTGCACCTCTGCCACCTTGCTCTCTGCCGCGGTGTCCCCCTGGAGGAGATGGCCAGAGAGATCAGGTGAGTGGCAGTGGAGTAAGTGGCTGTAGCCCCCCCACGCCCAGGGCACCAGGGTGGACCTTTCAGTTGCCTTGGTTTATCCAGCAAACACTGATCGACAGCTGTGGACTCACACAGGGCCACCTCTGGGAGCTCACATCTGGTAAAGCAGATTGGGTACTAAAGGAAATGCAAACACTGACTCTGCAGAGGACCTGAGTTCAGTTGCCAGCACTTTCACTGGGTGACCCACAATGGTCTATAACTCCAACCCCAAGGGACCCCAAACCCTCTTTTGGCTTTCACTGGCATGCACAGGCACACACACAGCATGCACATAAAAAATAATATAGTATTTATTTATTTATTTTTGAGACAGGGTTTTTCTGTAGCTTTGGAGCCTGTCCTGAAACTCGTTCTGTAGACCAGGCTGGGTCTCGAACTCACAGAGATACGCGTGTCTCTGCCTCCCAAGTGCTGGGATTAAAGGTGTGCATCACCACCACCTGGCAAATAATACAGTCTTAAAAAAAAAAAAGAAATACAAACATGAAATGTAGAAGAATTGAGTGAGTTCGAGACCAGCCTGGTCTACAGAGCTAGTGCCAGGACAGGCTCCAAAGCCACAGAGAAACCCTGTCTCAAAAAAAAAAAAAAAAAAAAAAAATTGTAGAAAAATTGAGTGGACTCAGAGAGTATACATTAATTATTTATGTTGTTTGTTTATTTACTTTGTTTTTCTTTTTTTCCCCTTTTTTTTCTGAGACAGGGTATCTCTGTGTAGCCTTGGCTGTCTTGAAACTCACTCCATAGACCGGGCTGGCCATGAACTCAGAGACCCGCCTGTTTCTGCCTCCATGTGCTTGACTGTTTGGCTATTTACTTTTTTTATTGTTATTGTTAGCTTTTTTGAGACAGGGTTTCTCTGTGTAGCCCTGACTGTCCTGTAACTTGCTCTGTGTAGACCAGGCTGGCCTCAAACTCAGAGATCCTCCTGCTTCTGCTTCCTGAATACTGGGATTAAAGGAGTATACCACCACTCCCCAGCCTACTCTGTTTTTGAAGACATTACTTCAGGCTGAGTATAGTGGAACACACATTTAATCCCAGTCCTCTGGAGGCAGAGGCAGGAGGACCTCTGTGCATTATATACAACCTACTGTATATAATGAGTTCCAGAACAGCCAGGGCTACATAGAGACCCTGTCTCAAAAAGAAAAGAAAGAACCCTATAAAAGCCCAGCCTTTAGAAGTGGGGTTCCCTGTGGGTACAGATTATAGACTTCTGGAAGGCAGTTTCTGGAAGCTCAGAAGGCCCTTTCTCTGGCCAGGTACATGGCACACAGATCTGTAGCCATAGTCACCAATGCGCTGAGACAGAAGAACTACAAGACAAACAGTTAGGGTCAGGGACTGGAGAGATGGCTCAGCAGTTAGGAGGAGCACTGGCTGCTCTTCCGGAGGACCTGCACCCACACTTCAATTCCCAGCACCCACATGGCAGCTCACAACTGTCTATAACTCATGTCCCAGGGGTTCCAATGCCCTCACACAGACATATGCAGGCAAAACACCAATGCACATAAAATACAAATAAATAAATTTTAAAAAATAGGGCCAGATATGGTGGTATGCATATTATTCTTGGACTCTGGAGGTAGATCCAGGAAGATTACTTCAAGTTTGAGGTCAACCTGGGCTACACAGTGAGTTCCAAGCCAGCCTGGGCTACTATAAAAGGTAAGGTAAGGAGCTGGAAAGATGGCTGAGTGCTCCTGGCTGCTCCTGCAGGGGACCAGAGTTCAGTTTCCAGCACCCACATGGAGCCTCATACCCACTCTCCAGTTCCAAGGAATCTGACACCCTCTTCCGACTATTGTGGGGACACACACACACACATGAGAAATAAAAATAAAAACTGTTGAGACAGAATTTCACTGTATAGTGCTGGGATTGGAGTCTTTATTCCTGCGTTCATGACATAGGCCTGCTGTCTACATGAGGCAGCAGAGAGGTTCAGCCACTAACCCCATGTCACCCAGCCTTTGGCTACCCAGGCTCTGACATGTCCCCTGTGTCCTCTTTCAGCTTTAAGAACTGCATCCCTCGTTCCTTCCGCCAGCACATCCGTCAACACAATGCGCTCACGCGCCTGCGTCTCCGCAGAGTCTTCCGGCGATTCCTGCGGGCCTTTCGGCCTGGCCACCTCTCCCAGCAGGTTGTGATGGTTAAGTACTTGGCCACCCTGGAGCGGCTGGCTCCTCGATTTGGCTCAGAACACATACCGGTGTGTCATCTGGAGGTGCTGGACCAGCCTGAGAGGGACCCCTGCTACATTCAGAACAGTGGGCAGACTACTGGGGACCCAGGCCCAGAGCTGGCCACCAGGCTTCCCACCCACGAGGTACTGGTGACAGGCACCAGAGGTATCCAGTGGCGTCCAGTACAGATCCAGGTGAGCACTCAGCTGTGGGCTCCTCAGGGTAGCTGACCGTGGAGGCATGGCAGGGCAGGGTGTGCACATAGAGGTCAGGTGATCTCTTGGGGAAGTGGGTTTCTCTCTGGGAATCAGACTCCAGCCATCAGGTTTGGAAGCAAGCACTTTTGCCCGCTGAGACATCTTCCTGACCCTTGAGAGTTTATTTTTATTTATTTTTGTTTTGTTTTGTTTTTTGGAAAAGGGTTCTTTGTGTAGTCCTGGCTGTCCTGGAACTCATTCTGTAGACTAGGCTGGCTTTGAACTCATAGATCTGCCTGCCTTTGCCTTCTGAGTGCTGAGAGTAGAGGCATGTGCAACCACTGCTCAGCTTGTTTTTATTTTTTGAGTAAGTGTCTTATGTACTGTGATTCCAGCTGACCCAGAGCTCAACTGTGTAGCCCAGGCTGGACTTGAAGTCATGTAGATTTTCCTGCAACTTTCTGACTTTTGGAGTTAGGAGCTTAAGTCCAGCTTCCTTCTGTCCTTTGAGGAGAAATTAAGCTAACCTTGCCAGGGCTGGAGAGACGGCTCAGTGGTTAAGAGCACTGACTGCTCAATTCCTGGCACCTACATGGCAGCTCACAACTGTCTGTAACTCCAAGATCTGACTCACATGCAGGCAAAACACCAATGCACATACAGTAAATTATAAACTATCCTTGCCTGTGTGTCCCCTGCCTCACCCCACCTCCACCCCCGACTCCCTGGCTTGGTTTTTTAGGAATCTGCTAGAGGTAACAGCAGAGGGAATCCCCAAGGCAACCGATCTGGAAAGAAAGTCAAGGCCCCTGAGGTTGCCGAGCAGCTGGCCAAAGGTCCTGGGGAGCCATCCTGGACCTACTTCTGCGACTTCCAGGACATCTCCCACGTGGTGCTAAAGGACTGTCTCGTGCGCATCCACCTTCAGGACAACAAGTGCTTGGTGGGGCCCCTGGGCAGCAGGCTGGTGGAGGTGGCTCGGGCCTGTCCTGCCAGGCTCCCTGACCATGTCCCCCTGGCCCACAGTTGCTGTGCCTCCGTTCCCAGGCTGAAGCCCTGTCCTTTGTGGCCCTGGTGGATGGCTATTTCCGCTTGACCGCCGACTCCAGCCACTACCTGTGCCATGAGGTGGCACCCCCACGGCTGTTGACCAGCATCCAGAATGGCATCCATGGGCCCCTGATGTGAGTGATGGTGGCCTGAGGGTGTCAGGGCTGGCTGTGCCAGAGGCTGCATCCATAGTCTACCTAGTGTGTGTTCATGCAGCTGCCACTACACCGAGGTGCTGCCGCCAGCCCAGTTAGCTGTGGGCCACGTAGTGTCACCATGTTTGTGTCTGACTATCTGGCCTCTGTGTATGACTCCTTTTAGTCCCCATTTTTGTTGTTGCTGTTGTCACTTCTGAGATGTCAAGGCCCTTCTACTAGTTTATTTTTTCATTACTATGATAAAATGCCTTAGTCTGGACTCTTAAGAAGAAAGGTTAGCTGTGGTAGCGTGCAGCCCAAACCAAGCAGGTCAGCTTGGGCTACATAGTGAGAGCCTATCTCAAATTTAAATTGTATTTCTTTTTTTTTTTTTTTTTTTTTTTTTGAGGTAGGGTTTCTCTGTGTAGCCATGACTGTCCTGGCACTCACTCTATAAACCAAGCTGGTCTTGAATTCCCAGAGATCTGCCTGCGTTTGCCTCCCGACTGCTGGAATTAAAGGCATATGACACCACTGCTCAGCTCAAAATTAAATTTAAATATTTTTTATTATTTTAAATTATGTGTGTGGTATGTCTGTACACTTGAGTGTAGGTGCCCACAGAGGCCAGGAGCATCAAATCCTCCTGGGACTGGTATTACAGATGGTTGTGAGCCACCCAGTGTGGGTGCTAGGAACTGAACTTGCATCCTTTTGAAGGGCAGTAAGCTCCTTTAACATCTGAGCCATCTCTCAGGCCTTCAAAATTAAGTTGTAGGAAAACTGTCTAGGGGACATGGGAAATGACTTAGCAGATAGAGTGCCTGCCTTCTCCTGTGAGGGTCTGCATGTGACCCTAGATACACGTGGCTCAGTGGCTTGTGTATGGAGTCCCAGCACTCCTACAGTGCCATGGGAGGTAGAGGACTCTCTGGAAGGCCAGGACTGGTACCTCTGACATGGCAGAGTGGCGTGCACACCGTACTCACACTGATCGTGGCTGTAGCTCAGCTGTAGCAAGCCGTAGTACTTGCTAGTGGCTGAAGCTCTGATTGACCTGGCTGTGGTGGCGTGCACCAGTGCTCTCCTGACAACCCGGAGTCCATCCTCTCCTTCCATCGTGGTGCTGGGGAACAAATTCAGGTCATGAGATTGGGAATCATCCATCTCCCTGGCCCCTTGATTTGTTTTTGAGACAGGGTTTCAGTAAGCCCAGACTAGGCTTGAATTCTGCGAGGGTGACCTTGAAATCCCTGTCTCCCTGCCTCCAACCTCCCAGCCCTGGGCCTAGAGATTGTGTTACCATACCTGGTTTATGTCTACCTTTTTTTTTTAAAGGTTTTTTTTTTTTTGTAATTTAATTTTATGTGTATATTTTTTGTGTGTGTTTGTTTTGTTTTTCTGCCTGCACAATGTGCATATCTGGTGCCCACAATGGCTGGGAGCTACAGAACAGGTGAGAGCCCCCTTCTTGGTGCTGAGAATTGAACCTGGGTCCTCTGGAAGAGCAGCAAATACCCCTGAGCCATCTCTGCAGCCCATCATGTCTGACATGTCATCACTGGGTGTAGGACCTGACATGAGCCTCAGAGGGGACAGAACACATGGAAATGGTGTACCCACATGGCTCTGTGACTCATGGTGACGAACTGCACCCATGATCTGTGTTTTGGGGCCAAATGACTATCTCTTCACTGGAAATAACTCTGTCCTGTTGTGGCCATGTCTGGGTGTGACCCGTGTAACATCAGACAGCTGTTTTCTTGTCTCAGCATCTGTCACTTTGTCAGTGGCTGTGTTTGATGTTAGGCACAGGTGACTGTTCTTACATGTATCTATGTCAGTGGTCATATGTATGTATACATGTATGTATTCACCTATTGTCGGTAGTTCTGAGATTTTTTTATACATTTACTTATGTGCAGGGAGACATGTCCTAGTGTATATGGGGAGGTCAGAGGGCAGCCTGCAGGAGTCAGTTCTCTGCTTCTACCACGTGGGTCCTGGGTGTCAAACTCAGGTCATCAGGCTTCAAGTGCCTTTATCCACTTGCAGGCTCCCTGAAGGTTTTATCTGCCTGTGTGGCAGCCAAGGTAGCCTTGGGTGTCTTCCTCAGTCGCTCTCCATTGTTTTCTGTTTATTCTTCATGTTTATATATGTGTATCTGAGTATACGCCACATGTATGTGGTGCCCATGGGATTCTCTGCAGCTGGAGTCACAGGTGGTGTGAGGTGTGGGTGCTAAGAGTGAACCTCTGGTCCCCTACAGGAACAGCAAGCCCTGTTACTGCTTTAGTTTTTGAGCCGGGTCTCTCACTGAGACTGGAGTTTGCTGACTGGCTAGACTAGCTGAGCTGTAGCCTCAGGGCTGGATTACAGGTGCTTGCTACTACTCCCAGAGTCCCACAAGGGTGCCGAGATCTGAGCCCTGATCTTCCAAAGTCTCCATTCCCTCTGCTTTTCCTTGAGACACAGTCATATTATGTAGCCCAGGCTTGATGTAGATCACTTGAACTTCCAGTGATCACGTGACCTCAGCCTCCTGAGAGCTGGCGTTACAGAATATGTACTGACTGCCACATCTCCTGTCTCTGACTTGTGTCTGGCTGATGTGTGTGTCTCTGAGCAGGTCTCTGTGTTCATTGCCTAGCTGGGTTCCACAGTGACTATAGGAGGCTGATGGTGTTCCCGTCCTCTTCCTCTCCCAGGGATCCATTTGTGCAAGCCAAGCTGTGGCCGGAGGATGGCCTCTACCTGATCCAGTGGAGCACCAGCCACCTCCACCGCCTGATCCTCACTGTGGCCCATCGAGACTCAGTGGGTGTGGAGCCAGGGTGGAGGCTAGAGAGGTGCACCTTTCATAGGCGGGCCCTAAGCCCCGCCCGATCCCTGCTCACATCTCCTTCCCACTCTCCCAGGCTCCCAACAGCGGCCCCAAAGGTCTGCGCCTCCGAAAGTTCCCCATCACCCAGCAACCTGGAGCCTTTGTGCTAGATGGCTGGGGTCGCTCCTTCGACAGCGTGGGGGACCTTCGGACCGCCTTGCAGGGCTGCTCGCTGCGGGCTGGTGAAGACTGCTTCCCTTTGCACCACTGCTGCCTGCCCCGGCCAGGAGGTGAGTAGGACAGCCAGAGGCACCAGGTAGGGCTGACACCGTGTGCTCTGAAGCCAGCCCACGAGGGCAGTGTCTGCTCCTGTGCCTAGAAATCTCCAACCTCTTGGTCATGCGGGGGTCCAGTGCCCACACCCGGCCTCTCAACCTCAGCCAGCTCAGCTTCCACAGAGTTCACCAGGATGAAATCACGCAGGTGGGTCCTCTGTGGCAAGGCATGTGAGGGGGCGGGGCCGAGTCAGCACTGCTGCATTCAGTAGCCCCTCTTGCAGCTGTCCCACTTGGGTCAAGGCACGAGGACCAATGTTTACGAGGGCCTTCTAAGAGTGGGAGGCCCTGACGAAGGCAAAACCGACAGTGGATGCCCTCCTGAGCCTGGCGGGGGCAGTGGGCAGCAGCTCCGAGTGGTGCTTAAAGTCCTGGACCCCAGTCACCATGACATCGCCTTGGTAATTATACAAGGCTGGCCCTGGGGTGTCTGAGAGGAGGACTGGGAAGGATGGGGTGGGTTTGCAGGAGACTGACCTGCCCTGTCCCCACAGGCCTTCTATGAAACAGCCAGCCTCATGAGCCAGGTGTCACACATGCACCTGGCTTTCCTGCATGGTGTCTGCGTGCGTGGCTCAGAGAGTGAGTTCACCCCAAAACTCAACTGGGTTTGAATTCCACCCTTCTGTACCCTCTCCCTGGCCTGTATCCTGACATCCTGACTCGCCAATCCTTTTTTTTTATTTTATTTTATTTTTGCTGGTACTGGAGATGGAACCCAGGCTGTCACCATTGGCATGTGGGGTAAACACTCTGCCCCTAAGCAGTGCCCCCAGCTCCTCACTATATGGTATTCCAAGCAGGGGCTCTATCGTTGACCCACAACTCCAGGTCCTAACTGGGGGATTCTAGGCAGGGCTCTGCCTCTGAGCCACACCCAAACCATCTGACTGTCACTGTCTCCTGTAGTCTGAGATCAGGTCTTCATCTCAGCGTGCCCACTCCTCACCACACGGCGGCCTCTGGATCCTGTACTGTACTCTGAGCCTCCCCCTTCCCTTGACCCCTTTCTATACCTGCTCTGCCCAGTCTCCTTGACCCAGACCATGATGTCTGGCTCTGTCGAAGTCATCCCATAATTCCTTTTGCCATACTCTGAGCCCTTCAGCACAGTGGTCCCAGGCAGATCCCAGACCTGTTGTGATCTCAGTCACCCTGTGTTCCCACCCTGCGTAGACACCTCCGTTCCTTCCCTGCCTATCCCCAGTTGTGACCCTGCAGTGCTCCTGCGTGTCCCTGATGCTGCTTTCCAGCCTGTGCCTGGCCTTCTGCTGCCCACCTCTGCCCATCCCCCTCCCGCCTCTCCACTTCCTGTGCTCCGTCTTGTCCTCTGCGTGGACACTTATTCTGTGTCTAGATTCCCCATTCCACCTCTGCCTGGCCCTCTGCTCTGCTCTTAAAGTCCCCACCCACAATGCACACTCAGCCCGGCCCGAACATCTGTCCTGGTGTCTGGAGGAAGAGGCAGGTGACTGCCCCTCCAGCAGCGGAATCTTTGCAGATATCATTGTGACAGAGTTCGTAGAACACGGTCCCCTGGATGTGTGGTTACGGCGACACAGGGGCCGAGTGCCTATGACCTGGAAGATGATTGTGGCTCAGCAGCTGGCCAGTGCCCTCAGCTACCTGGTATGTGGACCTGAGGGGGTACAAACCTACTCAGGTGGTAGTAGTGCACGCCTTTAATCCCAGCACTCAGGAGGCAGAGGCAGGCGGATCTCTGTGAGTTTGAGGCCAGCCTGGTCTACAGAGTGAGTTCCAGGACAGGCTCCAAAACTACACAGAGAAACCCTGTGGAGAGAGAGAGAGAGAAAGGGAGAAAGAAAATGGGGTGCAGTGAAGCCAGGCATGGCAACACAGACATGCCATCATTGTGTGTAGGAACTGAGGCAGGAGAATCTGGAGTTCAGCTATGTAGTGAGTTTGAGGCTAACCTGGGCTACACAACACCCTGTTGCAAGCATTGGGAAAGGGGGCTGGGCTGTAGCTCAGTTGGTGGAGCACTTGCCTAACTCAGACAAAGCCCTGGATTCCGGGCCTAGCTCTGTATAAAGAGGGGTGATGCGTGCAGTGCTGCACTGGGGACTCGGGGCCATCCTCTGCTAAGCAGTGTGTGCGTGCCCAGGCGAGAACCGAGGTGTCTTCCTTATTAAGGAGAATAAGATGTTCTTATTTCTTGAGGCAGGGACTCACCAAACCCAGAACTCACCTATACAACTAAACTAACTAGCCTGTGGAACCCAGCGTGTACCTGTCTCTACCTCCCCAGCTGCAGGGTTACAGACAGGCACATGCTGCCAAGTCGTCTCATGTAGCCCAGGCTGGTCCCAGATGCATTAGGTAATCAAGACTGGCTTTGAACCCCTGATCCTCCTGCCTCCACCTCTTGAGATGACGAGCTTACATTACCATGCCTGACACCTAACTTCAGTTTTTAACCTTGGCTCCGTCTGAAGATGTCCTGTGTTGAGAGAGGGCTAACTGTGCTTAGAGCAGTAACAAAATAATGTTAGGAAGCAGTGTGAACTGAGCGGGGGAATCTGGGAAGATGGTGATGAATGCTTGCTGTACAGCCATGAGGACTTGAATTTATATCCCCAGCACCCACATAAAAAGTCAGATTCTGTAACCCTAGCACCAGGGAGGCAAAGACAGGAGGGTCCCTGGATCTCACTGACGGGCTGGCTTACCCAATCAGGGAGCACCAGACTCAGTGTAAGACCCTGTCTCGGAGAATAAGGCGAGGAGCAATTGAGGACACCACCTAGCATCCATCTCTGACCTCCACAGGCATACTCCCCCAGGAGCACAAAACATACACACAATGCAGACAGAATTGAGGGCCAGATGAGCTGACGTGGACGTGAGGCACAGTTAGGAGTTGGGACTGAAGCAGAATTGGAAAGCGATGGACTGAGCTGACAGGAGAGGAAAGTTGCTGCCAGGGAGTCTTGGGAAGATCATATTCGGGTGTATGTGAAAACAGTCTGTGCAAAGGCCCTGGGGCAGTGGTGTTTGGAGACTTACAGTGAGGTCTTTCTAGCTTTTTGTTCCTGGCCAAGAACCTTGGCTACCCACTCAGCTCCCAGTGTTCCCTGGTACTGATAACATTATATTGTTATCCCAATAGTTTGACAATTGTCATTTTCACACAACTATCCCTGTGGGGAGGAGCCTTATGGATAGGGTGGTGGTGGAATCTGGACCCATCCCTAGGAGTCACGCACTTTTTCCTCCTTTGCCACCCAGGAGGACAAGAATTTGGTTCACGGGAATGTATGTGGCCGGAACGTCCTGCTGGCGCGGCTGGGGCTAGAGGAGGGTACCAGCCCCTTCATCAAGTTAAGTGATCCTGGCGTGGGCCAAGGTGCCCTCTCCAGGGAGGGTGAGTTCTGGAGTGGAGCTGGGCATAGGGAGGCCTTCCCCTGCTCTTTCTGCCCTCACTGATCTCTAACCTGTGCTCCCCAGAGCGGGTGGAACGCATCCCCTGGACAGCTCCTGAGTGCCTGTCTGGAGAGACCAGTAGCTTGGGTACTGCCACGGACATGTGGGGTTTTGGTGCCACCCTTCTTGAGATCTGCTTTGATGGGGATGCACCCCTGCAGGGTCGTCGTCCCTCCGAGGTATGTCCTAAGGATTTCAGTGGACTCTTAAAGGGTTCTTTGGTTCATCAAAGTGGCTGAAAAGGTTTCCTAGAGAATGTTTCATTAAATGTAGACTTTTGCTCATGAGCAGGGCTAGGAAGTGCAACCTTGGTTCCAAACACAGCTTTTGCAGAGGCCTGGTGGCATTAAAGGAGCTGAGCTGAGGGTGGGGAGGAAAGATTGAGAGATGGAACGGCTTGGAGGACCTGCTCCAGCTTTGCAGAGCCAGCCGGACTTGGCCCTGATTCCTGTAAAGATTACGGCTCCAGCTGCCTTCTCTGTAAAGTGGGCATAAAAAAGACCAGGTTCTGGTCTGAGCCAGCCATACCACTTGGCTGTGCCTTTTGGGGAAGGTGTGGGCAGAATGGGAGGCTTACTCTCTGGGGCCATCACCCCCACAGAAAGAACGATTCTACACAAAGCAGCACCAGCTGCCCGAGCCCTCATGCCCGGAGCTGGCCACACTCACCCGCCAGTGCCTGACCTACGAACCAGCACAGCGGCCATCATTCCGCACCATTTTGCGGGACCTCACCAGGCTGCAGCCACAGAGTGAGCCAGGGCCCTGGGGGTTGGGTGTGTAGCTGGAGTTCTGCCGGTGCAGGCACTGCCCATCCAAAATCTGCACGGGGGCACAGCTCATGGCAGGTTTTGACTCACCTAAAGGTGTCCAGGTGAGAGGGATGCTGGCGAGCAGGGACCAGTCATGTGATACTGTTTGGGAAAGACCAGGGTCTAACTGAAGGCCTTGGCTTTTCCAGATCTAGTGGGTATCTCGGCTGTGAACTCAGACTCAGCAGCATCAGACCCCACGGTTTTCCACAAACGTTATTTGAAAAAGATCCGGGATTTGGGCGAGGTGAGAGCTAGGCTGGGGAGCTGGGTGGGAGCGGATGGCTGGGGCATAGGTTAGCGATGTTGGGGTGGGGTGTGTAGAGCTGGAGGAAGGGGGAGGGCTGGGATGCATCTGAAGGAAGTCTTGTTTAAGAACAGTTTGGAGGGCCAGTCATGGTAGGCAGGACTTCACCACTCACCGTTGTGGCAGGGGCGGGTGGAGCGCTGGGTCTGAGGCCAGCATCTGTGTATCAAATTCCAAGCCAGCCTGTGCTCCATAGTGTGATTCTCTCAAGCAAACAAAGAGAAAGATGGGGAGACTCCTCGGTTTTGGGAGAAGGGAGTTCATTGGGCCTAGCAAGCTCTACCGCCTGGTTCTGACTGTCCTGCCCACTTCTGCCAGGGTCACTTTGGCAAGGTCAGCCTGTACTGCTATGATCCAACCAATGACGGCACTGGCGAGATGGTGGCTGTGAAAGCCCTTAAGGAGGGGTGTGGTCCCCAGCTCCGCTCAGGCTGGCAGCGGGAGATCGAAATCCTGCGGACCCTGTACCATGAACATATTGTCAAGTACAAAGGCTGCTGTGAGGACCAAGGTGTGCCAGGCCATGGTGTGTGGGTGCAGGGCCTAACCATCCTGGCTCAGTTGCCTTAGGGGTGTGGCTAAGTAGCCTTCTTAGTTGAGGGTATTGCCTACTGGGGCCAGGATGAACAGGAGCCTCCCCACCCCACCCCCACCTTCCTAGCACAGGAACAGGGTTCTACATGGGTCCCTCTCGTCCATGGACCTGCCCTAGTGTACACGGGGTACACGGGTCTTGGTCCCGTTCCCCTCCCTCCCCCGGGGCGATCTGTGCAGTGCTCAGAGCTCCAGGATACTGGGATTCCAACCCTCTGTCAACTTCCGGCCCCTATGGTCTCTTCCTGACAGGAGAGAAGTCTGTACAGCTGGTCATGGAATACGTCCCCCTGGGCAGCCTTCGGGACTACCTGCCCCGGCACAGCGTTGGGCTGGCTCAGCTCCTGCTCTTCGCCCAGCAGATCTGCGAGGTGGGATGGCCCCGCCTCTCTCGTTCCAGAGCGGACCACCCCTGCTTCTGTTGGTCCTGAAGGGGTCTATCCCTGCCAATGCGCTTGCTCTTGGACTGGACTCTTTTCACTTTGTGGCCACACCCCCATAAGCCTCACCCCTAATCCCTAGTTTCCTTATGACTGAACCCACTCACCTTTTCTTGGCTCTTCCCACTAATCCTCCCCAACACCACCACCAATTTAGCCTACCTTGCCTGGCCTAGTATCTGCAAGCCCCATCCCAAACCCTGTAGAGGGTTGAATATTTCTAGACCCGTTCCAGCTCTGCTTGGCCCCGCCCACCGAGCCCCACATCTTCTTAGTTGCACTCTAGCCTAACTTGCCCCCAAAGCCCCACTCCTAACCTTGTAGAGATTTGCACATTCCTAAACTCACCCACCTTTGCTTGACCCCACCCCTTACAGCACCCTCCTTGCTGGCCTTGCTGGCTCCTTCTTTTGCTTGCTCAGACCGAAGCTGAGCCTGACTCGCCCTGCCCCACCCCAGGGCATGGCCTACCTGCACGGGCAACACTACATTCACCGAGACCTAGCCGCGCGCAATGTGCTTCTGGACAATGACAGGCTGGTCAAGATTGGAGACTTTGGCTTAGCCAAGGCAGTGCCTGAAGGCCACGAGTACTACCGCGTTCGCGAGGACGGGGACAGCCCGGTGTTCTGGTGATCAGGAGTGGATACAGTCGGGAAGTGGGGGGAGAAGGAGGAAACTCTGGGATGCAGAGGGAAGTTGGGCGGGGCCTAGGTACGGAAGGGGCAGGACTAAAGCCCTGCAGTGCAATTTGGCTTGGTTTAGTTCAATCTGAAACCCAACTAGATTCTCAGGGCTCCTCTGACTGGACGTGAACTGCAGGTCCAGCCAGCCAGTCTTGAGCCTCCTCTGTCTCCAGGTATGCCCCGGAATGTCTGAAGGAGTGCAAATTTTACTATGCGTCAGATGTCTGGTCTTTCGGGGTGACCCTGTACGAGCTGTTGACCTCCTGTGACGCTAGGCAGAGCCCCCCCACGGTGAGCGACAGCTATCACACTCTACCCTTGTGTTTGCTGGGGACGTTTCTAGAAAAGCAGGCATTTCTTTTTTTTTTCTTTTTTTTTAATTTTTATTTATTTATTAAAGATTTCTGATTCTTCCCCGCCACTGCCTCCCATTTCCCTCCTCCTCCCCCAATCAAGTCCCCCTCCCTCGTTAGCCCAAAGAGCAATCAGGGTTCCCTGCCCTGTGGGAAGTCCAAGGACCACCCACCCCCATCCAGGTCTAGTAAGGTGAGCATCCAAACTGCCTAGGCTCCCACAAAGCCAGTTCGTGCAGTAGGAACAAAAACCCATTGCCATTGTTCTTGAGTTCTCAGTAGTCCTCATTGTCCGCTATGTTCAGCGAGTCCGGTTTTATCCCAGGCTTTTTCAGACCCAGGCCAGCTGGCCTTGGTGAGTTCCCGATAGAACATCCCCATTGTCTCAGTGTGTGGGTGCACCCCTCGCGGTCCTGAGTTCCTTGCTCGTGCTCTCTCTCCTTCTGCTTCTGATTTGGACCTTGAGATTTCTGTCCGGTGCTCCAATGTGGGTCTCTGTCTCTGTCTCCTTTCATCGCCTGATGAAGGTTAATATTCCAGAGGATGCCTATATGTTTTTCTTTGGGTTCTCCTTATTTAGCTTCTCTAGGATCACTAATTATAGGCTCAATGTCCTTTGTTTATGGCTAGAAACCAAATATGAGTGAGTACATCCCATGTTCCTCTTTTTGGGTCTGGCTTACCTCACTCAGGATAGTGTTTTCTATTTCCACCCATTTGTATGCAAACTTCAAGAAGTTCTTGTTTTTTACTGCTGAGTAGTACTCTAATATGTATATATTCCATACTTTCTTCATCCATTCTTCCATTGAAAGGCATCTAGGTTGTTTCCAGGTTCTGGCTATTACAAACAATGCTGCTATGAACATAGTAGAGCATATATTTTTGTTGTATGATAAGGCCTTTCTTGGGTATATTCCCAAGAGTGGTTATTGCTGGGTCCAGGGGTAGGTTGATCCCGAATTTTCTGAGAAACCGCCACACTGCTTTCCAAAGTGGTTGCACAAGTTTGCATTCCCACCAGCAATGGATGAGGGTACCCCTTTCTCCACAACCTCTCCAGCAAAGGCTATCATTGGTGTTTTTGATTTTAGCCATTATGAAAGGTGTAAGATGGTATCTTAAAGTTGACTTGATTTGCATTTCCCTGATCGCTAAGGAAGTTGAGCATTTCCTTAAGTGTCTTATGGCCATTTGAACTTCTTCTGTTGAGAATTCTCTGTTCAGCTCAGTGCCCCATTTTGTAATTGGGTTGATTAGCCTTTTACAGTCTAGTTTCTTGAGTTCTTTATATATTTTGGAGATCGAAAAGCAGGCATTTCAAGTTCAGCCCCTCAACACAGGCAGGCTCTCCACTAGCCTGTTCAGCCTTGCCTGATTGTGAAGGTATTGCCTGGCAGTGTGGGAGCTGTTTTGTTTCTGCGGAGTTTTCTGAATGGTTCTTTTTCACCTGTTTATTGTGTGTTGTTGTGTGCGCCCACATGCCACAGCACACACATGGAGGTTGGATAAAGGGGGGGGGGTTCAGTACCAGATATATAAAGTGAGGGTGCCTGTCCCGGAACTAGCTCTTATAGACCAGGCTGGCTACCACCGCCCGGCAAGGGGAAGGTTTTTAATTGTAAACATGAGGCCTATGGAAGAGTCCAGAGCAGGGAAAGAAAGCAGGACTAGATATGTCCAGTAGACTGAACTGGGCCATGGTGCTGGGTAAAGAGAAGAGTTAACTGAGAGATGGTCCCAAGAAGCCACCAAAGCCAGGCGGTGGTGGCGCACGCCTTTAATCCCTGTCTCAAAGGACTAGGACAGAGAGGGATAGATAGAATGGGATGTCTTTGTCGTCCTCCAGCCTCCCCTTGCCTGTGCACACTCCATGTACATGCACGGGCACACACATACCTGGGACACGGGTTCGTGGCTTGTGCAATAGTTGCTGTCAATTGTGCCGCAGAAATTCATGGAGCTCATCGGCGTCACCCAGGGCCAGATGACCGTGCTGAGGCTCACGGAGCTGCTGGAGCGAGGAGAGCGGCTGCCTCGGCCTGACAGGTGTCCGTGTGAGATCTATCTCCTCATGAAGAACTGCTGGGAGGCAGAGGCCTCCTTCCGACCCACGTTCCAGAATCTTGTGCCTATCCTCAAGACAGCCCAGGAGAAGTACCAAGGCCAGGTGCCTTCAGTGTTCAGTGTGTGCTGACGGTCAAGGGTGTCGGGATAGATGGGCCCCACAGAGAAGCCTCCACACGCTCTACACCTTAATCTTGCCCGGAAACCCCTACCAGTGAACGGACAACTTTTCCTTCCTTGACCATGAACCTGAAAGGACCCTGGATGTGCAAAAGGGCCAAGTGGATCCTCGAGTCTTTCATTTGGGTCTGTCCATCGTCACAGTGGAGACCCATCAACTTTACCAGCTGGGAGGAAACTGTTTGCTTTGCTGGACGCCCGAGGGCTTTGGGGTCCATATTCAGCAAGGTGGCACGGCTGGTGTGCAGATAGAATGAGACTTCAGAAGAGGCTGGACACTTCTGATCACCCCTCAACCACCAGCCAAGCTGGGATGTGACTGGCAAAGCCCATGCTTAGCAGCAGGGAAGACCTGGGTTCCTTCCCTAGCAACCAAGCCACTAGCTAGATCAGTTCCCAATAGACAGAAGGCACCCGATAACTGCTTGCTGGAGGCTGGGGAGATGGCTCAGTCAGTGAAGCACTTACAGAAGTGCTTGCTTTGCAAGCATGAGGATGTGAGTTCAATTCCCAGCTTGTCCCAGTACTGGGGAGGAAGAGACAGAAGCTCCCTGGGCTCACTGACCGGCAGCTTAGTCCGTTCAGTGACACAGCCAGTGAAAGTCCCTGCCTCCAAACAGGGTGTGACAGTACCCCAGGAAGAGTACCCAGAGTTGTCCCCCGAACTCTGCACAAACACATGGCCACACACCTGCATATGCACTTGCCTACACACTCACAGGAGGGCCATGTGTCACACATGGAGGTACTGTGTGACCTCAGGTAAATGTCTTGATCTCTGGGCCTCATGTCTCAACTATGAGGATGGTCAGCCTTTCTACCTCATAGGACTGATGAAGAGAGAGCACTGACGGGTGTGCTGAGACTGCTTAGGAGGAGACACAGATAAGTGTTCAATAAATGTTTATTGCCATTCTGTTTGCGGTGAAGAGACGAGATCAAGACAGGCAGTAGTGGACGCAGCTGTGAGCGGCAGAGAAATAACTGCCTCCCCGAGGGTTTCTAAAGACATGGCTCTTCATCCTCGCAGGCAGGATGGGCTGTGGGCGGTGTGCTCGGAGGTAGAGCTCCTGCCCGTTGTGCATATGGCCCTAGATTCTGTCCCAAGGGCCACAAATGGATAATGAGGGAATTTTGTTTGTTTGTTTTTGTTTTTCGAGACAGGGTTTCTCTGTAGTTTTGGAGCCTGTCCTGAAACTCTCTGTAGACCAGGCTGGCCTAGAACTCACAGAGATCGAGTGCTGGGATGAAAGGTGTCCGCCAACACCACCCGGCCAGAAATGAGTTCTTAAGCCACATAAAGCCATAGGGATGGCCTAGTTTGCAAAGCGGGAAGCACACTTGTGCTGCAGCTGTCCTGGACATGTGCCATTGCTTGCTGTTTAATGGCCTGGGGGTGTTGGTACCATGAGAGGGTGGCACCATGTCTGTCAGTCCAGGTTCTGTCAAGATACATTGAACTCGCTACCCCACTACCTCAGTGCCCCAGCCTCCAGGAGACAAGGTCATATCACCAAGCCCAGTCACATACAATCTTGTTTAAAAAATTTGAGAGCTGAATTCAATGGGGCACGCCTTTAACCCCAGCACTCAAAAGGCAGAGGCTGATAGGTCTGTGTGAGATTCAGGTCAGCCAGGACTAGAGAGTGCGACCTTGCCTAAAAAAAATCACTATTGCTGAGCAATGGTGGCACATGCCTTATCCCCAGCACTTGGGAGGCAGAGGCAAGTGGATCTCTGTGAGTTCGAGGCTGGCCTGTTGTACAGAGGGAGTTTCAGGGCAGGCTCCAAAGCTACAGAGAAACCCTGTCCCGAAAACCAAAGTCACTGTTGCATCAGTGCCAAGACAATTTCCTCAAAGACTCATTCCTTTACTCGCCCGCTGTAGTTTGGTGCATGGAGGATTTTTGCCAAAGGCCTGGGACCTGCTCATGCCAAGCCGCTCTCCTCACCGGTTCAGAATCCTTCTGTTTCTCGGTTGCACTAGTTTCTTTTTTTCCATCACAACCTATTTGTGGTTGGAACCAGGTGTGCCGCAGGTGTCCTGCAGGCCAGCTTCATGTCTGTCTGCATTCTGCCAGCCAGCGTTCACCTGTCTTATTCACTTCTTTCTGGGCAGGGTTCCTTCCACAGGGAGTGCCCAAGACTTCCTTGGTTTTAACTTCAAGAGGTTTTTGTTTGTTTGAGACTGTTTCTCTGTGTAACAGCCTTGACTGTCTTGGAACTCACTTTATAGATCAGGCTGGCCTTGCACTAACATCTGCTTACCTCTGCCTCCAGAGTGCTGGGATTAAAGGCATGTGCCACCACTGTCCAGCTCCTGCAAGAGGTTTTAAAAGATTGATTTATTTTTATTATGTGTACAAGAGTTTTGCCTGCATATATGTAAGTGTACCACACAAATGCCTTATGCCTGATGAGGCCGGAAGAGGGCAGCAGATCCCCTGGAACTTGAGTTACAGGCAGTTGTGAGCTGCCTTGAGGGTGCAGGGAATCTAACCCCACCCTTGGGAAGAACTGCCAGTACTGATAACTTCCAGAACCATCTCTTCAGCCCTCTAGTGTTATTCTTTAATCTGAATGTTTTTGTGTGATGTGTGTGAGCGCATGCGATGTTTGCACACGTGATGTGTGCATGCATGATGTGTACATATGACAATGTGCATGTGCTGCTATGTGCTTGTGTGCATGTGATGTACACACGCATGTGATTTCTGAATGCATGTGTGCATGTGTGATAATAGTCATGTGTGTGCGCATGTGTGATGTGTGCATGTACTGCTGTGTGCTTGTGTAGATGTGTGTGTGTGCATGAGTAATGTATGCGTGTAATGTGTGCATGTAATAATATGCATGTGCTTGTGCACATGTGATGTGTGCAGGAGTGATGTGTGTGTGCTGCTGTGTGCATGTGTGTGTGCATGTGATTTGTGCATGGATGTGATGTACTGCTTCTGTGACAATGTTGCGTAGTCCTAACTTTTTGCCTTGTTGGAGGCAGGGGACAGCGTTCCTTTTTTTAAAAAACAAAAGACAAGGTCCCTCTATGTAGCCAACTATCCTGAAACTCGCTATGTAGCATGTAGACCAGGCTGCCATGGAACTCACCGATTTTCCTGCTCCTACCTCCCGAGTGCTGGGACACCATGCCTGGTCTGAGATAGTGTCTCTTGATCACTGCTGTGTATCCAGGGCTCAGTAGCCTGACAGCTTCTTAGGAGTCTCCCAACTCTGCTCCCATTTTGCCGTAGAAGCACTAAAATTTAAAAAAACGTGTTACAGCGGCTGGAGAGATGGCTCAGTGGTTAACAGCACTGGCTGCTCTTCTAGAGGACCCGAGTTCAATTCCCAGCACCCACATGGCAGCTCATAGTTGCCTGGAACTCTAGTTTCAGGGGATCTGACACCTTCACAGAGACATACATACAGGCAAAACCCCAATGTACATGAAATAAATCTTAGCCAGGCAGTGGTGGTAGCGGAGCATGCCTTTAATCCCAGCATTTGGGAGGCAGAGATATGTGGATCTCTGTGAGTTCAAGGACAGCCTGGTCTACAAGAGCTAGTTCCAGGACAGGCTCCAAAGCTATGAAGAAACCCTGTCTCAAAAAACCAGAGAGAGAGAGAGAGAGATATTTATTTTTTATTTTGTATCTGTTCCAAGGTGAGCAAATGGAGGTCAGAGGACAATTTGAGGAGTAGGTTCTTAAGCCTTTATATGTGTCCTGGGGATGGGACTTGGGCCATCAGTCTCTGAAGCAAATGGCTTTACCTGATAAGCCGTTCTGCTGGCCTGCCTTTTCTCTCACTCTCTCTGTTTTGAGGCAGGCTTTCTCTTTGTAGCCAGGGATAGCCTACAGTTCACTATCCCACCAGATGTCCCTCTCAATTAGAGACTCAGAAAGCCCAAAGAAGACTGAGATGGGGTGGGGGAGGGGGAGAGAGAGGAATGCCCACCTGGACCCTTGGGCCCTTCTCTGGAGAAGAGAGCGGCTACCTGGGCTAGTTAGCAAGGATACAGGAGAGTGGGTGAAGAAAAGGAGCTGGAGGTGTAGGCCCAGGGCAGCCTGACCACACACGGGGCCCAGGCCGAACAACTGCCCTGGCAGGCAGCACTGGGTTCCAGGAACATCCATTAAGCTGACACCGTCCAGGGAAGGCCAGCATCTAAAGGGAAGTACCTGACATTCCAACCACCAGGTAAGATCACCTGATGTCCCTCAGCCCAGGAATCACCTATTCTCCTTTTGCCAAGACCCCTAGACAAATGTCAGCCAATCAGGGTCCTGAACCCTGGAAATCCCCTCACCCCAACCTCTACTATGATAAAAAAAGGAAAAACAAAGCCCTACCCTGACTTGGCTTGGCGCTCTCTGCTCTCAACAGTTGTGTCAAATAGACCGAGGGTCCAAGCTTAAGCGTGACTAAAGGCTCTTTCCTTTTACATGCAAGTGCCGACTCTGGTGGTCTTTGGGGGACCCCATGATCTGGACATAACAGAGGCATGGCTCATTAGTAGATTTCCCATTGCCTAGAATCTCCCAGTGAGGAGCTAAACGTGATTAGTGGTAGAGCCCCTGCCTAGAATCTTCCACCTATGGACTCTGAGCATGGCCCCACCTGTGAGACTCCATTCAATCCCCTGTGGGGATGCTGTCTGCATCTGTTGACTGAACCTCTCAGCAAGCTGAGTCAGGGTTCCTTGAGTCCAGGCACTCAACCTCAATTCATCCAACACAACGAGATCAGGGAGAATAAGAAGGAAGCCTGTCATAGGAATGTAGAGACAGCTTAATGGTGTGCAATGTTCTTCAAGAGGATCTGGTCAGTGGTTAAGAGCATTGCCTGTTCTTCCAAAGGTCCTGAGTTCAATTCCCAGCCCACACCATCTGTAATGAGGTCTGGTGCCCTCTTCTGGCCTTCAGGCATACAGACAGACAGAATATTGTATACATAATAAGCAAATAAATATTAAAAAAAAAAAAGAGGATCTGAGTTCAGTTCCCAGCACCCATGTCAGCTGGCTGTCAGCCAGCAGTAACTCCATATCCAGAGACCATGACTCTCTGGGCACCTGCACTCCTGTGCACACACTCACACACAGTCATACATACACGATTAAATCTTAAAAACCAAAGAGCCAGTGAGTTTTCATACCTGTAACTCCATCCCTGAAGAGGCTGAGGCTACAGTTCAAGACTAGCCTGAGCTACATGAGACCTCACTTAAAAAATGAGAAAAGAAGCTGGGTAATGGTGGCGTACATCTTTAATCCAGCATTCAGGAAGCAGAGGCAAGTGGATCTCTGTGGGTTCAACATAAGCCTGGTCTACATGGTGAGTTCTAGGACAGCCAGACCCTGTCTCAAAACATAACAACAAAAAAGGCAGCCAGGCATGGTGGTGCACACCTTTAATCCCAGCACTTGGGAGATGGAGCAGGCAGATCTCTGTGAGTTCGAGGCTAGCCTGGTCTACAAGAGCTAGTTCCAGGACAGGCTCCAAAGCTACAGAGAAACAAAAAAAAAAACAAAAACAAAAAAAAAAAAATTAGAAAAAAAAATCTCAATTCCAAAAAAACCCACCCCAAAGCAACAAAAAAAAAAAACAAAAAAAATAAAAAAAAAAANGCAATAGAAAAAAACCAGGGGGGCTGGAGAGATGGCTCAGTGGTTAAGAGCATTGCCTGCTCTTCCAAAGGTCCTGAGTTCAATTCCCGGCAACCACATGGTGGCTCACAACCATCTGTAATGAGGTCTGGTGCCCTCTTCTGGCCTTCAGGCATACACGCAGAAAGAATATTGTATACATAATAAATAAATAAGTTTAAAAAAAGAAAGAAAGAAAAAAACCAGGTATGGTGGTGCCTACCTATAATCCAACACCCAGGAAGCAGAGGCAGGAAGATGGCTGTAAGTTTGAGACCAGCCTTTTCTACATTGTAAGTTTAGATTTAAAAGAAAAAGGAATGGCCCCTATGTCCCTGAGGTCATTGTGGCCGCTTCCTTTGAAGTTCCTGTCTGGGCCCTGAAGTCACCACTGCACCTAAGCTGTGCTGGAAGATGCACCCCCCCCCACACACACACACTCCGTGCGATCAGCCTCTTCTGTCGGCATTTCCTATGGGCACATTTGGGACATAGCTGTACAACTGAGAACCCTCTCCACTTTCTGGTCCTCATCTGGCCCTGGTCCTAATCCTAGGGCCTCCAAAATAAGATTCAACCTGGACCTGTGAAACCGTGTCCACAGGCTTCCGCCGCCTGCCTCCCTGCTGTCCCCACTGCCCTGCTCACAGGACACCTCCTCTCACAGTTTAGCCACCACGACACCCCTCCAGTTGCTGATCTGCTGTCCCTAGGTGAGAATGGTCCCCTGGGCAGGGCTGGGGTTCAGGGGTTGAAGAAAGCAGAACCTCCCACATCCTGCAACTCTGGTCACTGGGAAGTCTTCCAATACCTCAGATCTGATAAACGGCTCTCCAGGAGAAAGCTTTAGCTCCCTGGCCTCCCACTCTGCTTGTGGAGTCTACTCACCTGAATTTTTCTCTCTCCCAATTGCCTCTACACACCCCACATCTACCACTGCGGTCCCCTCTGCCAAAATGCTCTGGCTCACTTGGCAAAACTGCTCGATCCTCCAAGCCTGCCTTCAGCGCCTCTCCTCCTCTTCCAGAAGTTCCCCCTCCTCAAGTATTTTCTTGGGCTCCCTCTCCCGCTCTCATTTTACTTTTGAGGCAGAGTCTTATATAGTCCTGGTCTATGCAAGCCAGACTGGCCTCAAACTCACAGACAACTTGATGCTACCTCCCAAGCACTAAGATCAAAGGGGTGTGGACCACTGAGCCCAGCTGACCCGCCTTCTCAGAAGCTGCTCAGAAGCTTTCTCAGCCTCCTGAGCTGTTGCCCTCAGTCCCTCCCTGACTGCTGCCACCGGGCGGGATTCACCACTCAGAGCAGGGAATCTTTTGTTGTTGTTGTTGTTGTTTTGTTTTTCTGAGGTGGGTTTCTCTGGGTAGCCTTGGCCTAGAACTCACCCAGAAGACCAGGGTGGCCTTGAACTCACACGTCTGCCTACCCCTGCCTCTTGAGTGCTGAAACTATGAGTTAAAAGTATGCATCACGACCAGCAGGAGGGAGCAGGGAATCTGTGTTTATTTATTATGTATACAATATTCTGTGTGTATGTCTGCAGGCCAGAAGAGGGCACCAGACCTCATTACAGATGGTTGTGAGCCACCATGTGGTTGCTGGGAATTGAACTCAGGACCTTTGGAAGAGCAGGCAATGCTCTTAACCACTGAGCCATCTCTCCAGCCCGAGAGAGCAGGGAATCTTAAAATCTGGCTTGAGGTGGAGCCTCTTGCAGGTTTGGTTTTGGCACCAGAACACCATGGAATTTTTTCTCCAGACAGTGGTATGCCTTTAATTCCAATACTTGGTAAACAGAGGCAGACAGACCTCGGTGAGTTCAAGGCCAGCCTGCTCTACAAAGTGCATTCCAGGGCAGTCAGGGCTATTACACGGAGAAACCCTGTCTCAAAAAAGAAGAGTCCTGGTCACACAGCCAGGACTGGAGGTGGCTAATAGCTCAGATGACCTCTACACTATCTGTGTGACTAAGGCCACATCAGATCTTCTCCTAAGTCATCGTGGTGATTTGAAAGAAAATGGCCCCAAAGAGAGTGGCCCTATTAGGCTTTGCTGTAGTGGATGTGGCCTTGTTGGCGGAAGTCAGGCTTTGAGGTCTCATTGTGCGCAGGCCACATCTAGAGTCTCACATCATTGCCGCTGCCTGTAGGACCAAGATGTAAAAGAGTTGCCATGGTCATGGTGTCTCTTCGTAGCAATAAAACCCTAGCTAAAGCTGGACAGTGGTGGCGCCTGTGGGAACCTGGTCTACAGAGCAGGTTCCAGAACAGCCATGCTTAGGCAGTGAAGGAAACCATCTAACACAGAAAGCTGGTGAAGATGCAATTGAACGAGGGGACCATGTTCCAGCCCCAGCAACACTCAGGATGCAGAGGCAGGCGGATATCTGTGAGTTTGAGGCCAGCCTGGTCTACAAGAGCTAGTTCCACGACAGGTTCCAAAGCAACAGAGAAACCCTATCTCGAAAAAATAAAATAATAATAATAATATAATTTAAAAAATAAGTTTGAGTTGCCATGTGAATGTTGGAAATCACCCCCAGGTCCTCTGGAAAAGAAGACATCTGTCTAGCCCCTGCCTCTACTTCTTGAGTGCCAGGATGACAATGTACATCACCATGCCCTGTCTCGTCCCTTGCCTACTACACTTCCGGGGAGTGTTGGGCTGTCGAATGACATGGCTGTTTTACAGATGGCTCCAAGACTGACTGTGTTAAATGTCCCTAGTGCTTTGTGCGGAAAGACAGGAATACCTACTGTCAGTGTTATAGCTCTGAGGGGAGGGTATGCTGGCAGCTGGGAGCCAAGTGATACCACAAATCATACAGCAGAACAAACTCACACAAGTGATTTACTGGAAGAAGCACAGGAGGGTGGTTGCCTTTGCTCAGGAGACAATTAGGAAAGAACTGAGACAAGCTTATGTAATTTCTGGGTGGGGGGGGGGGCTTTCCAAGATGTGTTGAGAATTGGTGGGATTCTTGAGCTTTCTTTGTAGGGCAGAACTTGGCTGTCTGGGGGTTGGGTCTGGCCACTTATACCTCAAGGTGCTTATAGCCACCTCTTAAATTGCCATGCCCTGGGCAATGCAGCCCCAAAGTCCCAGCATGAGGGCTCCAGACATGAGGTGCCCAATCAGGACCCCATTCCTTGTCAATATAAGCCACAATGGCACCTATCACTGCCAGGCAGTCAGTCTAAGGCAAGGGGCAGGAACATCATTCTCATAATGATTAACATCCAAGGTAAGAGGGGACCCTGCCAGCTCCTCAGTGGAAGTTTAGCAGGAGCCCAGGGCACACATATTTTTTTTTTTAAAGATTTATTTATTATGTAGACAGTGTTCTGCCTGCATGTATGCCTGCAGGCCAGAAGAGGGCACCAGATTTCATTACAGATCGTTGTGAGCCACCATGTGGTTGCTGGGAATTGAATTCAGGACCTCTGAAAGAGCAGTCAGTGCTCTTAACCTCTGAGCCATCTCTCCAGCCCCAGGGCATACATATTTACTTGGGTCTCTCTGTGCAGATCAGAGCTCCGGGTTGGTCAGCATCATAATAGGGTTGTTCCTGCCCCAACAGGTAGTAATTGTTGCAGTGGCTTTTCTGTACATCTGCAGAACCAGAGTGGCAGCTACCACTTGAGAAACACAAGCACCTTTCTGTCTCTCAGGCCACTGCAGTCTAAAGTCATAGTCCTGGAAGAGTTGTCCTGAGCTAGGGGAATCTTAAGTCAAGACTGATGGGTGATTGGGCTGTATCAGGTTCTCCATCAATAAAACCTTCAAATTGCATGGCTTGTGGTTTGATTTCTTTTTCTGAAAAACAAACAAAAAACCACAACAGTTTATTTCAGTAAGTGAATCCAGAAAAATGTCTGAGAAACTTGTGATTATTATTGGTTAGCACTTGCCCATGCACTCCTGGAAACTGCTTTCTGCTGCTGGAGATCCTTGTCTGTCATTATGAGCTGCTCATCTTCTCTCCCGCTGTGACGTTGCCAGCTCCTTCTCAAGCTACTGCTTAGCCTTCTGCTTCATAGGCTGTCTGTCTCCAGCACCCCACACATGATACGGCCCGCTTCCTAGGCTGTCTCTAGGACCCCGACCACACGATGCTGCCTGCTTCCTAAGCTATCTGTAGCATCACCTCCATGTACTATGGGGACTCAAACTCAGGTTGCTAAGCTTAGCAATAGGTGCTTTTTTACTTTTACTTTTTTGAGACTGTTTTCCTATGTCGACCAGGCTGGCCAGGATTCACAGATTCACCTGCCTAGGCCTTCAGAGTGATGGGACAATGCCAGGGTTTTGTTGTTTGGGGTTTTTTTTTTTCTTTCTTTGAAACAAGATTTCTCTCTGTCCAGCTGTCCTGGACCTCATTCTGTAGACTAGACTGACCTCAAACTCAGAGATCTGCCTGCCGAGGGCTGGGATTAAGGTGTGTGTATGTGGTGTGTGTGTGTGTGTGTGTGTGTGAGAGAGAGAGAGAGAGAGAGAGAGAGAGAGAGAGAGAGAGAGAATAATATGACATCAGAAGATTGCCTGTCTTTACATACCGAGGGCTTAGATTAAAGGTGTGTGCCTCGTCTGCTCTTTCAACGATTCTGCGGATAGGATGCATTTTCTTTTTTTCGAGACACGGTTTCTCTGTGGTTTTGGTTCCTGTCCTGGAACTAGCTCTTGTAGACCAGGCTGGCCTCGAACTCACAGAGATCCGCTTGCCTCTGCCTGGGATTAAAGGCATGCGCCACCACCACCGCCAGGTTAGGCTGGATTTTCGTCACTGCCTTCTAAGAGCTCCTCGTTGCAGTTCCGCCCTTCCACTCAATGGCCAAGAGTGTGGGTGGGTAATGGGTGAGGAGAGCGGCACTCGATCCAGCCAATAGGCTGAAGGGGGCTGGGATAGAGGCGGGACTTCCACCAACCAATCAATATGCGCGCTCTTCTTGCCGCTCTATGTCGCTCCGCCCTGAGCTCGCTGGTCCCAGAAGGCGCCGGGTTTCCCAAGATGGCGGCCGACGTGTCCGTTACTCACCGGCCGCCGCTCAGCCCGGAGGCGGAGGCCGAAGCGGAAACTTCCGAGACCGCCGATCGCCGAGCGCCTGAACAAGAGCTGCCGCCGCTCGATCCGGAAGAGATCCGGAAACGCCTGGAACATACTGAGCGCCAGTTCCGTAACCGCCGCAAGATACTGATCCGAGGCCTCCCGGGGGACGTGACCAACCAGGTATGGGGGGGGGGGGCTGAGAGCGTGGCGGGAAATACCACGGTGCGCGTGCGCAGGGGGTTACCAGGCAATACCAAAGCTGCTGCGTACCCGGGCTTTGCCCATAACTGTATCCTCTCCCGGGTTCGGGAGACATTCAGAACGAGGTGGAAAGGGCATGGTCAGGAAGGGCAAAAACCCAACTACGGGCCAACGTTGCTAGGGGCGACTACCGGGCTTGGGCGAGACCAAGTGTTTGAAGGGGGCCGGTAGTTTCAGGGGGCGGGCAGCTGTGGCCTTACTGAATTGTGTACGGGGGACTGAATGGATTGATTGAAGTAGAGAATCCAGCTGGCCCACGCATACTTAGAGGGAGTACTTTCCCTATTCTGCCATCGGGTGGCAGGAGCTCAGATCTGGATTTCAGGATTAGAATACGGCCTTTCTCATCAAGGATGATTTTACACCTTTAAGAGGTAGACCCGGAAGTTGGAGCTGCATCCCTCGAAAGGCCTACTAGAATTGATTTGATAGTGCTTCTATTTCAAGAGAGGATTCTTCTCTGTGTAGCAGCCCTAGCTGTCCTGGAACTAGCACTGTAGACCAGGCTGGCAATGAGCTCAAAGAGATCCATCTGTTTCTGCCTCCCGAGTGCTGGGATTAAAGGCGTGCACCACCACGCCTTTAATTTTGATTTGAAAAAATAAAATCTTCTCCCTTCGATGGGAACCGGCTGGGTGTGGGGTGGCGGTGGAATGGTGTGTGCTGTGGCACTTCCCTATGGCTAATCTTGTCTGCCGGGAGTGCCCTTCTCATGGGAACCTACATGGAGCAGGGCGTGCAGTGCTCTTTGGACCCAAGAAAGTGGTATCTATGTTGCCCTGCCTGGTGGTGGTGGGATAGGCCCTTTCTCCTTGCTGCTAAGAATCTGCTCACTGGCTCACCCTAGTTCCTACTCCTGTGTGGGCACATGACTGTTGCAGCTCCAGAGGTGTGGGGAACATGATATGGGGACAGACCTGGAGTAGACACCAGTGTGCATGGTCTGCTGCATGTCTGGAACTGCTGCCCTATCTCATTGGGCTCAAACATAGGTCATCAGGTGCAAGCAGGCTGGGCAACTTGCCCAGGAATCCAGGATTTGTTAACAGCGGCCCTGTCAACATGAGGGAGTTTGGGTGGCCTGTGCAACCAACCACACGGTGTATGGTCGTTTAGTGCATGGAGTCCCTGTTCAGATATCCCAGGTAACATGCCTCCTGTTGGCCTGATAACTTGTGTGGTTAGCCTATTAGAGCCCCAGTGTCCTTGTGTACAAAATGGATAAGTGATTAGCTGCAAAATTGTTGGGACCTTCCATAGGGAATCAGACAAGTTGGGTAACTTCCCTGAAGGCATTTGTTTGAGTTGTTGGTGTTCTTAGAATGTAGTCTTCAGCCTTGCCTTGCACAGCCTTGGGTAGAAGATAGTTGTTACAGTAAAATGCAGATATTCGTTTATCTACATGTATGGCGGGTCCACCTACAGGCAGGCCTGGCTAGTGACTCCTGGCTTCTGTGTTTCTGCAGGAAGTACACGATCTTCTGAGCGACTACGAACTCAAGTACTGTTTCGTGGACAAATACAAAGGGACAGGTTTGTGGGCCATGGGTGGACCAGGGCAAGGATGACAGTCCCCAGTGGTGACAGGAGGGACCTGGCTCAGCATTTATTCTCCTGATCTGTGGGTCCAATATTGTCCTAGCGGATGCACTCAACAGGAACTCCTGTCTGATCCTTGTCCTGGCTGTCAATTTAATTTTTTTTTAAACATTTTTTAAACACTTCTTTTTTAAATATTTTTTATTTATCATGCATACAATATTCTGTCTGTGTGTAAGCCTGCAGGCCAGAAGAGGGCACCAGACCTCACTACAGATGGCTGTGAGCCACCATGTGGTTGCCAGGAATTGAACTCAGGACCTTTGGAAGGGCAGGCAATGCCCTTAACCACTGAGCCATCTCTCCAGCCCTCAATTTAATTTTTTGAGACAGGGCCTCACTATATAGCCCTGGCTGACCTGAACGTCACTAGTAGATCAGGTTGGCCTTGGTCTGTAGAGATCACCTTCATTGCAGCTTATTTATTTATTTAGTGTGTGTAGGTGTGAACACGAGGAACAAAAGTGGAAGTTCGAGGATTATAGGTGCATACAAGAGTATGCATAAACTCACGAGAGTCTGGGAATGGAACTCAGGTGGTTGGTTAGGCATGGCAGCAGGCTCCTTTACCCAACCTTATTTTTCCTTTTTTTTAAGGCATGGACTTAATCTTTAGCCCAGTAGCCCAGGTTGCATGGACTTACTCTGTAGCCCAGGTTGTCCTGGAGTTCTTGAGGTAGCCCCAACAAACATGAAATGTTTAGTAGTAATCCTTAGCTTCTACCACTCCTTTGGGTTTTGTGGGTTTTTTTTTTTTTTTTTTATTTTGTTTTTAAGTTATCTTTATTTAACGTGTATAGGTATTTTGCCTGCACACCATTTGCATGCCTGGTGCCCATGGTGGCCAAAAGAGGACACCAGATTCTGTGGAAACAAAGTTGTAGAAGGTTGTGAGCTGCCATGTAGATGTTGGGAACCAAATCCAGGTCCTTGCTAGAGCAATAAGTGCTCTTAACAACAGAGGCATAGCTTCAGCTCCAGTTTTGGTTTTATTTAAATCAAGTCTCATAAACCAGACTAGAGTCGTGTATCACTGTACTCGGCTCCAGCACTGTCCTTTGTGTCCCTTCATAACCCAGGCCCACTGGCCACTCCACTCTGTCACTGTAGGCTGAGGCTGGCACATTTGCACACGCATGGAATGGTCAGCCCTAGGTCCATAGGGTAAGACTTGGTAGTGTTGGTCTCCTGTGTGAGGGCATCAGTGCATGTCTGTGCTTCCCAGCGTTGGACCAGGTGTGAAGAACATCTAGAACCATCTCTGACAATGTATTGTGGAGAAGAACCAACACTTGAGAGTTGGGCTAGAGGATCAGAAGCTCAGTTTCCTTGGCTATGGAGTGCTGTTTGTTTGTTTTTCCGAAATAGGGTTTCTCTGTAGCTTTGGATCCTGTCCTGAACTAGCTCTTGTAGACCAGGCTGGCCTCGAGCTCACAGAGAACCGCCTGCCTCTGCCTCCTGAGTGCTAGGATTAAAGGCGTGCGCCACCACTGCCCAGCCTGTATTTTTAACTTTTTTTTTCTTGATTTTGTGAGGGCTCGGTGTGTGAGTGTGATGCTGGACCTTAAATTTAGGGCCTTACGTACACCAGAAACGTGCTCCACTGTAGATATTATCTAGTCCTGATCTCTCTCTTTAATGATTTTTCCAGACAGGGTTTCACTGTGTAGCTTTGGAGCCTATCCTGGAACTCACTTTGTAGACCATGCTGCCATTAGAGGCAGGCTGGCCTCTTGTGTGGTGCTAAAGATGAATATTCTTAATGCTGAACTACATCCCCAACTCTCAGTCGGGTAGTCAGGGATGGCCTTGAATTTCTGATCCTCCTACTGCAGTCTAACACTGAAGTAGGTCTGCTCTGTCACACATGGTCTATACAGAACTCAAGGCCTCATACCTGCTAGGCAAGCACTCTACCAACTGAGCTCTATTTTCAGTCCCAGCCCTGAGTTTTTAAGACAGAATCTCACTAGATAGCCCAGGATGACTTTGAACTCTGTCCCCAGTCTTGCAAATGCTGGGATCACAGACCTGTGCTGCTATTCCCCACCCACAACCTGGCTCTTGGGCTGCTAATCTGGGCCTGTTTATTCTACCAAAAGTGGTAGATGTGAGGGTTAACCTGTTCTCATTTGACAGATGAGAAAGTTGAGGTGCCAGAACTTTTAAGGGCTTGGGGCTGGAGTAATGGTTCAATGGTTAAGAGCACTGGTTGCTCTTTAAGAGGTCCCAGGTCAGTGCCCAGCACCCACAGGGTAGGTCACAAGCATCTGTAACTCCAGTTACAGGGGATCTGTCACCCTCATCTGACCTCCACAGGCACCAGGCATACATGCAGGCAAGCATTCACATAAAATACAACTTAAAAGCCAGGCAGTGGTGGCGCACACCTTCAATCCCAGCACTCTAGAGGCAGAGGTGAGCAGATCTCTGAGCTCTACAAAGAACTGCAGGACAGCTAAGGTAACCATTAACTTGGATGTCACCTGAGTGACACACTGGCAGAGCCATGTGCACAGTGAATAACTGCTTAGGTTATGAACTGCTCTGGGGAGATGTCAGGGACAGGAGCTGGTGGAAATGCAAGGCTCCAGCTGGCCAGTTTGTTCTTGCCATTGGCAGTTGATGTGTTACTAGTTAGAGGGCCTCGGCTAGGGAGTCAGAAGTCCACTCTGACCTCAAGTCCTCTTGTGCCTTGCAGCTTTAGTGACCCTGCTGAATGGAGAGCAGGCTGAAGCTGCCATCAACGCCTTCCACCAGAGCCGCCTTCGAGAGCGGGAGCTGTCAGTTCAGTTGCAGCCTACAGATGCTCTGTTGTGTGTGGCCAACCTGCCACCCAGCCTGACCCAGGCACAGTTTGAAGAGCTGGTGCGGCCCTTTGGCAGCCTGGAGCGCTGCTTCCTAGTGTACAGTGAGCGGACAGGTCACTCTAAGGGCTATGGCTTTGCAGAGTACATGAAGAAAGACTCGGCTGCCAGGGCCAAGTCTGATCTGCTGGGTAAGCCACTGGGCCCCCGCACACTGTATGTGCATTGGACAGATGCTGGGCAGCTGACCCCTGCCTTGTTGCACTCCCGGTGCCTCTGTGTGGACCACCTGCCACCTGGCTTCAATGATGTGGATGCCCTGCGCCAGGCACTGTCAGCGGTCTATACCCCCACCTTCTGTCAGGTAGGTACTGGGCCCTTTGATGGAGCCGTCACAGTTTTGAATGCAGCTCTTGGGAGAGGGTCCGGGGAATGGTGGTTGAGAGCCCAAGTGTGTTGCAAAGTTCTGAATGCAATCCTCAGCTCATCCATTGTAAGTTGGGTGGGAGTCCTGCTCCACTCAGTACTTATGCCATGTAGCCCAGACTAGCCTAAAAAAACATCCTCTTGCCTAAACCTCATGATGCCAGAATTATGGGTAGGGTGGCACACCGCCTGGCTTATGTTTGTTCGTTATTTTGTTTTTTGAGGCAGCATCTCATGTAGCCCATACTGACCTGAACTTGGTATGTAGCAAGGATGAACTTGAATTCCAGATCATCCTGGCTCTACTTAAAAAGTAGGGCATGCTCCACCATGCTAGGTTTATGTGGTGCAGGGGTTGTAATTCCCTAGGGCATCCTGCATTCTAGACACGTATTCTACCTGCTCAGCCCTAGCCCTCATCAACGGTTTCATGATCCTCTGTGGGCTCCCAGCAGCAAGCCAGGGCTCAGCAAGTCCATCTGTCTGCACCTTGGTCTGTCTCTCTCTTGTCCTCCAATACCCTTTTTCTAGACAGGTCTCCTTTTTTGTTGTTGTTGTTTAGTTTTTGTTTTTCAAGACAGGGTTTCGCTGTAGTTTTAGAGCCTGTCCTGGAACTAGCTCTTGTAGACCAGGCCGGCCTCAAACTCTGAAACCACTGCCTGGCAACAGGTCTTACTTTGTAGCCCTGACTAGCCTGGAACTTAGACATCTACCTGCATTTGCCTCCTAAGTGCTGGGATTAAAGACATGCATCACAGTACTTTGCCTAGAGAAGCTAAATATTAAAAGTGTCTTAGCTGGCAGTGGTGGCACACGCCTTTAATCCCAGCACTTGGGAGGAAGAGGCAGGTGGATCTCTGTGAGTTCGAGGCCAGCCTGGTCTACAAGAGCTAGTTCCAGGACAGGCTCCAAAGCTACAGAAAAAACAAAAAACAAAAAAAAAAAAAAAAAAAAAAAAAAGAAAGAAAGAAAAAAAGGGGGGGTGATATCTGTCTTAGTTAGGGTTCCTGTTGCTGTAAAGAGACACCATGACCATGGCAACTCCTATAAAGGAAACCATGTACTTGAGGTGGTAGGTTTCTGTTTTAGTTTTAGTCCGTTGTCATGGTGAGACATAGTACTAGCTACGTCTTAATCAGAAGGCAACAGGAAGTGAACTGTGACACTGAGAGTAGCTTGAGCATACGGGGACTCAAAGCCCACTCCCACAGTGACACACTTCTTCCAACAAGGTCTTTCTACATAGCCCTGACTGACCAGGACCTTACAGTGTAGACCAGGCTGGTCCTGAACTCACAGAGAGCCACCTGACTCTGCCTCCTGAGTACTGGAATTAGGCGTGCGCCACCAAACCAGGCTGTGATATATGGTTTTAAATCCTAGCACTGCAGAAGTAGAGGCAGGAAGTTCTCTGTTCAGGGTCAGCTTGGGCTACATAGGGAGACCCCCTATCTTTTAAAAAAGGTAAGAAAACTGGGTGAGGGCTTCACCTGCCTATGCACACAGGCAGGAGAGTTGCTGTGGAAATACACTCAGGAACAGTCTTTCTCAGCTGAGAACAGCGTGGGGACATGTCACATGTTTACTGTGCCCATCTATGCTTCGATTCGCATTGTTTTTCTTGCCTGGCTTCTCTGGGAGCTGGGAACTAGACTTGGGTCTTTTTTTTCTTTTTAATTTATTTATTATATATACAATATTATGTCTACATGTATGCCTTCAAGTCAGAAGAGGGCACCAGACCTCATTACAGATGATTGTGAGCCGCCATGTGGTTGCCAGGAATTGAACTCAGGACCTTTGGAAGAGCAGGCAATGCCCTTAACTGCTGAGCCATCTCTCCAGCCCCCTAGACTTGGGTGCTTACCTGCTGAGTCATCTCTCTAGCTCTACTGACTTAAGTTGCTTTTTTGTTTGTTTGTTTTGGGGTTTCACTGTGTAACAGCCTTGACTATTCTAGAACTAGTGTTGTGTTACCAGGTTGGCCTTAAAATCAGAGATCCTCCTGTCTCTGCCTCTTGAATGCTGGGTTTAAGGTATGCGCCACCACCACCTAGTGGCTTCTTTTTATTTTTTGGCAGAGCAAGGGCTGATATTTTACTTCTTTTGAGAGAAGTTATCATGATGTAGCAAACACTATTTTGAAATTTGCTATGTAGTCCACGCCAGCTTTGAACTCTTAACTTTTTTGACTTTATGTTTACAAAGTGCTACGGTTACAGGGAATGCCAACATATGTAGCCTTTTTCTCCCATCCTTTTTTCCTCCCATATTCCTTTTCTCTTTCTGAGACAGAGTCTTTCAAAATAGTGTCTTACTGTATAAAGCCAGCCAGCACTGAAGGTAAAGACAGGAAGGTTCTTTGCTGATTTCCAGCTTAGCCCAGAAAATGTGAACCCCAGGTTCAGGGAGAGAGCCTGTCTCAAAGGAATGAAGACTGGATAGAGAACACTTATCCTTCGTTGTACACTAGCGAGAGATAAAACACCAAAAACCTATTTTCTTGAAGGACTGGGTGTGGTGGCATAAGCCTTTAATCCAAAACTCAGGAGACAGAGGTAGGCAGGTACCTGTGAGTTCAAGGCCATGCTGGTTTATGAGTTTCAGGCTAGCCAGCAATACAGTGAGATCCTGTCTAATAGGAATTTTACATTACATTATTGGCAGCATTGGACCAGTCTGGCTTCCATCCAATCTCACTGCTGGAACACACCCAGTATGAGCTTCTAGATGGGGGGATATAAACCCAACCACTGACAGGGCTGCTATGGAAGAAGCTGGTATAATGACACAGCTCTGCCTGTGATTAGAACCTCTCTGCACTAGCACTGTGACCTTCACATCCACCTGGAGGTAGCAGCCTTGAATAGCCAGCCTGTGGGCCCTGGCTACCTGGCAGGCCTGGGTGCCTCTTCCCAAGTCAGTCCCCTGCCATGGTATCTATGGCCCAAGGTATGTATTCAGGGCACACTCTGCAGCCATCCTTACTTCCTGATGTTCCCGTCAGAATTGGTTCCCAGCATGTCAACACAAATACCAGCACAGTGACTTCGGTTGAGGTGGGTCCTATCTCTGCCCTGTGGCCTTGGGCAAGCTGACCTTCTAGGGCCTCCTATAGCCACTGCACAGATTTAGTGGCCAGATAATGGGCACAAGGCTGGGAACAGTGAGAAGCAAGTAGTCACCCTTTCCAAGGGCTCACTGTCAATTCTTGCGGTCAGTGCCTGGTCTTTATGGTTTCTTGCCTGGTGCTAATAAGTGCATCTCCCGCAGCTGGCATGTGGCCAGGATGGGCAGCTGAAGGGCTTTGCAGTACTGGAGTATGAGACAGCAGAGATGGCAGAGGCTGCACAACAGCGGGCAGATGGCCTGGCCCTGGGTGGCAGTCACCTTCGTGTGTCCTTCTGTGCTCCAGGTCCTCCTGGCCGCAGCATGCTGGCAGCACTCATTGCTGCCCAGGCCACGGTGAGTAGGGGTACCCCTTGGACACCAATGTCTCCCCTTTGTGGCCTCTGCTCTGAACCTTCCTCTGATCCCCTCCTCAGGCTCTCAATCGAGGCAAGGGACTCCTGCCTGAGCCAAACATCCTGCAGCTGTTGAACAATCTGGGCCCATCTGCCTCCCTCCAGCTGCTGCTCAATCCTCTGCTGCATGGAGGTGCCAGTGGCAAGCAGGGTAAGATGGGCCACACACGTTTGTAGGGGTATCATGCAGAGACCACTCCTCCTATGTCAGTATCTGACATGAGCATGGAGGTCCCTAAGGGGAGTGGAACTTGCATCAGAAAAAGACCCACCCTTCTCTGCCTGGATCCTTCAGGCCCATCCATCACTTCTGAAAATTCGGGGCTGTGCTGGGTGGTGCATTATCACAAGGCATCCATGTCTCGTTCCAGGCCTTTTGGGTGCGCCCCCTGCCATGCCACTGCTCAGTGGACCTGCCCTGTCCACTGCGCTGCTCCAGTTAGCTCTGCAAACCCAGAGCCAAAAGGTAACAGCCTCACGGTGAAGGCTATTCCACCAGGCGCCTTTTCTAGACCATCCCTTATGTCAGAAGTTACATTTCCCCCTGCTCTGGAGAGATGTCTGCTCTGGTGGCCAGGACATCCATATCTGTTTCCAAAATGAATGTGCTAAGAAAGCCTGACCTTGTGCATTTGGGGTGTAGTTACCCTTGGTCAGCTTTGTTCTGTGATGCTGGGTGCTAAGGACTGTCATTGTGTCTGTGTGACCATGGTAGAAAGTGGAGTGACAGCCCTGACATGCTCAGTATTTCCCACATAATCCCCAGTGGATAGAACAAGGACTGGCATTCAGGAGCCTATAGACCACATAAGTAGGATTAGGGTTGCTGGAGGGATCCGTGTGTGTCTGCCTGTGCTTAACTTGGGAGTTGGTGGTGCTGGGTATTGTGACTGCCAGGACTGTGGATGGCCCGTGTCTGCTGTCCAGACCACACTGTTCCCACCTCCAGCTGACTGTACTCTGTTTTAGAAGCCTGGGATCCTAGGAGACTCACCTCTAGGTACTCTCCAGGCCGGGGCCCAACCTGCCAATTCTCTCCTTGGGGAGCTGTCTGCAGGTAAAGTTGGATCCTGCCACCCACTTCTCTAGAGATGCTTCCCCAGTGAATTCTGTGTAGCCTTAGACAGGTGACCTAATTTGTCTGGGTCATTCTCCTATTGTCTTGGTGCCCACCTCATGGGGCAGCTGGGAATGTCTTAGGATGCTGATGTCCAAAGAGACCTTGAGTCACTAACTACCTGTAGGACACAGGGTTGTTCCTTGTCCCGGGACCATGGGTAGAGTTGTCTCTTCAGGTCTGGGCCCTTAGCTGACACCTTCCTTCTCTCTTTAGGGGGGGGCCTGGCCCCAGAACTGCCACCCCGCCGAGGAAAGCCACAACCCTTACTACCACCACTGCTGGGCCCTTCTGGGGGTGACCGGGAGCCCATGAGTCTGGGTCCCCCAGCATCCCAGCTCACTCCACCTCCAGCCCCTGTGGGGCTCCGAGGCTCCAGTCTCAGAGGCCTCCCGAAGGACAGTGGGCCCCTGCCAACGCCCCCTGGGGTAAGGTACCACCCTGTTTCCAGCCTCCCTTCCCTTTGAGGTCCCTTCTGCCCAGGGCCCTAGCAAAACCAACCCTCCTATTACAGGTGTCACTGTTGGGGGAGCCCCCAAAGGACTACCGCATCCCCCTGAACCCCTACCTGAATCTACATAGCCTGCTTCCATCCAGTAACCTGGCAGGCAAGGAGACCCGGGGCTGGGGAGGCTCAGGGAGAGGCCGTCGCCCGGCTGAACCCCCTTTGCCCAGTCCTGCAGTTCCTGGTGGAGGCAATGGTAACAACAGTGGCAGCAAAGCTTTCCAAATGAAGTCCCGCCTGCTCAGCCCCATTGCCAGTAACCGCCTGCCCCCTGAGCCAGGACTGCCTGACAGCTATGGCTTTGATTACCCCTCGGTGAGTACCAGGCTGCCCTGTATTCTGCCTGTCTCGGGGGTGGCCCTTTGTACCTGAAGAGCATGTCCATCTACAAACCATGCAGGGTGAGCTTCCCTGGTCCAAACATCCAAAACATGATAGGCATGAGGACCCGAGTCTTATTCTAAGAGGCCACATAAAAAGAGCCAGGAGGACTAGCATGCTTGTGACCCCAGTTTTGAAGAGGGCTAGTCCAGTAGGTAAACTCCAGGCCAGTGGAGAGACCCTGTCTCAACTGGGTTTGCTCATGAGGTAGGAAGATTGCTCTGAGTTCAAGGCCAGCCTGGTTTACACAGCATATTGCAGATGAACCATAGCTGCATAGTGATATCTTGTCTCTAAAAGGGGGACAGGGTTTGGCCAATCAGTGGTTCAGTATATAGAGTGTGTAAGGGCTGGAGTTTGGATCCTCAGAACCAGTGTAAAAGCTAGGCAGGCATGGCAGTTTACCTCTAGTCCAGTGAGTATGAGGTGGAAACAGCATTTCTGGAGGGAGCTGGCTAGCTAGATGAGTGGGTACCAGTGGAGATCCTTACTTCAGTGAACAAGGTGGAGAAAGATCCTGAATGTCATCCTCTGTCCTCCATACATATGTGTCCAAACACATGAACAAACAGGCCCAAAACTAGAAAATAAGGTGGGACATTCCACATCTGACCTTGTATGGTAGGTCACAGGACAAAGCAGGCCATATCCTGTCAGTTGGGCGCTGTGCCAGCACTGACTGGGAGGTGGAGGCAGGATGATCAGGAGTTCAAAGCTAGCCCCAGTTACATGAGACTGAAAAACAAAATTAAAATGAAGGTGTGAACTGGTGAGATTCCCAGCTGGCAAAGGTGCTTGTCTCCAAGCCTGTAGATCCGTTCCTGGTCCCACACAGTAGAGGGGACCTGCTCTCACAAGTTGTCCTCACCTACACATGGCAACACATGGGCACGAAATTTTTGCCAGGTGGTGGTGGCGCATGCCTTTAATCCCAGCACTCGGGAGGCAGAGGCAGGCGGATCTCTGAGTTCGAGACCAGCCTGGTCTACAGAGCTAGTTCCAGGACAGGCTCCAAAGCCACAGAGAAACCCTGTCTCGAAAAAGCTAAAAAAAAAAAAAAAAAAAACCGGTGTGAATTGCACCTGAGACACTGGTGAATTTCTCTCATTGGACTTAGGGGACCTCCCCCTCCACATTTCTTCCTTTATGGGTATTTCAAAATCCAAGGCAACTCGAGTCAGAAATACTCCTGTTTACAGACACTTCTGTAAAAAGCTAGTATCAGGTGGGCGGGCAGTCAGGAGCTTGTGGCTAACACATTCCCTTTTCTTAAGTCTCCTGTCCATGTCCGTCTTTTAGACTTTAGACCTTGCTGGCTTTTTACTGGGTTTTGTTTGTTTTTGTTTTTTGGGGTTGTTTTTTTTTTTTGAGACAGGACTTATGTAGCCCAGGCTGGCCTCTACTCACTAAATAGCTGAGATGGCTCTGAATGTTGGGGTTTTTTTTGTTTGTTTGTTTGTTTTTTAATCGAGCTATACATTTTTCTCTGCCTCCCCTCCCCCCATGACTTATCTCTTATCTCTACTACCCAGTACTGGGATCTTGGGCATTCACCATCACACCCAGTCTATGTGGTACTGAGGATGGAAAACCAGCCTTCATACATGCTAGCTGGGTTGGTACTTAAGTGTAGCCTAAGTCCCAGGGCATGCTTTCTCCCTAGACAATACAGTCATTTCAATACAACCATCCTGGAGCTCACGTACACACCTGGTTGGGTGTGCTATCCCTATCCTACTGAAGTCCATGCAGGCCCAACTGTGGGTCATGGATTGGATCCCTAGTGTTAAATTGTGAGGAATTGACTCAGGGTAAGGATGGCAAACACCAACAGGCCCCCCCCCCCCCATGCTTTTGTCCCTTTAATTTAGGATATGGGACCTCGACGGCTCTTCTCTCACCCTCGGGAGCCAGCCCTAGGGCCTCATGGACCCAGCCGACACAAGGTAAGAGTCAAGACACTGGCCATGTTCTGCAGCCTCAGTATCCCACAGTGAATATTGTGGTCAGCACTAGCTGTGTAACTGAAGTTACTGAACATAGCTGAACTCCACAAACTTTTTTTTTTTGTTTGTTTTTTTGTTTTTTCGGGACAGGGTTTCTCTGTAGCTTTGGAGCCTGTCCTGGAACTCCCTTTGTCGACCAGGCTGGCCTTGAGCTCACAGAGATCCGCCTGCCTCTGCCTCCCGAGTGCTGGGATTAAAGGCATATACCACCTTTGCCCGACTTCACAAACTTTTGAGGCAATCTTGCTGTTGCCCAACTCAAATCTCTAGGCTCAAGAGTTTATATTTCACCTTGGGGCAGTAGGTGGTTCCATAGGTCCTCAAAGATAACCATGATCAAGCCAGGTCATGGTGGGGTAGGGTTTTCACTGTTATCTTCCTCACTAGGCTGAACTTTTCTCTGCAGATGTCCCCGCCACCCAGCAGCTTCAATGAGCCTCGGAGTGGTGGAGGCACTGGGGGATCCCTTTCTCATTTTTATTCTGGTTCACCCACCTCCTACTTCACCAGTGGCCTACAGGCTGGCCTCAAGCAGAGCCACCTCAATAAGGTAAGAAGCCAGGCCCACTGAGGACTGGGTCCTGTGTGTCTATGTCTATTTCTAGGGTTTTGTCACCCAAGGTGCCTCAGGTCTGGCTCCATTGGTGGCAGGGCTCAGTCTTGCTTGCTCAAGTGGCAGTGGTCTGCTCTGACTCCCTGCTGTGTGGAGCTCAACACTGATCAGCTTCCCCTCCTCTCAAGTTCACCTAAGATGTGGGTGGTCTTACCCCCAGAGGACAGAGGAGAAACAGTTTAATTACCACCAGTTCTTGTAGCTCTGTGTGGCAGACACAAGGCTGGAATTATACTCAAGATTTCCCCCAGGGGTGACTTGTCCCACCTCTTTGATTTTCCCCAGGCGGTTGGTTCCTCCCCAATGGGCTCCAGTGAAGGGCTCCTGGGCCTTGGCCCTGGGCCCAACGGTCACAGCCACCTGCTAAAGGTACGGGCAAGGGGAGGGGAGGCTCAGGGCTGGGGAGCCCCGACCCTTAGGAGGCCCCTGACCCAGCCTCCCCTGCCATCTGTCTCCAGACCCCACTGGGCGGCCAGAAACGCAGTTTTTCCCACCTGCTGCCCTCGCCTGAGCCCAGCCCAGAGGGCAGCTACGTGGGTCAGCACTCCCAGGGCCTCGGTGGCCACTACGCGGACTCCTACCTGAAGCGGAAGAGGATTTTCTAAGGGGTCGGCGCCAGAGATGCTCCAAGGGCCTGCACCAAATTGCTTTTGGGTTTTTTCTGGTATTTGTGTTTTGTGGGATTTTATTTTTATTATTATTTTTTATGTCCTTTCTTTGGGTAATAGAGAAATCTCTGAAAAAGACTTTGCTGACCAACCAGCAGGAGCTCAAGGAATGTAGGGGTGTCTGGGGGCCACACCATTACCTGTGGGCCTGCTCCTGGAGTCAAAACCCTGCAGCCTTAAGAGAGAGGGGCCTGGCCTGCTCTCTTTCCTTCCCCAACTCCTGGTCTCCTGTGCCCGGCTCTCCAGGCTTCCTCGCCTGCCTCGTCACTCCTGTGTTCTGGCCTTTCGAGTGCCTTTGGAGGTGTCCTTGACCTGTGAGGATCAGGGACAGTCCCCTTTTTAAACTTAGACAATTGAATTTGATTTCATTTTCTAATTTTTATTTTTTAAGACAACCAGGATGATGACCACATCCACCCTTCACCCCAGGAAAGCCCCAACTTTGATTCCTTCAGGATCTGGCCTACCTGGGCCTCCATTCCACACTTTGGGTTTCCAACAGCTTAACTCTGTTCTCTTTTCTCAATCATCTGCTGCAGGTATAGCTGTCTCATGCCCCTGCCTGCCTGCTCTGGCCAGTACCCAGTCCTAGGATCTCCACTCCCCTGCCATACTCTTCTTGCCTTCTGATGCCTTAAAGTTGGGCCACAGGTCCTACTAGGTCAGAGCTTCTCAGATGCCAGGCTCTGGAAGCTTGACTCAGGACCAAAGAGCTCTGACCTAGGGATCGTCCTTTCTCCAGGGTGTCTGCCCTGTGGACAGAAGGCCAAAGCCTTGGTCTTGGCAAACCACCCCTTTAGTACAGAAACCAGTGTTTTCTGCTGGCTTCAACCGTCCCTGCTGCTGTCTGCAAAAGTTGACCATTGTACCCAGGTCACGGGGCCTCTGCCATGTCCCTCCAAACCCAGATCACCACCACCACCCCCAGGCCGGATCACTGGAGCTGGCCTCCTCTCTGCCCACACATACAAGTTCTACTTCAGCCTGCCCACCTGAGGAGACCCAGGGAATCTTGCCCCTGGCCAGCTGAGCCACCAGCCTCCCTCCCCAAATCTGATGGCCCAAACCCACTCCAGGGGGGTATCCCCTCCCCCCTTCCTCCCACACAGACCTTTGCTGAATTAAAGTTTGTAAGTAAACGGTTTTAAAAAAAAATCAGAGCTGGCTGGTTCTTGGAGATAAACTGTGGGCCCAGCAAGATAGTTCCGTGTTAGAGGAACAACACCTACCTCTAACTCCGACAACCCAAGTTTTACCCCTGGGGCCCAAATGACTCCCGTAAGTTGTTCTCTGACCTACACATGTAACACAGATGGGCAAGCATGTGCCCACACACAGTCTCTAAAATTTAAGTTGGACTTTGGTGGCAATAGCTTTTAATCCCAGCACTTGGGAGGCAGAGGCAAGAGAATGAGTTCCAGGTCAAACTGGTCTACATAGCAAATTCCACAACAATTTAGTCTATATAGAAAGAAGCTGTCCCCAAAAATGTTTTTTTCTTTAAACCCTTACCTGGGCATGGATTTAAAAAGAGACTTAATTCCAGCCTCGCCTACAGAGTGAGACCCTGTCTCAAGAAGGGCTCAAGAGTTTGCTCTCAAATGTTGCTCTGGCAGAGGACCGGACTTCAGTTCCCAACACCCACACAGCCCACTGATTCTGGGCTCTACAGACACCAGGCACCCACTTCTCGGTGCTCATATATACAAGCAGAACACACAAGGCTTAAGGCGGGGGTGAAGGGGCTTAGGAAATCAAAGGGCCAGGCCGGAAGTCAGACTGAATTCTGGTACATCACCTCTGACCTCATGCGGCTGCGGTTAAAGTTGCAGCATAGTCACTGAGCATGCTCGGTGTTCCGGTCACGTGGCCTATCATGGCCGCCTCCATGGCCCGCGGCGTGAGTGCCCGGGTCCTGTTGCGGGCCGCCGGGGGATCTTGGGGTAACTGGACTGGGCACGGGGCAGAGACATCCAGGACTCTCCGGAGTACAGGTACCTAGGGCCAGGCCGGGCCGCGGCTGGCAGCGAGGCCGCAGCCGCTCACCCACTCGTGTTTTCCAGGAGAGCGGCGCGCAGGGGAGGACGAGGCGGACAGCCCGGAGCTGCCCCGGGACGCGTGAGTGCCCGCCACGCCTTGCCCCGCCCTGCCACTCAGCCGCAGGCCGGCCTCGGCTCAGCGCCTGCACCCTGTCTGTCCCCAGGGTCAACGTGATCTTCGTGGACCGCTCTGGTCGGCGGATCCCCGTGAGGGGCAGAGTTGGGGACAATGTTCTTCACCTGGCCCAGCGCCACGGGGTGGACCTGGAAGGTAGGTCATAGGGAATTACTTGGAGACCCTTGCCATTCTTTCACATCCTTTTTGCATTTCTGAGACGGTCTCATAATAATAGCTCAGGCTTGCCTCGAATTACTATCAGAGGGTGGCCCTCCTGCCTCCATCTCCCGAGTGCTGTGTGACAGTGCCCCGCAGTAACACCTTACCCGGTAGTTTTGTTTTGGTGTGGACTAGTGGGTCGGTAATCAGGGCCTCACGCTCTACCTCAGGCTGTCCAGCAACTCGAATATGTAATAAAGGCTAGCCTGCACCTTATTGCAGTGATGCTCCTGCCTCCACTTTCTGAGTACTGAGACTACAAGCATGTGCTACAACACCTCCATATGCGGAGGGGGTGGGGGTGGGAAAAGCTGAGATAGACTCCCTGTAACTTAGGCTGTTCTGAAAGTAACTAACCAAGCTAGGTTCAAACCCACGGGAGTGACCCTCCTGCCTCCCCCTCTTGGGTGCTAAGGTTAAGACAGTCTCTGTGCCTTCGCCTTAAACCCACTGGATGATCCTCCTGCCTCAGCTTTTTCAGTTCTGGGATTACAGACTGTCTCCACTGTTTAGCCACCTCTGAGTTTGAGCTGATAGGATGGCTCCTACACAAGCCTACCAACCTGAGTTCAATTCCCTGAGACCACATAAAGGCAGGAAAGAAGCTGGCTGAGGCAGATGCACACATCGTGTACGCAGTAATAGTACACTCAAATTAGAGACAATCATAGAACTGGAGAGGTTGCTCAGTGCTGAAGAGTGCATATGGCCCTTGCAAAAGGCCTTGCTCTGTCCCTGCCATTAGCTCTGTGCCAGGTAGTTCACAGCCTTCTATACCAATAGCTCCACTGCTCAGACCCTCACCTGACCTCCGTGGCCACTGCACTCTCATGCCCAGCACACACAGACATACAAATAAATGCTTAAAATTAAAAACTTAACACTGAACTAAAACTTGGTCTCGGAGCAGCTCTTACTGAGTGTTTACTAGAGGCTACTAGAATATGCCTTCTCTTGTAGCTTGTGGATTCTTGCTGTTGACCCCTGCCCTCCAGTGCTGGGATCAGTGTGTGTGACTCTGTCCCTTCTTCAGGCCACAGCGCTCAGGACTATCCCCAGACCTCTGTGCTTCTTGTTCTGTGTCAGAAGTGTTTTCCCAGCACATTGCTAGCCAGGCTCCTCTTTCTCCAGACTGTGTCTGGCACCCTTTCACCCCAGCTTAAGCCCATGCCCATGTCTGTCCGTGTATCTCGTGGTCTCAGAGTTTGTTTCATTAGCTCTCTGCCATCTGCTTCATTCCTGTCACCTGTGGCCTCTCCTGTCCTCTGCGAGTGTTGAGTGCAGTTCCTCGTGCAGCTTTGTGACTAGAGCAGGCGGTGATCCACCCTGCAGAAAGGGAGAGTGCACCGTGTGATGGTAGGTGGGTTCAGACACAAGAGAAGCACATTTAGTCCTCCCATGCTGCTCTCTGTGAATATCAGTGAGAATTTTCTTAATTGGATTTATTTATGTGCATACATGTGCCTCTGTAGAGGTTAAAGGACAGCATAAGGCACACAGTTCACTCCTTCCATATTGTTTTGCTAGGGATTGAATTCAGGTCTTTAGACTTGGCAGCAATCTCTTTACCCAATGAGTGCATTCCAGGCAAGGCAGGGATTTTTGGTGAGACCCTGTCTTTTAAAAAAGAAAAAAAAAAAAAAGCCTGATGTAGTTGCGCACGCCTTTACTCCCAGACTCGGGAGGCAGAGGCAGGCGGATCTCTGGGTCAAAGCCGTTCTGGTGTACATAGTGAGTGCCAGGACAGCCAGGGCTATATAGTGAAACCCTGTCTCAAACAAAAATGGCAATGTCTGCTTAGATTCATACCCAGCCTGGATAACTTAGCAAGAGTCCCTGTCTCAAAAATAATGAAATTATGAAAACACAAATTATGAAAAATTATGTCTCAAAAAATGATGAGCGTCCTTGTGTGAATACTGTCTACTGAGTGTGCAGAAGTGACAGGCCCTCTGAGCCTAACAGGAACTGGGAGCCAAGTAATAAAGAAACTGCTAGGGTTTCACTGGCAGATGAGTTGGAAGGGCCTGACTAAAGCTTTTCCTCTAAAGCTAGCAGATGTGGCTGAGCATGGTGGCGCACACCTTTGCTGCCAGCACTTAGTAAAGAGGCAGGTGGATTTCTGGGATTTAAGGCCAGCCCGTTCTACATAGCAAGTTCTAGGACAGCCAGGGCTACACAGTGAGACTTTTCCTCAGAACAAACCAAAAATCAAGTGAAAATGGGTAGAGCTGCTGGGAGGTGGCTGGTGAGTCTAGCGTCTGCTGTACCGAGCAGCGACTGGAACAGAGAGAAAGGTAAATCCGCAGACAGCAAGCCAACTCCAGGATAGAAAGGTGGCTATAGATTACCTGGGCAGTGATGGGCATTCCTGTGGCCCTTGCTGCATCAGAAGCTGAGCATCAGGACTACCTGAGTCTAAGAGTTCAAGACCAACCAGTGCAACAAAAACCCAGGGTAATCCAAACAAGTGAGACCCGCTGGCTCGGGCCTATAACCCTATCTGCTTGGGAAGCTGAACCAGGAGAGTGGAAAGTTTAGGATCTGGGCTGGCACGATGACTCATTGGTTAAAGGGCACTTGCCGCCAAGCCTTAGGACCTGAATCCAATCCCTAGAACTGACTTGGAAGGAGAAGCAACCCAAGATGTCCTCTGACCTTGACATGTGTGCTGTGGTGTGCACATTTCCACACAGATTCACACATCCAGAAACAAATGTTTAAAAAGCATTTAAGGGTTGGCCTTTAGTCCCAGGCCCAGATTCAGACCTAGCCTAGATAACTTACCAAGAGTCCCTGTCTCAAAAATTAGATTTGACTAGCCAGGTGGTGGTGGCGCAGGCCTTTTAATCCCAGCACTTGGGAGGCAGAAGCGGTGGATCTCTGAGTTTTGAGGCCAGCCTGGTCTACGAGCAAGTTCCAGACACCTAGAGCTGTTACACAGAGAAATTTTGTCTCAGAAAAAAATTACAGATTTGGGAGAGTGCGGTGGTTCAGGGGGTCAAGGCACTTGAAGCAGAAGTCTGGTGACTGATTTCAGTCCTCTGGGTGGAGAGCAACAGAGCCGCCCTCTGACGTCCATAGCAATGCTGTGGCAAGCAAAGCTGAGAACATTCTAGGTCATGGGTACAAAGGCAGAGGCCCTGAGGTGGACTGAAGTTAGCATAGGACGAGGCATAGTGGCTCACATTTGTCATCATACCCCTTGGGAGAGTCGGTTCCAGGCTGTCCTTGGCTACATAGTGAATTTAAGGCTAGCCTGGGCTGCCTAACTAAGACTGAATCAACAGAAAGTCTACAGATGAATTAGAAACCTTCTCAGCTCTGAGAAGGCTGAGGCTAGGAAGCTGAGGTGGAGCGTGTTCCTCACTAAGGATGCCTCTTTCCTCCTGTTCCCAGGGGCCTGCGAAGCCTCCCTGGCATGTTCCACCTGCCATGTGTATGTGAGTGAGACCCACCTGGATCTCCTGCCTCCTCCTGAGGAGAGGTGAGTGGGCAGCCCAGCTATACTGCCGGCATCAGCCTCCCTGTGTCCAGGGCTCTTCCACCCACACCACCCTGACTACTGCCCTTTGTCCCAGGGAGGACGATATGTTGGACATGGCCCCGCTGCTCCAGGAGAACTCAAGACTGGGCTGCCAGATTGTGCTGACCCCTGAGCTGGAAGGTGTCGAGTTTGCTCTTCCCAAGGTCACCAGGAACTTCTACGTGGATGGCCACATCCCCAAGCCCCACTGAGAGGAGGTCACCGGACCAACCAGGGCCACTGAACTGAAAAGACATGCTTCTGGTCCCAGTGCACGGACTGGCCGGGAAAGAGAAGCTGAAAGCACAGTGTGAGACCAGAGCCGCTGCTGGGTACAGCCCATGTCTGGGCACTGAGGGGGATGGGTCTCCATCTTGGGTGTGTCAGTCCACCAGGGAGAATCGAACTATAAATTAGGGATGGACTCAAACCAGAGCTGCAATAAAAAGTAATACACATCTGCGGCATGTTTCGTGTCCTTGGGGGGGCCGGTCTGTCCAGCTCCTAGTGCTGGAACCCTGGCTGTGCCCACACCCCAACCCCGGCAGCACCCGCGACTTCGTTCTTCCTGGGGACGCTCCTGCGTGACTAAGCCCCGCCCTAGCCACAGAGAAGGGATCCACAGCGCCCCTTGACCTTCAAGGCTGTGCTAAGTGATCAGAAGATAGCTAGCAAAGAGGGGGTGACCCAGGGGGGGCCTTCCTGGTCACACAGCTGAGGCTCCTGGCAGCCACTGCAAAAAGTGCTCCCAGGTGCAAACAGCGCCCCCACGTGACCTGCGCCGACCGGCTCCGCCCAGGTGGCGCCCATCGTCATCACCCTCACCCTTCGGGTTTATCTCTAGGGGGAGCAGGGCAGAGACATTTTGCTGCTGGGATCAGAGTGGGCATGGAGGCGGCATCAGCCCGTGGCTTGGAGCGCCGCCGGCAGGAACTTCTGGCGCCACCTTGTCTGGACACCGAGTCGCTCCGTAAGAGCCGACCCCCCGCACGGGAGCCTGGAGCCCTGAGATGCCTCACTCCTAATGGCAGGTGCGTGGGGCAAGACTCCTCCACCGCCCATCCTAGCCAGTGTCTCACCAGGCCCGGAGATTGCGGGGTCCCGATCCCCAGCTTTCCAGTCTTCCCCCTCTTAGTTATCGGCGCCGATGACGTTTTAGCCCCTATATATAGGAAGGGACAGGTGATTCCCATCCTACCCACCCTTCTGTGGCTGTGTGACCCAAAAAGGTGCCAATGAAGGATCAACCGAGGAGTGATGAGGGTAACCTACTAACAAACAGCAGTCTATGGGGTGATTGACTAATGGTTGCTACCGACATTAGCCTGAATTGGGCAGATTGCCTAGGGTGGGTCCTTGCTTTGTTAGTGGTGGTGGGGGTGGCTGATGGGAACTGATAGCCAGCCACGGGGGATTCAGTCTCTGCTAACAATTATTTTGCAACTTTTAAACCTAATAACCCAGGATTCTGGCCCCAGGTGAAGCACAGGGTTACCAAAGCAGAGGCACCAACTGGGTGGCGCTCCACCACCCCCTCCTTACCTATCAAATCCAAGCCCCCAGGAAAGGGGTGGCCACGCCTTACTGCTTCTTATCCCCCAGGTCCCTGTGGCCTACGTGCCAGGACTCTGTCAGCACAGCATTGCCTTTCCTCCAAGAGAAAGAAAACGGGTCACTGGGGTCCCCTTCGCTGGCCTCCCAGGCCCTGGGGCCGTGCTGGGAGCTGATGGTCATAGGGATGTCAGACCCCCTAAGTATGGCCAGGAATCCTAAGAGCACACAATACCCCAACCCGGAACCGTCTAGTGCTGCTCCCCCAACTTCACTCCAGAGAAGATCACGGAAGCAGCTGAACCCCCAAAAGGGCATTGAGAAGGGGGACCCCACGTTCAAGGGGGTGACTCTGAAGTTTCAGATACAGCCGGATTCTAGCCTCCAGATTGTATCCACCTACAGGTAGGGACTCTCAGCCATGATAATATATGCCTGTGTATAATAACAGTGTACTTACAGGACAGGGCTGGTATTAGAGGCCTGTCACCCAAACTATTCGGGAAACCGAGGAAAGACAGGGAAAGGTCAAAGCCAGCCTGAGCTACAGAGTGAGTTCAAGGCCAGCCTGTGCAACTTAAGGAGCTTGCCTCAAGATGGAATTGAAAAAGGCTGGGAGCCATGTATAAAGGGGGCATGTTGGGAAAGAACCAAAGCACATTTAAAGCCAGCCTGGCTACATAGCTAGACCCTTGCTCAAAAAAAAAAAAAAAAAAAAAAAAAAAAAAAAAAAAAAACCTTGGGCCTGGAGAGATGGCTCAGCGGTTAAGAACACTGGCTGCTCTTCCTGAGGACTTAGGTTCAATTCCCAGCACAACTGTCTGTAACTCTAGACCCAGGGGATCTGACACCTCATAGAGTATATACAGGCAAAACACCAGTACAAATCAAATAAATAAATAATATTTTAAAAAAAGGAAAAAAAAAAAGAGAGAGAGTTCCAGGACAACCCAGATGCCATAGAAAAACCCTGTCTGGGGAAAAAAAAAAAAAGCAAAAAAACAAAACCACTTTAAAAACAAAAACACAGCCAGGCGGTAGTGACGACATGCGAGGCAAAGGCAGGTGGATCTCTGTGAGTTCGAGACCAGCCTGGTCTACAGAGCTAGTTCCAGGACAGGCTCCAAAGCCACAGAGAAACCCTGTCTCGAAAAACCAAAAAAAAAAACAAAAAACAAAAACCCTGTCTCAAAAATCCAAAAAACAAATAAAACAAACAAAAAACCAGGAGATTAGATTTAGGGATCTCTTTCTGAAGGAAAAGGGGGGCTATAGTATAGAAATGAAGGGGTAACAGGGTAGATTGCTGAGTCTACTTTTGAAAAATATATTGTCAAATATTTACATTGGTATGGATTTTTGTATATTGAATGCTGTGGAATAATCCTCTGTACACTGTGAAGATGTGTTACTCTCATCATTAATAAAGTTTATTGGCTGATAGGCAGGATTTTCAGGGTGGAGAGGATGCTGGGAAGAAGGAAGGTGGAGTCTGAGGAGTAGTGAGGAGATGCAGAGAGAAGCAAGATAAACAAGCTGTGCTGAAAGAAGATATCACCACATGGCAGAGGACTGATAATAAGGGTTAATTTAAGTTAAACAAGCCTAAGCTATCAGCCGAGCATTTATAAGTCTCTGTGTGGTTATTTGGGGAGCCACCTAGTGGGACAGAAAAGTCTGCCTACAATTGATACAAATTTAAGGTTATTTTTGTTATATGGTATATATGTCTATTTCTTGTTTTAGGTATTGTACCTAGGCAGCTCATTTAAAAACATAGTTTTAGTACTTGAAAACTATTTAGGATAATAAAGATTAATAGCTAAATCATCTATAACAATCAATTTTATAGTCATGTTAGGGATGTTTTCAAGGTCATACAAAGATATATTTTAGATAGGTGATTTTCAAACACTTCAAAGACCTTCATTATATGGCATTTAAGATGTTTTAATAACATAAAACTTTCATGTCAGTGAGAGCGAGACACGTATCTGTTCCCAGCAAAACCAACTTACTTCAAAGATTCATGATGAGCATTGAAGAATTTGCTTTGCTTTCTTTCTTTCTTTGTTTTTTTTTTTTTTTTTTTAATTTGGTTTTTCGAGACAGGGTTTCTCTGTGGCTTTGGAGCCTGTCCTGGCACTATCTCTGTAGACCAGGCTGGTCTCGAACTCACAGAGATCCTCCTGCCTCTGCCTCCCAAGTGCTGGGATTAAAGGCGTGAGCCACCATCGCCCGGCATTATTTTTTTAATTTTTGAGACAAGGTCTCATTATGTAGACTAGGCTGACCCAGAATTTCACCATTCTGCAGCCTCAGCGCCTTAGGACTGGAATTACAGGAATATAACATACCTGACTTAAATGCAATATTAATTATTTTATTGCTGCTAGTGGAATATAAAACCAGGTCTTTGACATCAGATGCCCCTGAGGGATGCCTGTTAACCTTGATAATGAGTCTTAGTTTGGGGCTGTGACCCAGTGGGTAGAGTGCTTGCCGAGCATGCACACAGCCCTGGGATCCATGAGAGACCATTATCTCCAGCCAGGTGTGATGCCACACACCTGCAATCCCAGCACTTAGGAGGCTGAGCACATTCCAGGACAACCTCGGCTACACAGAGAGACCCTGTCTTATCAGCAAGAAAAACAAGAGACAGTACAGGCCGAAGCAGGGCAGGTTACTAAGACCTTGTTTCGACCGGGTGGTGGCGCTGCACGCCTTTAATCTCAGCACTCGGGAGGCAGAGGCAGGTGGATCTCTGTGAGTTTGAAGCCATCCTGGTCTATAAATGCATCCCAGACAGCCAGGATTGTTACACAGAGAAACCTTGTCTCAGAAAAATAAAAGTAGAAAGAATTTGTTAATTTTTACTTTTTCTATGACAATGTTACTTTACTTTAAATTTAATTTATTTGATTTAATATATCTAAAATTACTGTATAAAATTCTTTTTTTAAAAAAAAAAAGATGATAGAGAGGACTGGAAACAGGCAATGGTGACTTTTGCTTGGGCTTGTGAGGCACTGGGAAGTATTCATTTTGGGGACCACCTTACAGATCCACTCAATGTCTTGTTCTTTTTGCAGCTTGCCTGGCAGAAGCTGTTTACAAAAGCTCCCTGCAAGCCCTTCCAAAGCCCTTGTCAACCCAGGAGGCAACGAGGCCCTTGGTGAGAGGCAAAGATGGTGTGAGCTAGAAATATCTCAGGGTGCCATCTTCACATCCTCTGTCTTTCTGCATGCCCCCTTCTTCATCCCAATTCCTCATTTAGACCTGCTCAGAGCCCCCCCCCAGCACTGAGTCACCCCACCCCCAGCTTCCTCCTTGGTAGAGACTCGCCATCTGATTCACCATCTGTCCCGGTGCCCAGCTCTCCCCGTTTTCTCTCTGCCAACACCCAAGGCAGACGCAGAGCTACTGAAGCCTTAACAGAGGCCACCCCTGGAATTCTCCACCCTACACAGGCCTCTGAAACTGACTTCTGATCTTTGACCCTGTGCCTTTTGACTTCTGACACTCCAGAGCCCAGGCGCTGTGCTTCTTGTAGGACCCAGAGGACTCCACTCTGGAGAGATGCCGAAGATGGGACCCCTCTCTGCAATGCCTGTGGCATCAGGTCCTCAACCCAGAGGTGTTGGGAGTGGGGCCATCAGACTGGACTCGGCTGGTGTGGGAACTAGGGAAAGAAAAACAGCCACCTATTGAGGAAAATGCTTTCCTCTTGGTGGTTTCTAGTTCCCCACTGCATCCTAAATGGTGGTTTCTTATACCCTACTCCCTCACTCTTACCTCCAGGTACAAGAAATATGGCACCCGTTGTTCCAGTTGCTGGCTGGTTCCAAGGAAAAGCGTCCAGCCCAGGAGGTTGTGTGGCAGATGTGGGGTGGCCCAGGACTCCCACCTAAACCCAACTCAGGAACTGTGAGCCCTTCTTTACCTAGCCAAGTCAGTTTTGCTTCAGTTTCTCCAGGGGAGAATAGAATCCAGCCCCTGGAAGTGCCCAGCCTGTCTTGCTGCCAGCAATCCCAGTTGGAGAGTCAGCCTCATGTCCAGAGCCCCCCTTTTCCACTCAGTCTTGGCTGTGCCCCAAATAAAAAGAAATCACTGCAGAAATGATTATTTTTAATTATGTTTTACTTTAGATTTTCTTTTACATTTATTTGTGTGTGTGTGTGTGTGTGTGTGTGTGCGCGCGCGCGCATTCAGGCATGGTGTGATTTCAGTGGTTTCAGAAAACAGAGGACGACTTCCAGGGGTTGGTTCTCACCTCCCACAAGCTGTGTGTGGATTCTGGGAAATGAACTAAGGTCATCAGGTTTGGCTGCAAACATCCTTAGCTGCTGGGTTATCCGACAAACCAGAGGAAATTCTCACTAATACCGCTAACACTGTGCTTAAGCTGAGCCACCCTCAGTATCTCTGCATCCCTCCCAGAGCCTGGGAAGGTAAGAGGTGTTTCCTCTTTGGGGTGGATTGTAGGCAGGCAGTGGTGGCGCGTGCCTTTAATCCCAGCACTCGGGAGACAGAGGAAGGAGGATCTCTGTGAGTTCGAGGCCAGCCTGGTCTACAGATTGAGTTCCAAGACAGATAGGACTGACTGTTAAAAAGAGAAACCCTGTCTCAATAAAACAAACAAAACCAACATGGATTGTATATATAGTCAGTCTGAAGCAAGAATGAACTGCATTTTGGAAGGGGAGAAGGGTGGCTGGAAAGATGGCTCTGTTCTTCCAGAAAACCCAGGTTCAATTCCCAGTACTCACATGGCGGCTCACAACCATCACTAACTCCAGTTCTCGGGGATCATATGCCTTCTTCTGACTTCTAAGGACACACACACAGGCAAAACACCCATATACATACACGTACAAAAATTTTTCAGCTTAACTTTAGAAAACCAAGTAATTTTTTTAACAAGGCAGCCAGCTAGATGGCTCATCTAGGAAAGGCGCATACACACGGCCTGGCCATCTGAGTTTTCCCCTAGGTAACCTGTAGTGTGACCCACACACCTGCACACTCACATGAGAGGCACAAACGCCCAGGGCATCTACAGACACAGAACTGGGAAGGTCAAGAGAGAAGGATTACAAGTTAGACTGGCCTGGGCTGCACAGCATGGCCCTGTCTCGATACTTGGTTTTCTTTTATTTTCTGTGTGGCTGCCTTACCTCCCCAGTGTTAAAATTGCAGATACTCACTACCATTCCCCGCCAAGCCGTTTTGATATTTTAATTGTGTGTGTGCAGGTGCATGCGGCAGCCTGTGGAGGTCAGAGGACACAAAGCTTTGGGGATCAGCACTCTCCTTCTACCGTGTGGGTTCCAGGAATGGAGTCAGGTCATCAGGCTTGGCAGTCAGGGCCTTTCTTCCCGGAACCATCACTTTTTGAGACGGGTCTCTCCTGAACACAGCAGAAACAATAGACTCCGAAAAATTGTGTCTGACCTCCACAAGTGCATTTTGGCATTGGTTCCACCACACACACATAAGTAAGTAAGTAAGTAAATAAATAAATAAGAAGACTGAGCCCTTGGGGAAGACACCCAGCTTGACCTCTCCCTCCCATGTGTACATGTGAAGGCAGGCAGGGCAGGTGTCACACACCTTTAATCCCAGCACTCAGGAGGCTGAGGCAGGCGGATCTCTGTGAGTTTGAGGTCAGCCTGGTCTACACAATAAGTTCCAGGCCAAGCAGCAATGTTTGAAAACTAAAATACAAATCTGCATATTTATGAGAAGTGGGCCCTGGGGTACACAGGCCTCTTACCTCTGGCGGAGGCAGGTTGGGTTAAGTCCAGGAGTTTGAGACCAACTTGCTCAACACAGCAAGATTATGTTAAGAAGGGAAAGAAAGTGGGGAGGTGGTGGTGCACGCCTTTAATTCCAGCACTGAGGAGGCAGAGGCAGGCAGCTCTCTGTGACTTGGAGGCCAGCCTGGTCTGCAGAGCGAGTTCCAGGACAGCCAAGGCTACAAAGAGAAATCTTTCTGTCTCAGAGAAAAAAAAAAGTTCAAAGTCTCTTCTGAGACTCTTGGCAATCTCTTAACTGTAATCTGTTTGTTGTTTTTTTTTTTTTTTTTTAAAAAAAACCAGATCACATACTTTCAACATAGCATGGCACAGGATATACATTACCATTCCAAAAGGGTGGAAAGGGAACACAGTGAGGAAATACTGGACAGGAAACCAGCTGGGCAAACGCCAAACTCTGCCTCTCCAACTCCTTTCAGCTTTGTTGACTGCAGCACACTTCTTTCTCTCTCTTGGGCTGGTTCCACTCCCTGTTAGCAGCTCTCCTTGGCAGGTATCCCACAACTCCAGAATCTCCTACATTTTGGGGTCTTCAAGGCAATTCAGGCTTCACCTTCATAGCTTCATGCACACTTCTCTAGGTCTCCATGCAGGGACCCCTGACATATGCCTGACCTCAGGTGGCTTTCTTTAGTCATGGGGGGAAGGGGGGACAGGGTGTTTCCATAAAACTCCTTTCTTGTATCCTTGACTCTTAAGCCAGAACCAGATAGCCGAGGATGCTAAATTCTCCTGACTGCTGGGGCTGGAACATGGTCCCCTCTTTGAAAGACATTTTAACCAGCTCTCTGTTTTCAATGTTTTCCTTCACTACCTAAGCCTGGCTGTCCTGGAACTCACTCTGTACACCAGGCTGGCCTCAAACTCAGAGATCCACCTGCCTCAGCCTCCTGAGGGCTGGGTTTAAAGGTGTGCACCCCCACACCTGGCCGGAAGCCCTTCTTTACTTTCTGTTCACAAACTGGAGACTTAGCTGGGTGGGATCTCACCCTGAGGTCACCACTCCCTTTATCCCCACTTAGCTCAGCCTTTTCTGTAATCTAATCACACTTCCTGGTGCCTCTTTCCTGCTCAAACTGTACATTTCCTATTTTCCCTTGTTCAGATTGCTGCTTTTCATTATAGATCTGCTTAAAACAGGCCGCTAATAATCACACACACAGTCAACAATGGGCTCTTTTGAAATCTCTTCCTAAGACTTCAAACAAGGATTTTCTTCAAAACAACCAGTCTTCCTTGTATGACAAGAACTTTAAATCTTTGAAGAAAGAAATTGAAGAAGACACCAGAAAGTGGAAAGACCTCCCATGCTCTTGAGTAGGTAGAATTAACATAGTAAAAATGGCAACCTTACCGAAAGCAATCGACAGATTCAACACAATGCCCAGCAAAATTCTTCAAAGACCTTGAAAGAATGCTACTCAACTTCATTTGGAAAAGCAAAAAACCCAGGATAACCCAAACAATCCTGAGCAATAAAAGGCATCACAATCCCTGACTTCAAACTCTCCTACAGAGCCACAGTACTGAAAACAGCCTGGCACTGGAATAAGAACAGACAGGAGGACCAATGGAACCAAATAGAAGACCCAGATATCAATCCACACATCTTCAAACACCTGATATTTGATAAAGAAGCAAAAAATATCAAATGGAAAAAAGCAAGCATATTTAACAAGTGGTGCTGGCATAACTGGATATCAACATGTAGAAAAATGAAAACAGACCCATATCTATCACCATGCACAAAAACTCAAGTCCTAATGGATCAAAGACCTCAACATAAAGCCAGCCACACTGAACCTTATAGAAGAGAAAGTGGGAAGCACTTGAACGCATTGGCACAGGGAACCACTTCCTAAATAGAACCCCAGCAGCACAGACACTGAGAGAAACAATTAATAAATTGGACCTCCTGAAATTGAAAAGCTTCTGTAAAGCAAAGGACATGGTCAACAAGACAAAACGACAGCCTACAGAATGGAAAAAGATCTTCACTAACCCCACATCAGACAGAGGTCTGATCTCCAAAATATACAAAGAATTCAAGAGCCAGGCGATGGT
>NW_026068123.1:1123933-1128784 GCF_014885135.2 Alexandromys fortis
TGATTTCTCAGAAAATTAGGAAACAACCTTCCTCAAGACCCAGGAATACCACTTTTGGGTATATATCCAAAGGATGCTCAATCGTGCCACAAGGACATGTGCTCAACTATGTTCATAGCAGCACTGTTTGTCATAGCCAGAACCTGGAAACAACCTAAATGCCCCTCGATCAAAGAATAGATTTAAAAAAAAAGTGGTAATTTACACAATGGAGTACTACACAGCAGAAAAAAATAACGACAGCTTGAATTTTGCAGGAAAATGGATAGAGCTAGAAACATTATTTTGAGTGAGGTAACCCAGACACAGAAAGACAATTATCACATATACTTACTCATAGGTGTTTTTAAACATAAAGCAAAGAAAACCAGCCTACAAACCACAATCCCAGAGAACTTAGACAACAATGTGGACAAGAGAGACTTACATAGATCTAATCTACATAGGAAGTATAAAAAGACAAGATCTCCTGAGTAAATTGGGAGCATGGGGACCTTGGGGGAGGACTAAAGGGCGGAGGGGAGAGGCAGGGAGGGGAGCAGAGAAACAAGTAGAGCTCAATAAATATCATGGGAAAAAAAAAACAACCACTCTTAACCAAAATAACACAAGAGCTATCTCTAGACCACATACAAATATTCTTCTCCTCTGAAACCTCTTGAACTCGACCCCTACAGTTCAAAGTATCCTCAGAACCACTGTCTTCTGTGTTCCTACTAGGATGTTCATTAAGCCATGCTTAAAATGTCCAATCGCTTTTCTAGTCCAGAGTCCTAAAGTGTCTCACATTCCCCCAAACAAAATCATGCCCCAGCCCACACTTGGTACCAACCCAGCTATCACGGGAACACCCCACTCCTGGTACCAACCCAGCCTATCATGGGAACACCCCACTCCTGGTACCAACTTCTGCCTCAGGATTTTACTGCTGTGAGAGGCACCATGGCCACAGAAGCTCTATAAGGTAAACTTTTAATCAGGACTGGCTTACGCTCAAGGATCTACTCCTTTATTGTCATGGCAGAAAGCATGGAAGCATATAGGCAGACATGATATTGGATGAGGAGTCTAGAGTTCTTTATCTGTATCAGCAGGCAACAGAAGAGACACTGGACCTGGCTTAACCATCTGAAACCTCAAACCCACCTCCAGGGATACGCTTACTCCACATGTATATGTGGCGCAGGTGTGCTCATACACGCGTGTAATAAAAATTGCTTTTAAACTTTGGGGCCAGAAAGACAGCTCAGCAGTTAAAGAGCATTTGCTGCGGTGTTCAAGTGACTCACAACTGCCTGTAACTCCAGTTCCAGGGAAATCTTATACCCGCTCCTGACCTCTACACTTACTGGCTAGTCTTATGTCAACTTGACACAGCTGGAGTCATCTGAAAAGGGGGAGCCTCAATTGAGAAAATGCCTCTATAAGAGCCAACTGTAATAAATTTTCTTAATCAGTGATTGGGTAGGACCCAGCCCTTTGAGGGTGGTGCCATCCCATCACCAGGCAGTGGTGGGATACACCTTTAATCACAGTATTTAGGAAACAAGAGGCAGGCAGATCTCTGAGATTTAGGCCAGCCTGGTCTTCACAGCAAGTTCCAGGGCAATACAGAAAAAAAAAACAAAAACAAGAAACTGTCTCAAAAACAAAACAACAAGGGCCTGGAGAGATGGCTCAGTGGTTAAGAGCATTGCCTGCTCTTCCAAAGGTCCTGAGTTCAATTCCCGGCAACCACATGATGGTTCACACCATCTGTAATGAGTCTGGTGCCCTCTTCTGGTCTGCAGACATACACACATATACAGAATATTGCATGCATAATAAATATTTTAAAAAATGAATCAAAACAAAACGAGAGAAAGAAAGCAGGCTGAGAAAGCACCCCTCCTGGCCTCTGCTGATATCAGCTCCTGACTCCAGGTTCCAGCCCTGTCTGAGCTCCTGTCCTGACCTCCTTCAATGATGGACTACCATGTGGGAATGTAAGCCAAATAAACCCTTTCCTTCCCAACTTGTTCTGGTCATGTTTTGCTATGCTTCGTTATAGCAGTATTAACCCTAAGACATACCCACATGCTTTGCCGTGTATTTGCATAGATATATACATACAAGTGAAAATAAGGTCTTGAAAAAAAAAAAACAATTCTAATTCAGTTGAAATGCTTTGCTTTGAGACCAGTGCTTTGGATGCCCTGCATTCAAGCATCACCAGAGGAATATTGAGCTACACTTAGAGGCTGATGTAGCCATGGTCCAAGGGATGAAGGTTCTGTTCAAGCCAGTGCCAGTGTTTGGCATGGTCCACAGCATGCTGGCTTGGACAGCATGCACACAGCAAGGACTATAGCATCACAGAGACTAAAAGGAAAGTCTGGGGATTGGTGTGACCAAGAGAGGGAAGATTGCATTTGAGGAGTCTCTGAGAGGGGAGGGCCGTGTGAAGCAGGGGGAGGGAAGCCAAGGCGGCAGCAGAGCCACCCAGGGCATTGGATGATGCCAAGAGCACAGAAAAGCTACAGTCACTGTGGGTCTAGCCCAAGAGAGAGACTACATGGGATGCAAGTGACAAAAGCCTTGGGTACGCATGGCAAGCCACCATCTTCCTAGAGGCCAGACGTGGGCAGACTTAACTGTCTGTCTCACTTGCTCTTATCATCCGTCTTCCTGTTCCTCCCTGGTTTTGTCTCCTTGTTGTTTTGTTTGTATTTGAGGCTTTTTGAGGCGGGGTCTCTCTACAAAGCACTAGCTTTCTGGAAGCTCACTTTATAGACCAGGATGGCCTCCAACTCTGAGATCATGATTCTGCTTCCCAAGTGCTGGAATCAAAGGTGTGTGTGCGCCACCACTCCAGACATCCGCTATTTTCATGTGTACGTGTTTGTGCACACAGAAGCCTGCACAGGTCAGGCGCGTAGTGGATCACCTGAAATGGAGTTATCAACCAGGGTCCTCTGGAAGAGCAGTAAGTGCCCTTAACCACAGAGACATCTCTTCAGCCCCTTCCCTTTATTTTTTGAGATGAAATTTCTCACTGAACTTGGAACTCAATGTTTGGGTAGGCTTGCCTGGTCAATGAAATCCAGGATTCTTCAGTTTTTGTCTCCCCAGGACTAAGATTACAGGCAGACTCATCCATGCTGGGCCTTTATGTGGTGCTGGGGATGGAACTCAGGTCCGTTGTCTGTCCTTCCTTCCTTCCTTCCTTCCTTCCTTCCTTCCTTCCTTCCTTCCTTCCTTCCTCCCTCCCTCCCTCCCTCCCTCCCTCCCTCCCTACTTCCTTCCTCTAAACCTCTTCCAGGCAGCTTGGCTTGTGTTGCTACTTCTGGAAGCAGAAGCCATTTGGTCAGAGACATCTTTGCTGCATGGCTCTGCTTCCTCTAGCAAGGAGGGGCCTAGTGAATCTGGTCAGTTTAAGGAGGCTGGTTTGGGTTGTTTACCTTCCTTTTTAACTAGCAGCAGGATGGGATGTTTCAATCTCTGAGAAAACTGTAACACGACCTGACCTCTTGCTCTTCCATTCTGTCTGCCCCTCTTCCGCAAAGACCTCTGAGCCTCGGTGGGGGTGACTGTGGCTAAGAAACAGGCCACAACGCCACAGGAAGTCACTTGTTCTCAGGAGCTTCACAGTCATGAGTGGAGGGTGACAACAGTGATCTATGGTGCCACCACACGTTTAGAAGGTCTGACGGGCACATCGTACCCGTCTAGAAGAACCATACAAGTCACCTCCCCAGCCACAGGTGTCTGGTTTACAGTACCAGACGTACTTGTACTCTCTTGTGGAGCTGGCCTTAAGTCCAGTTGAATGGCTATTGTTCTTGCCCATATTGACTGAGCAACTACTGCACAATCAGGCCCATCCTGCCTCGCGCGTCAGTATTTCAGCACACAGGGTCCACAGTCACTCAGGAATGTTGAGGACAGTACACCACCAGCAGCCCGCATGTGGCCCCTTCTGGCACTGTGTGAGCAGGCAGCAGATGGGAGCTTGCAGTCCGGTCCCAGGTTAGTTTCTCCATGGCCTACAGTCGGAGCACCAACTGCGGTGTCTCCAGCAACAGGGTGTCATGCTTAGTCCTGGCACACAACCGACAGCAGGGGCAAAGACTTCGGCTTGTGGAACCTCAGGGGCTTTCCCACCAACAACTCCCAGGGAAAAAGTGTAGGGTAAATGGTCTGAACGCACTTCCAGATTTGAAAACCTACCAAAATTCACTAACCCCTGAGCTCGAAATTCCACCAGTCTCCGGCCTTGTCCCAAGTGCATGACTTGAAATCCTACCAATTCCCACCCTGGAAATCTCCACCCTCGAACTCTCTGCCCCAAGAAACCCTATATAAGCCTTGCTGCTTCTTCCCCAAACAGAGGCAGCCACTCTCCTGAGTGTGTGAGGTTTGTGTGCAAGGGTGACACTGTGGTCGCCCTTGGCTCCCAACTGTCGGGATACCTTTTCCTTCAGGGTTGTAACCCTTACAGGAAGTCCACTCCTGGCCACTGGGAGTGTCCATTCTATAACTTTGGGGCCTTTAGGCATGTCCTTTTTCACCTTTTTAGGGTACCTTTTGGGTTCTTTTCTTGTTTGTTTTTCAAGACAGCATTCTCTGTGTATCCCTGGCTGTCCTGGAACTCACTGGGTAGACCAGACTGGCCTCAGAACTCAGGGACCTGCCTGCCTCTGCCTTCCAAGAGCACCACCAATGCTCAGCATTGGATTTCTTTCTTTCTTTTTTTTTTTTAAAGATTTATTTATTTATTTATACAACTTTCTGCCTCCATGTATACCCACACACCAGAGGAGGGCGCCAGATCTCATTACAGATGGTTTGGAGCCACCATATGGTTGCTGG